>NC_084606.1:18337209-18643876 GCF_033807715.1 Cololabis saira | reverse complement strand
GAAAATGATGCAAAACCAGTCATGAAACAGGGCGTGTTCTTCGGAAAGTAAAGCTGAGGAAAGATCAAGCATCGTAAACTTTTATTCTCATCTCATTTAGAATTGTATATTTTTGCATATGGGTCTTTATTGAAATAATAATAATAAACAGATATAAGAGCATCTGTCCTCTGGGTTGCATCTTATCCTTCTCCAGAGTGACCTCGGCTCATGCTCTTTCATTAGCTGTAGCTCGGAGGTGGAGTTGCCAACAGCTCCAATATTGAGGACTCTAGAAATCTGCCTGCAGTCCAACGGCCTGTTTGCTTAATCTTTGATTACTAATTTAGGATTTAACTGTGTACTATGAAATCACTTTAGTACTGTATATTGTTATCAACTGTCCTTGCCAGCAGCCACTACCACTAATTATGTCTTATTTGCAATATAAAAAAGCAATGTAAAGACATGATAATCCTACTGTAGTAGGGCTGTGCGATTAATCGATTTTAAATCTAAATCGGATTTATTAATCAAAATCGATGTTAAAAAAAGGAAATCGGAAAATCGATTTTTTTGCAGCTGGCTGCATTACAGACAGAGCTCGTCTAGTTTGGTCAAGAAAATTGTAAATGTTGTCACTTCACTAAACTCAAGGAGGATCTACAGTATCTTTCAGTTGCACTTCATTCCCAATAGGGAAATTTATTTGCTATTTTTCTTTAAAAATAAATATAAAATATTTGAAACCATTTTTTCCATTTTCTTTTGTAGTTTTACCAAAAAAAATCGAAATCGAAATCGAAAATCGGGTTTTCAGAGAAAAAAATCAGGATTTTATTTTTTTCCAAAATCGCCCAGCCCTATACTGTAGCTAACCTTTGCACACTTAAAATAACTAAAAACAGCTGATGAAACTGCCCCCAACACTTGCAGATAAAGCACAGTCTCCAGACAGTCACGAGTATGTGGTTCAGTAACAGCCTCTTGGTTATTCTCACACCTCTGGGGACGCTGATCTTGAAGTCCAGGTCCCTCTCCTCCAGGTGGTACAGTGCCACTTCCTGCAACCGGGCTCGCTCCAACTCCGACAGGTTCTGGATGGGAACCGGCTGCAAACGCACGCTCTGCCCCAACATGGTTGCCCACGTGTGATCCCCCTGCGGGAAAAAGCAGCAGAGGCTTAATCGGCATTTAAGAACCAAGAGAAAAAACAACGCAGCTCATTATGCTGAGCAGCTGTCTTTTTATCTCTAAACTCTAGAGCAAACTTTCTTGTCCATCTGACAATTTACTGGAATCAAAAGACAAAGTGGAAACCGCTGGGCTGCAATTAGTGCACATTATCAACCAACAATCAAGCGTTTAAAGGAAAAAGAAATCCAATTTAAAGTCCAAAAAAGTCACAAACAGTGACTTGCATGCATTTAACTTTGTCCTATTTTTATATTTTTACTTTAAAACATCATCAGATAGTTTTTTTTAAAAGGCAAAACATTGTATTACTACTTCTTCCATTGTACTTTCACATCTTATTAATTTGTTTATATTTATCGTCCCCTTTCCTATTGTGATGCCGTTTCCGTCTGTTGACTTTGAGGTCTCGTCATAATGGAAGTTTATTTAAGAAGTCCACAAGTTGAATGCACAAAGAATGTACCTGCACTGCAATAACCTCAGCATGAGAACAAAACCTCACAGGGTGTGTAATGTTTATGTGCCTCTGGAGGAGTCATGTCAAGTCCCACAAAATCTCCTCCCAGATCAGCCTCTCTTACCAGGCTTGAGAACAACACGTTAATAACAGAATGCTTTTATTATAAATCACTGGCCTTGTTATTAAAAGTTGTGGACAGTGAGTCTACTGCTGAACTCCCAGACTCACAAACCAATGCTGACAGAAATGTGTACAGATTTTGCATGGATGCATACAGTGAACGTGCATCCAACTCAAGTCCAATGCTATAAATTATTCAGCTTAAAGAATCACTGACATGCCATAAAGATGCATCAAATCCTATTTTACATCATATCTGCAACATTTTATCCATAAAACCATTTTTAATCCTCAGAATCTGTTCAAATGTATGCCCTCATCATAGTCCCCATTTAATGTGGATAAGCTGTGGGATATCATCACATCATCTGGTTACCAGGTCTGAAAATAGCAACCTCAGATGTACAACTAAACACTTCATATTTTTGTCATTTCACTGTTTACTTAAAAACTAAGCCAAGATACAGAAACATGGTCGCGTCTGTTCCAAATACAAGTCTTGATAAGGCATTCATGTAGAGTTCTCATTTATTTCTAGTGCTGTCCTGCAGAGAATGTGAACATATGTCATAATATATTATGGTTGAGACGAGGATTAACTCATAAACGGGGGCTAAATGCAGGATTCAGAAAACAAAAACTCTTTTTTTTTTAAACACACAAGAATGAGCACCAAAATTAGCGTGATAGATAACATTTAGCAAGTTGTAGGATCTGAAAACCAACCATGGGGCCTCCTGATCCAAGAGGCGGCGCCAACACAGTTGGTTAGCGCTACGACCAATCAGAGCAACAAACAAGGTGATGCATGCAGAGTGAAGAAGACGAATCAGTGGGAGAGTGTGTAATCATAGAACATTAACTTGTGTCTATTGGCAAACCAGCAAAGACATGTGACTTGCAAAGGAAAGATTTGAGTACCGTCTTATGTTAAATTTCTGAAGAAAAAGTCTAAACCTTTAACTTTTGATGCCAAAGTTAATTAAATCGTCAGCTGCAGCCATCTGCACTGTAACATCATGATTACGTCACTTCTCCGTCGTTATCTTGTTAAGCCCGCCCACACTGCAGGGGTAGAATGATTTGATTGACTCCCCAAGACTGTTGGGCATATTTAATGAGCTCCAACAAACATAAGGTACCGTAGTAGTAATGTTCGATACCACCAGTTTCCTTTCCGATCCGATATTGAGTAAAATTCAGGCTGGTATCAGCGATACTGATTTGATACCGATATATTGTGCAACACCACCTAATGTGCCCACTGTAAATCTAAAGATTGGTCTATTTTAGATAGCTTGAGAATGCAAGACATTAGAGTCACTTACTTAGCTATTTATTTTAAAGTCAGAAGTACACTGAGGCAGCGGCCTCATTCACCATATAGCCGAGCTGTTACAACAAAAAAACCAGTGTTTGAAAAAGGTGTTTCCATCACTAAATAAATAAGAGAATAATAAACAAAAATAAGAACTACTATAAAAATGAAAATAAAAAAAGTAGTTCCTACCAGCAGCGTGTCATTTAGACAAAATGTGAATAGTTTAGTTACCTTCCATATTGCTGTTAATGATATACATTACCACAAATGACTGAAGTATCAAAAGTATCCATATTTTCATTTGAGAATCGACTTTAGCTAGACGTTCCTGCAGAGTAGATTTAAATTTGCCGGCATTAACTAAAAATAAGGAAGTATGAAGAAGGAAAGTAGGACTGAGGGTGCACCATGATTTGGGCTTGTTTCCTTTCCCTCAGGGGTTGGATTCCTCGATGGAAATGTCCTGGAGCATCAAAGTAAGTCAACCACAAAATTACTTAAGAAAATAAATATTATTTTAAAATTCCACATTTCTCAGCGGCTTAGTCAGAACCAGTACTGCATAGAAATGCTGTGAAATGACCCCTAGAGGGTAATTCACAGCAAACATGCTAAAAATAGTTCAGTAAAGAGCAGCAGTCAAACACCTGAACCTTGTTACGGTCTGATCCAGACATGAAATCATCGCTGTCAAAGGAGATTTCAACCACCTTTTAACTCAGAGGGTTCACTTACTTTTTCCTCTAGCATTGTGAAACGTTAATGGTTGTGCTCAGCAAAAACGCAGTAAATTATAATTGTTTATCTGTCATCAGATGACACACACTGTTTAATTATGGTGACTTTGATGACAATCTGATCACATTTCATAGAAACTGAATTCAAGAAAATGAGTGCATGTATGTGTAACGTATAAAGTGGCGTCTAGACAAAGAGAGTCACGTTGGCTTCACATTGTCCAAGTCCCTTCTGCTTGAGAAGTAAAATAATGGGTTGAAATCCATACCAGGAAGTTAAAAGGGGTGAGATTGTACAATATATTGTGCTGTCAAAACTAATGAAAGACACAGTATTACTTTACTCTCTTTGTCTTTTGTTCACTTGGAGTCCCTTGAGTGTTATGTAACCCCTTTATCGGTGACTACCATGCTGCCACACAACACACTGACGAGCTGAACTGTTGTTATATGTATTTTTTGAACTTTTATAATTGTTCCCAAGGCAATTTCTTGAAAAATACACATTATCAGCCACAAACAGCTGAATAGATGACTTCATCGCAGCGGTACATGTCCTTACATACAGGTCGTGGCAGTACACACTGTCAGACCTATTTAATCTCCATTTATTTCTGCAGGGATCCAATTTTACCAGGGATGATATTTGATTTTTGATGCTTAACTCTGAGGACAGCAATGATTAGAGAGGACTGAGAGGGAAACAGGAGGAAACTTTACTTGAGGGAGACTGAGAAAGGAGAGGAAACAAACCTGAGTGAAAACAGTGTGATTTAACCAGACAAAAAATAATTAAATAAAAGAAATGCATGTTTTAATATGCGTCCATTAAGTAGTAAGCTCGAAAAATGTTGTACTGAAGACTGTGAATAAATCCGCTGCTTAACCCACGCAACAGTTAGCTTGTAAAATGTCTTAATTCACGTCTCCACTCAGGCAAATTTAAACTCATGATGCCTTCACGAACCAGTGACGCAGTTGGGCTGATTCACAAACTAAATCAAGGTTATTTGGCGCATCTATCTGACGTTAATCAATGCCGATTAGAGTATTGTGCCTCCTCTCAGATTCTTAGGTGGAAACACAAATTCAACCACACTGAAATAGTAAATTGTGTTACCAACTGGGATGCTGAAAGGAGTGTTGTCTCTCTGTTGGAATCTCACAGACACAAGAAACTTCTTTGTGCATTTCTGGAAGGGGTCACAAGCTGACCGATGCTTTGATCCTTAAAAACACATCCTATTGTTGCAATGCACCAATAACAACAGATGTCTGATACATACAGTGTAGTACAGTTGTAGACTATGTACAGTCCCTCTTCCTTTTTCCTTCACTTTGCTTTTTATTCCAAAACATCCGTTAATTACTTTCTACCAGACCGTCTTAAGTGGACATGAAACAGTAGTCTGTAGACGTGGCAGTACTGTTACAGCCCTGGGGCCTCATTTAAAATGGAGTGCGTAGGATTCATACTAAAAGTGCACGTACACCCAAAAGGCGAAAATGGCGGGCGCAAAAAAAAATCTGGATCTATAAAACCGCATGCACGCACACTTGCACGCAATGTTCTCTTTATAAATCACAGTCCAGCTGGAAGGTTGCGCAGGTGAATCCACCTCATATCCCGCCCTCGACACGCCCACTTTTTACCATAAATGATATGTTCTTGCATATGAATGAGCCTGCTGAGCATGCGCAGTGGCTTCCTGCAACCTGTTTGGCGTCAGAATGAATGAGAGGGTGTCCAGCCACCGTGACACTGACTTTCACGGAGACTTAGATCAAGATGTTGTGGATGATATGGAGGCCAGGAAAACCACATTATTTGGTGGTCACAGTAAAAGTTAGAATAAGTATATAAATAGTATACAATAAAATAAAGCGAGTGAGGGCGATGCGAAGACGGGGCGGGACCCGCTCCCCCTCCTCCCTCCCGTCTCTCCTCAGAGCTGCTCAGGGCTGATTTATGGTTCCGCGTCACACCAACGCAGAGCCTACGGCGTAGGGTACGCGGTGACGCGCACCTACGCCGGACCCTACGGCGTAGGCTATGCGTTGGTGTGACGCAGAACCATAATTCCGGCTTAAAAGTAAACACAACATGCGCACACGTACCTGTGCATGACAGGCAGACACACACGGGGAGAAGAGACTATTTCTTTCATTTTTATTTTTTTTTAAACTTTATCCTTATGAACGCAATTGTTATATAGTCCAACTTTCCTTATTTTAATCAGAACACTTTCTTTTTTCCTCTTCGGCGTGGAGTAGTGGGCTCGGAGCGGCAGCCATCACCCCCCCTCCCGAAGAAAATCAAACAAATGCAGTATATAAACAGACAAACACTGTTTCTTGCATAAACCAGGACCAAGACAGCATAAGGTGCAGCCTATGATGTAACACATTTTTGTTTCACGGTAGCATTATCTTTGAGGAAAGAAATAAGCAGTGTGAAGCAATTACAGCTGTTATGGTGTGGATTACTGTGAGGAGTGAGAGTTTCCATTAAGCTACGCTGTACGCTCCAAGTTTATTCAAATCGTTGGCACTGGCGCCACCATGTTGACTTAAATACAATGTTATTGTGCTTAAGACAAGATGTAATCACATTTACATCCATATCAGTCATATTTGCTTCTGCCAAGACATACTCTTTGTAAACAATCACCTTCAAGCCTAGTTTTTTACAATAGTACCCAGATGAGCGTCTGGAGGGCAGCGTGGGGTTCAGGATGCTTCCACCGGATTGATCTGTAAACCATTCAGCCTGAGCTGGAGCCATCAAACCACCAATATTCATAAAAGTGGCACAAAAATGACCAAATTTGGCCTAATGTTATTATGTGTACAACTCCAGAACTCCAGGTTTTAGCATTTCTGATTTGTCTTGCCATTACCATTTGCAGTCACAGTGTCAGCTGCCCAAGTGTTACATAAGCCCACATCATCCACTAACGACATTATTGCCATTGGCCTGCTGTAACCCACAGCTCAGACGAAACAGAGAAACCACCAGGACAAATACGGAGTCAGTCACAGCATAATGATTTCACAGTGTCTGAGCGCATAAATGTATCATTCAGAGCAATACTTCGGAGTGTTTTCCATCTAGCTGTCTTCAGATGGCATGTATTCAGTTATTTATGAGGGTATGGGCCTGATTTATGTGTGACTAATTCATTGATAATGTGCTGTTTCCGGTGCCCCCCGGCTCCGAAATCAAAACATGGTATTCTAGCACAACTGGTCACTAGGACCGGATCCAACTTTTTCAAAGGCTGCGATCTTCATTTTTCAACCCCACCAGTGAGTTTTCTCTCAAATCAGATTTTCTCTCACTTTAGATCTTGTGTCCGATTGTGACTTGGTTTTAATACCAGGAAGTGGGAAGTTGGACAATCCAGGCAACATTTCAGCTAAACCACACAGGAAGACGGAGCACGGGAGAACATAATGACCCCACTATTGTGGAAAATCTGAAACCTTTTAGGCAGTGCGACGAGCAATGTATTTCCACATGTTCTCATAAGATGCAAAAGAGGGTACGCTCAAATCTGGAGATCAAACAGGACTGAAGTGCTGGCAGAGGACTGGATTTTTTTTTGTGCTTTAAGATAAATTAGTCAATTACGGGATCGAAATAGCAGTAAAGTGAATGTTTGTGTTCACATCAACGTGGTTTGTTATTGATGAGGTGATAAAGTAAAAGAAACATGCTCTAACAGCTAACATATGATTCCCATTCCTGTCTTCACCTCCCCGTGTCTCACCCATTCTCCTGTTGTTTTTAAACACTTCCCCTGCGCCGTGCTTCACGTCTCCGCCAGACTGCTGGTGATGCGGTGGAGTATATTCCTCTCCCCCGTGGGTGCTCGTCATCGCGTCCCCTTTGTGCTACTCACCATTAACCCCAGCCTTTCATCGTGACCTCGCTGCTCGGCCAAGCAGGACAAATGGGAACGAGTGCTGCCTCTTGTTTTCATTAATTAGCATGAGGTGATGAGGTGGCGTCTGTTTTATTGGCATTAGCATGACACAGGCCGGGCGGGAGATTTCTGCAGGGCAAATGGGAGACTGACCCTGAAACCCCTCGAGAGGACCAGCTTCATTATGATGCACTTATTTATTCATTTATTTTCCATATCTGCTTCAGTCCTCTTCTGAGCTGCTGGAACCTCATCAGGTGATGAGCGGGAAAAAACCTGAACAGCCATGTTGCAATCAGTTTGATGAGAATAAAGTTAACAGATTTGCTCAGTGAGTCTCGGATTTCAACCGTTAAATAGCCTCGTGCATGTTTAGGATGGAAGATTAAATCGAAATGAAGATTTGGTGTCATTTGTGGTGGGTTCCTTAGATTTACTGTTTTTATTTAGTGAAATCACCACGAAATGGGTTTAATTGGATTAGACAGTAATAAACATGTTTACTTTTTGTGTAAAGTGCCTTGAGATTACTTTTGTTGTGAGTTGGCACTATAAAAACAAAGAATTTGAAATCTGGCTGGAATAGTTGCTTCGGTTAATATGATGGATATATGATGTAAACAAATGCAAATGATGTAATGCATATTTGTCTTTCATCCATCCTCCCTCCAGCTTGGGTTGCAGGGCTGTTGGACTGCTGGCAGTCCAATCTGTTTGTCTTTCAACTGCAAATGTTTTGACACCGCCATCCTCCCGCGTTGCTGTGTAATCTCAGGTCAGCAAAACTGAAGAATTCCTGTTTCAACTGGTTGCAAAAGCTCCAAAGTAGCAAATTCAAGCTCCGGCAGCTTTAAAGCAAATGTCATGTAGCATGCATTTGAAAAATGAGACATTACGTTTCAGGAGGTGAAGGAGGTGCATTTCTGCATTCCTTTATTTTTTTGTGTGTGTTATTTCACAAACTCAGAGAGTTAATGCTGCCTCCATCCAACAACATGAGACAAGAAGTTATCTGTTATGCTGCTGATGCCATTTCTCATTCCTTCTGCATGAAAGCTGGGAATGTTTTTTTTTGTTAAAACATCCTGGAGTTGTACTTTCTGCAAGTCTGTCTTTTTATTTATTTATTTTGCGTTCAGTTTTCCTTCATATTTTGTCTTAATGGGTTTTTGTCTTTGGTCGCCAACAATGAGTGCACCGCAGGCTCTCTCTGTGAACTCCACACGGACCGAAAAATGAGTCATGAAAATGTTACATTAGTACGTCTCCTACCTGAGGCACAATTGAATGAAGCTTGGAAAGTTTCATCATTTGCACAATATACTAAACATACTAACCAAAAGCTATAAACTGAAATTATATGTTGAAATTAAATCTGATGACTGGCAGGGTTATTAAAGCATAATAATCTCAATATGTTTTTTTGAGAGAGAAAGGTTTGATCTGATGATCTGAACTTTGGGACATGATGGGTCATCTGGAAGCCATGAAAGGCCGTAAGGGTACGGACCTGGTCATCAACAATACGGTGCTCAACTGTCCCCCATACATCCCACCACCAACAGCAGCGACAGCCTGAGCTGTTGATATAAGGCAGGATGGATCCAAACTCTAACCCTGCTCTCTAAATCCTGTGAAACAAGCTGAGATCCATCAGACGGGCCAATTTTTGCAATCCACCAGTCTCCAAATTTGCTCAAGTTGAAGCCTCATTTTAATGTATTTAGTTGACCGGAGTGATGTCTGGCATGGATGTTTGCTTCCGTGACTCATCACCATCGAAAGTTTTGACATATTCAGACCAACCTACCCAGCATTATTAATTGTCAGTGGTGGACAGTAACGGAGTAAATTTACTTGAGTACTGTACTTAAGTACATATCCAGAGGATTTGTACTTTACTTGAGTATTAGATTTCTTTGGTACTTATTACTCTTACTTGAATACATTTCCAAGACAAATATTTTTACTTTTACTCGAGTAAATTTCTAGGAAGGCTGAAAAGTACTCGTTACTTTCAGGTCTGCTCTTTTTACTTCTTCCCTAAAATCCTATTGGACACAAGCTGTTTTTGTCAAAGGAGGAGACCTATCACAGTGCACGCTCTCCACTGGGATGTACGTAAAGCGGAAATACGTCAAGCCTCCTCAAAACGATACCGCCAAAGTAGCCTGCGTTTGTCAAGACAGAGCCGCAACAAGTCAAGACAGAGCCGCAACAATGGCTACCTACGCCTGCGTCAGGAGAAGAAGGATCCGCTGAGTCGTCTGAGTCTGATAATGAGCCGGACTCGGAGCAAGGACTTTCACAAAATCCTTGGCCGTATCTTAACTCTTCTAAAAGCAGCACATCAGTGCAGCATCAGTGCACATCAGTGCAGCTGGTTTCAAAGAGTTAATTCTCAGAAACAAGAGTTAAAAGATCCTTAAATTAATTTAGAAAAAATATAGTAATTAACTGATGTGGAAAATAAGAAATTTACTCTTACTCTTACTTTTACTTAAAGTAAATTTAAAAGCATTTACTTTTGGATACTTAAGTACCTTTAAAAGCAAGTACTTTTCTACTCTTACTCGAGTAATATTTTGACTGAGCTACTTTTACTTGTAACGGAGTAAATTTTGACCAGTAGTATTTGTACTCTTACTCAAGTACTGGGGTCGAGTACTCTGTCCACCTCTGTTAATTGTCAACTAAAATCCCTCCTCCCCACTCTGATGCTCTAATTGAAGTTCAGCAGGCCGTCTTGTCCTTGTCCGCTTGCCCAAATGCACTGAGCTGCTCCCAATTGATTAGCTGATTAAATATCTGCGTCACTGAGCAGTTGAACAGGTGTAGCTTATAAAACTGGCAATGCTGCTGCTAATTTACAGAAATGCAAAGAAAAACCCCAAACAAACAAAAAAAAAAACACAAAGATACCCAACATTATTATGCAACACAAAATTCAAAAAGAGAGTAATAAGAGACTGATTCAGAACGACTACAAGTGAAGGTCAAAGCCATCAAGATGAGGCACAAAATGACCCTAAAAGTCACAAAAATGTGAAATATAAAAAAATAGACGTAAAATTTGACAACTAATTGATGTGGGTGTAAAATTACTCCAAAGTCATGTAGAGTAAAACATCTACAAGATAGATAATAATAATAACAATCATGTCTTCCTGGTTTGTGGTTGTTCTATGTCTCTTTTTCTTCTAATCCTTTTACATGTCAGTGCTCAGGGGCCCATTATTCATAATACGCCCACGATTTAAACCACTAACTAAAAACAGAGCGGAAGGGACATCAAGAAGACTTCAACACATCCAAAGAAGAAGTTTTCTTTTTGTGTGTGTGTGTGTGTGTCTTTTCCTATTCAGTAGTTTACTTATTGGACATGTTTGTGTTTCCATTTTAATGAAGGAACATTATGTTCATATTATTCAGGGCCATGTTGTCTTTCTTTGAATTAATAAGAAACAGCGGCTGGTCTCATTAAGATGTTCTCAAGAACGAATCCAAACCAAGGCTCATTAGCATGCTGCAACACAAACAACCGCTGAGAAACCGTCACGCAGCACCAACAGGCCCCTGGCTGAGAGTCAGCCACAAAGACGAGTCCTGAGTCCAAACAGCAGCTCTGTTGTGTCAGTCGGCACTAACTAGCCGCGTTGCAGCACACACACTAACACACACACAAAGCTTCTCTATTCCTTCACTGAAAATGCTTTTTTTCCCATTATCTTTGGTTTCAAACATAAAACAAAAAACAAAATTGAACATTATTGAATGATAGAGCCTTGTTTAGCTTCCTTTGTTCATTTTTGACTCCTTTTTTGTGAAAAGGAAGTTGTGTCAGCACAACGTGATGCTGTATACATATTTGCGTCATCACAACTTGCACAATATGCTATTTATGTCCTCGGTTAAAAATATATGTGTGATCTTCTAACTGCTCACTCAGGTCATCAGAGCAAAACGTATGATCTATCCCAAGATCCCGGCATAAGACAAGAGGAGATCATGCTTTTCAGTCCATCGCCTCGATTATGGAGCGCTCTTCCTCTCTCTATGCGCCTGACCAACAGTGCTGGCTCTTTTATTTGGACAAGCTTTTAGGTGATAACCTTGATTTTGCCATTTTTTTTAAACTGGGCTTTATTTTGTTCTTTCATTTCTTTTTTATGTTCTTAATCCCTGTTTGTTTTCTACTTCTTCTTTTATCCCACTCTGCTTTTTATTTGCAAAGCACTTTGTGATTTTTATCTGTGATAAGTGCTCTTCATTGATTGATTTTTCAGAACTAAAACTGAGTCACCCGACAGCATTTGCTTCATTCATGTTGTTCAGTCAGGTGTTTTGATTATATAAAATGAGCAACTAACAGTTATTATAAATACATGCCTCATATTAGGAAGTCTGAATCATGGGATGTGTATATGTATTACTAGTTGGGATATTGCTGATAAAAAAGAAAAAGAAACTTAATCCCACTCAACACATAAGAAACAAGTAGTAGCAGTAGTAGACAGAATCACAAATGTTCCAGCTGCTCCTTGTTAGAGGGGTTTGTGTTGCTCTATGTTCATTTTCAAAATATCCCAGAATTGCACGGTTTGATTGATGCCACCAGGTTAATTGATTCACTGTTTTCCACTATATAAACTCATGGCATTGTGCCAACATCCAGGGGTATTGTTGTCATCTTAAAAGACAGCATTATGGTTTTTCCGCAGGCATTTCTGCATGACATTTCCGTAATGATCACATCCACAAACATCTAGCCCCATATCATGACACTGCCGCCTCCATGCTTGACTGCTGGTTCAGTGCAACGACTATGGCAGTCCTGGCTCAGTGAATTGCAAACATGCTGGGGGGGACCACAGGGTTTTTCTTGCTCTTGGGGCGTATGATTCGATCAGGAAAACTGTCCAAGCGTTCCAACATTTCTGATTTCTAATGACACATGAAGCACTTTGCCAACTTGAACAGCCTGTATATCCAAAACTGTCTGAAACAAACTGCTGGTGTTTACAAGAGGCGAAAGAAGGAAGACGAGAAAACTTAATTCATTCAACCCTTTTTCAAAACTGTGTAACTTCAGAATACATCGACTCATTTATTTGTCTTCTTTGGCATCTATTTTTTGCATTTTTTTGTGATAAGTTCTTCTGATCGGCATGAAAGTTTATTTCTACAGTAGATTATTATTTCCCTTTTGAGCTTGACCTGGCTTTGTAGAATGAATTAATCAAAACTACCATCGTTAAATGGTCAAATTGATGGTATTTATGAAATGACCATTAGCTATTTTAACATACGACAGCAATAAATGGTTTTTAAATTGGCAAATAGCTGGAAACAAGTCAGTTCATATACTGTTAAGAATGAGAAATGGTAAAGTTTCTTTGGAATCTAAACATCTAACAATAGATTTAGCTTAAAATGAAAAAAGAAACCTTAGCTGAAGCTGTCATCCATCCATCACATGTTCAACATCGGGGGAGAATAAAAGCAACAAGAGTTTATCAGCATAAAACAAATCACACAGCAGAAAGATAAAAGTCTTGGCGCTAAAGTATACTGCTGCACACACACACACACACACACCCGAACTCAAACACACACACAGAGTCTGTACCTGTCCTGGGGCTTCAGTTTTTCTTTTAATTAAAATCCTCAACGATCAGTCTTGCAGCTTTGTCAGCCTCCACTTGAACTTAAGTCAGACAAACAAATGCATCTGAGTGCTGAGCTGAATGAAGCTGACTGGAGAGCAAAAGAGGCAGGACTGGGGAGGGCTGAGGAGCGGGTTAGATTAAAGAGAGGAGGAGGAGGAGAAGGCGGGGTGTTCACTCAAGAGAGGAAGCTGGATACAGAAAGGAGAGAAGTAGAAGAGTAGCGGGAAGAGAGATGGAGAGATGAGGGAAAATGAAGCAATGAGCTGAAAGTAACAGAGAGAAAGACACGACAGCAGAGTGGAAGAGGAGAACGGACAGGGACACATATGGACTAAAGGAGGCAACAAAGGGCAGAAGAGGTCACAACAATTCACCAGAGAGAGAAAGAAGGTTAGGAGGGCAGGCACGGAGAAATAAAGGTACAAAGTACAAAGTGTGAGGAAAAATAAAAGCACCAAATCAGGAAAGAAAACAACAATATAAGAAGCAAGATGAGTAAATGAGAAAACATAATTACAACAAAATAACTCATATGATAAAAGATAAAGAGGACGTATTAAGTCTTAAAGAAGAGGAGGATGAAAATAAAGTATTAGAAAAAAAGAGCTATAAGGCAGTAGGCAAAATGACAAAGCAGAAATAATTGTAAATGGAGAGAAAGGTTCAAATAATGTTCTTGGGTGTTAAAAAGGTGTTAACAAACGAGAAAAGGAACACGGTGAAGAAAAATTTAGAGATTTAGAGAGCAGGGTTAGAGAAAAATGACTTTAAAAGGATGGAAGATGGAGGTACGAGAAGGAAACAACAGAGGAAGGGAAAGAAATGTGGGGATGGAAGGGGAAAAGAGAAGATGGATATGGGTAACAAGGCGTGTAAGGAAAGAGAAGGAGATTTGAAGGGAAAATGGAATAGAGGGAAAGAATGGAGGATAAATGGAGGGAAAGAGAAGGAGGTAGGAGAGAGCAAGTGAGTAAGTGAGGGAGTGAGTGAGTGAGTGAGTGAGGGGGGAGGAGGATTAAAACAACAGGATAAAAGCTCTATAAAAAGGACACAGGAGAGCAGAGCGAAGAGAAAAAGACCGTGAGGATACAAGATGTTTTACAATAGCGGAGTAAATCTACTCCAAACAACAGTTGATAACTGTCAGGATGTTTTAGTTCGCTGTTAAAGCTGCCTGATCCCAGATCTGACCTGATATCTACCATCTGAGCTGGAATTGGCCATTTCTGCAGCTTGGAGGATCAGGAGACTGTGTACATAAGTCGTGTGATTTCAAAATAAAAGCTCTCTAAGGCGCCACACTATATCATGCAAAACTAAACTTTTTTTTTTCATGTTGAAACATGAGTTTCAGTTGCATTTGTAGGAATATTTGATTGGTTTTAGGTAAAAACATGCAAAAACCAACTAAAGCTCCTTTGGATTCCTATTATGGGAATGATGAAGTGGACTTCTGTTATAGCCAATAATTTTTTTTCTGAACACATTGACAACATATTGTCGAACACTGAGGAAGTGAGTATTGTGCTAATGGAAATGGGTACCACATAACATTTTCTATTTCACCTGAAAATAGAACCAACTGTTGTTTTTTTTCTTCAGACCTTATATTATGTTAAATAACAGCTTCATGATATGATTTTTTGGGTCTACTGATTCAAGTGCTTTAAGATTCAAGTGCTTTAATATACAAAAGGCCACACATTTTCTCATGCTTTACATTTCTTAACAACCTCTTGTCATATCTGTATATTATGTTACCTTAACAATTCATTTTAACTAACATCTCTTACAGTTTTTCACAATTGTTTAAACACATTTCCTGATAGACTACCTCACTTTCTCAAAACTCTAAACACAAATTACAAAATTCACACACAAAATGCTAAATCCTACACTTCTCTTGCAAAAGCACACTCTACCCTCAAAACAGTGTTAACTCTTCACTAAATGGTATTTCCTTCTCAAATGCCAAACACATACATCATTTGAGTAGACATTTCTAAGCACCCACTGAACACTGATGTGCAGAATGGAAGACACTATAGTATGAATGGAAAACACTATATGAATGAATGAATGCCTCAGTAGAATCATGCATTTGTATGTTCAGTGTTACACATTCAGCTGTTGGTTGTAATTTATCACCATATAGTATTCTTATGTATAGGCTACTCAAATAGAAAACAACACACAATTCTTTACTGTAACAACAAATACGTAATATTTTACAGTATGAGTAGGAATGCTAGAAGAAGTGCAGTGTTGTAGGGGACAAGGGTGGCATGGTGATGGAGGACGCCGTGGTGATTGAGTCCAGTTTGAGCAACATTTATTTATTTTTCTTATTTATTTACTTTGTTTCTTTCTTTCTCTCATATATATGTATGTTCTTCTCATGTAGTTATTTTGTTATGTTTTTTCAAATATTGCACTATAGTGGTTACATTGTGTTACTGTAAAAGGGTAGACAAAATAAGCTTTGGCTTCAGTCTACACCTTTTGGTCCTTGTTTGATATACATGCAAAAAAAACAACTTTGTATTGACTACTGACTTCTATAACGTGACGTTGGCCAGGGACCTCTGTGATGGCACGCTGGCCGATTATATTCCTCCCTCGGCGCCTTCTTTTTACAAGGTTGAACCCCGCTTCATCAATGAATATGAATTCAATGGCAAATTGCTGATTGCATATTGCACAACAGCCTTTGGAGTTTAGAAATGTGATTGACTGTGTGTTCTGTGTGAACAGCAAGAGAGGGAATTCAGGAAGAGTGTGCAGGATATTGGGAATTATGTGTAGTGTTGTGAGAAATGTGTGGTATGGAATGGGAATTTGAGTCTAGAGCAGTAAATGTGCTTGGAGTTCAGCAGGATTGGTTCAGCCACCTGAAACATGAGTTTCAGGTTGTGCAAATTGTGTCTGATGTTCCAATAAATGTGTTTAAACAATTGTGAAAAACTGTAACTTGACTTGACTCTTTAAATCTGTCTGTTCAGATTTATCAGTGAATGTTTACAAAAAGGGAGAGTGCAAATCATTGAACGTGTAAGAAGAACTGGACAAAGCCCGTGTGATGTCACCCATACGTTTTCTGTAGGGTGCCTTTGGACCCTCTTGCTTACCGTAGCCACCTGCAGAGAGCGCTGTGCCAGTTGCCTGTGGTAAAGATGATCCATACACACCCTCAGAAACGCCAATGCTAACATGTAGCATGCCAAAATGATCCTCTACCAACCACTGCTATCCAAACAAAACACAACTCAAACCCCAAATTCATATATGGGCATACAGCAGTGAACACAAAATCAGCACATATCTATTTTACTGCTTTTGTAAGTTTCACTGCTTCAAGCAAACCACACAAACGCCGTATCATGAGAAAGCTGAGATTGGCTTTCTCAATCCCAATTGAAATTGTATCGAGAGAGTCTGAAAAAAAACCTTCACAAAGGGATAAAATATGTCTTACCTTTACTTTTTTGTGGTCAAAAGTTTCATTCTAGCTAAAAAAAAATGCATATACTGTCCACTTCTATGACTCTGTGTTAGTTTGAAATTAAATAAGTCTTGTTTGTTCACATAAAGATGAAGGAGCTTAAGAATTAAGTATGGACACCTCCTACAATATACTACCTTAAGATTCACCTCCTTTTGGATTGTCAATAGTGTTTCTAAGGTGAATTCTCTTTGATTTTCTGGGCTTTGATTGATCGATAGATTGATGGGTTACAGGGATGTTTAAACTTTTTTTTCTGTTGTACAGTTGTATTTCAACTGAACAAGGTACTGTATAGCGGTTTCAGTTGGATTTTCAAAATAAGACAAAAACGGTTGTATTTGGATGAATGAATAACCATACATGAAATCTAATTAAAATGCATGGTTCCAAATATTGTTCCCTTTTAAATGGTACATTTAAATGCTCAGCCTGGATGTTCCTTTGTTAGAAAGTCTGTAAAACTGCTCAGGTTCACTGTTCTAGCATCTGCTTTAGCACACATACTCATCACAATATACTTTATTATACTTACTTCTAAATTTATAAATGGATAGAGCAGCTGACTTATCAGTTACACGGTCAAAATAACTCTGAAACACATATCTTGGTAATCTAAGCTTTTTTTGAGACCAAGGTTACACAAACAGCTCTTGTAAAGATGTTGTTATTGAATGAAAAAAGCAGGCCTGGGAAGACAGCTGGAGCACGCCCACCTCATTCATGTCTCATATCAATCACAGTTGGCCATTTTAGCTTGGCTGACTTAGCTTTTGCTAACCCACGCCAACCATCTTACTTCCACGTTGAGTCTCATGCGGACCTAAGATTCGTTGCAGTTCCTGGACCGGCCACTAGAGGCTGGCTCCAAAAGTGAATCAATCTCAATTGACTCCCATGTTAAAATGTCCAACTTTAGAGCAGAAATATAAACATATTTACAGCCTGGTTAAAAAAAAACATTTTGGTCTCAATCGTTTGATTTCACACCCACGACGACTGAGGAATTTTTTTGTACCACGTCAGGAGAGTTTAAAGGAGCTTGAGGCTGGATTTATGAAAAAAATTCGTATACGTTTTAAGTTTTCTAGTAATAAGGTCAGATAAGGCGTTCCAAACCAAAAAGAATGAGCCCTCTAGCGTATCTCTCCGTTGCCTTGAACAGGCTGTGTGCTGCAAAATGTGCTGCAATTCGGGCCCAAATTTCCCGCGCTGTCCTGCGGATGTGACGTAACATGGCGCTGCATGCGCGTTCTCCCCGTTCTCCCGTGCCGGCTTCGCTGTTGGCTGCAGTACCCCCGACGGCCGTCGTGGCGAAGGGTGGCGCTAGAGAGTCTCATTTCTTAAAAGGAGCGTCATGCTCCTTTAAAAGAATCAACACATTTACTTCTAATATGACTGATAAGTAGTCGGCTTAGCAAGTTGCAAACCACTATCACTTCCTCATCTGTAATCGTCACGCTGCCACCCTTCACCAAGCAAACACCCATTTGTATTAACTCAGCATCGGCTAAACGCAGCTAACTTTGAAGCGTTGATTGACTTGCTGTGGGAGTGTTCCTGTCGCAACATGGCTGCGTCCCGTATGAAGGAAAACCATTGTTCTATAATATTAACTGGATGGTACATTGAAAATGGCCGCCCATTCATTTCAATGCAATTTGCTCAGCCAGCGCATACGGCGAAAACATTTCTGACTTCCGGGTTTACTTCCGCGTTAAGGGGCCCATAGTGCATGCGCAGTTGAGTTACCTCCCATGATGCTCTGGGGCCTCCCATCATGCCCCGGGGCAACATCAATGGCACCGACACGGCCGTGACGTCACGCCCAGAAAGAGACTTTTCTTTGACTTTTCTGGCCGTTATAAAACATTTTTGACGGATATAAAGTCCATGACTTAAAAAAATAGAATACAAAGATTAGTAATTGCCGGTGATTACAGCTGGAGGTGTCCTGTGAACAGGCTTCTCTTTTACTATTGCGGTCTATGGGAAAAAAGCTTTCTGGACCCCATGGGATTTTTTGTTGCAGTACCGCGGCTGGCCACTGGGAAAAATCGGCGTGCCTTCTGAGTGCGAGATTGGGGGGCTGTGGAAAACAGGCTTCAAAACTGGTTGTCAGAAACCAATGAGTCACGTAACTGAAAGCTTCGTCCATTGTTTCATACAGTCTATGATGCTGATTAATATGACCCTACTTTTATTTTGTTCTCATCAGATTTGTCCAAATTGAGTTGAGTTCCGGAGATGCAACCAAAACAACACCCGAAACAATGATATTTAACTAGGAGGGGATGTACTGTAGGTGGGCCAGTCTACCAACATCGCAGCCTGATATACTCCAGGCAGGGCCGCCGCAAGGGGTGTGCGAACCGTGCGACCGCACAGGGCCTCGCGCCCCAAGGGGCCTCGCGCCCCAAGGGGCCTCGCGCCCCAAGGGGCCTCGCGCCCCAAGGGGCCTCGCGCCCCAAGGGGCCTCGCGCTATGGGCCGTTTTTTTTTTTTTTTTTTCCCTTATAAATATCAACAGTCACGTTCCATTACAGAACTAAATGTGTACTAGTCTGTGCATATCAATAAATATATATGCAATGATGCGCGTGTCTGTTGTTCAATACAACTGATCAGACCAAGCGCAGACACAAGCTGCTCTGATCCAGACGGGTGGAGTTGGAACAAACTGTCACACAATGTCGAGAGAACGAGACAGAATCAGGAAATTTCCATCAGGGGATGAAAAAAGAAAAAAAACTAAAGAAAATGGAAGAGTTTAATGCCTCTCTGAAAGGCTCGTTTGATAAAGTTGTTACAAAAATCACCGATCTGACCGGGTCTCCAGCAGCCGCGGGGCACCGCGTCGAGGCAAGCCCAGATGATGATGAGGCAGGAGAAGGTATCCAGTATTTTGCTAATTGGAGAGTTAAAATTGCGCATATAGACACCCGATCCGACCCGAAAAACCCCAAAAATTTCGCAAGGGCCTCCCCACCCATTTCGCACAGGGCCTCGCAAATCTCTCAGGCGGCTCTGACTCCAGGTTTGAACAAAGTTCCAGTTGAAAGGACCCTGAAGTGTTCTACTGCGGCTCCCGGCTCCACACTGGAGGAGCTGCAAGGCTGCCAGCAGGACATCCCATAATAATGACACCCCTTACTCTCCTGACCTGCAGCTGAAGTCAGGCAGCTCGATCATAATCATTAAAGCCTGCATCCCGGATTCTCTCTAACAGAGGGCCTGTGTGTGGATGTGTGTGCGGGTGTGTGCATGCAAGAGTGGGGACAAGCCTGGAACACGTCTGTCAACGCCTTACGCGTGAAGCGTAAAACAACAGCAGCTAAAATGGGAAGAAACGCAGAGCCCCTGACCTCTTCGGTCAGATTTAACGACCTCAATTATCCAGTCGAGTCAGAGAGGAACACAAGAGATAAACACGTCAAACACGCCGCCCAGGGGGAGCTCTGCTAATAAACAAAACTGAATACCAAGCAGTAGCACATGGAGTGAAGACTAAACAACAAACAATTAAAACCAGCTCGATGCTCAACAGCGCGGGGAAGGAAAGTTAATCATGAACCTGACAGCTTGTCCTGACAGGAGACAGGAATGCTAATGCTTACGGATTAAACTAATGGATTTGGAAATAAGGATCCGGACAACGTCATCCGTCTACCCGGAGCTAACTGCTTTGTCATGCAGCTGCCGTAACAATTTCAAATTTCATACATATTTCCATCCCATTCACCAGAAAGCCTGATTTAAACTGCACGCTGAAAATAGTTCAGGTTTTGCATTACATTGTTTACACTTCCACAGCCTCATCCATCATTTACTGATTTTGTCATAGTAACCACTTTAAAATGTCAACACGTTTTTCAGCTAAACAAAGCATATTATGAAAATAGATTATTCCTCTATGAGATCTTTTTTTTGTAGAATCATACATCAATTTAAATTAAAAGGGGTTGGGGTGTTATTGGTTCTACTGCATGATGCAAAAAAAGTGCTTAGCTGTAGGAACAGTCTTGGCTTTTGACCTCAAACCCGTCCTTTTCCACTGATTTCACCGATGTCTCACAATGTTTTTCTCCATCATCTTTGATCCGCCTCACTTCCTATAGTGCTGTCATACATTTCCAGGACACATGTCAAAGGTGGGATGGCACAGTTGAGCGACTCACAGCCTCAGGCTTGTGTGCTGACTCCGGCCGTCTGCTTCAAAACAGGATGAATGAGGAACAGGCCACTCTCACTCATGGTAACGGGCCGCAACAAACAGCCAGAGCAGGAAATCCGTGTCAGGGAGCAACGTTGGACTTCAGTGACGACACTGCCACCTACGGGTCAGTCTGTGTATCGATCTGTCCTTTAAATGCCTTGACTTTGACTTCCTGATTTCTTTTTCTTTTTTTTTTGTTGGATGGGGGGAGGAGTGGGGTGGTATCTGCATAAAAGTGGAGTCGAAAGTTCTCCTGTGTTTATGCTCGTCAATAACAATATTAATGATTCATCCGTTCTATTTTTAACTCCTTTAACTGAACATGGCTATTAAATTATTACTGAACAACTCGACTCCAGCAAAGCAGAGATTCACTTCGGTGATGCTGAGAAAGTTTGTGTTCTGCTGCTTGTTTTTAAAAGTTGAATACTGAGTCTCATCGATACATGTGTCCTTCTATACACATATATATACAACTAGGAATGTTGCAGGTGAATAATGTTGCTGAACTTGAATCTTAAACCAAAAAATTACTTAGCTTTTTCTAACTTCCTGTTAGATGTAATCAGAGCTGGGTAGAGGAGCCAAAAATTGTACTCAAGTAAAAGTACTGTTACTTAATAATATGACTCAAGTAGAAGTAAAAACTAGTCATCCAAATAATTACTTGAGTAAAAGTAAAAAAGTACTTGGTGAAAAAACTACTCAAGTACTGAGTAACTGTTGAGTAACGTCTGATTTATTTTTTTAACACAACTATTCAAACTGACAAAAGTACAAAATAATCATCTTCAGGCAAATTAAATCAATGAAATAATAAAATAAATTAAAATCAATAAAAAATAAAAAAGCTTAAATTAAAATAATCTTAAAGTAAATACAAGTACTTTAATAAATAATAAAATAAATAAACCCAAATAAAAAAATAAATTAAGCACAAGTAGCACAAAATTTCAAGCCTTTGTACTTTTCTTTTTTAACCAGGCAGAACTAGAACAAGCCCATGAACTCATAGAAACTCTGTGTGTGTTTGAGTCTGTGTAAATGTGACAAAACATGCAAAAAGAAACATTTTTCCCAAAGAATCGCCCAGTGATGTCATGAGATTGACGCGTATGCGGATAAAAGGGAAGTAAAAGAAAAGTAACGAGCTCAATGTAGCCTAATGTAGCGGAGTAAGAGTAACAGTTTCTTCTTCACAAATCTACTCAAGTACAAGTAAAAAGCATAGTGATTCAAAACTATTCCTAAAAGTACAAATTTTCCCAAAACTTACTCAAGTAAATGTAACGGAGTAAATGTAACTCGTTACTACCCACCTCTGGATGTAATATGTAAATTGTAAGGCTTATCTTCTTGTTACAATACTTATGTGACAGGGCACCCTGTAGAATGAGATGACTGTTGACAAAATGCAAGATCTGTGTTGTCAGATATTAAAGCTAACTAACAGATCAATTATTGCCAAATACGGACCTTTGACAGTATACATTACCGGCTGGAAATTAAATTCTCACATATCATTTTATCAAGTTTCTGCCGTCTCACATCTGCCATCAAATTCAAACCACTGATTTACATGTAATTGTTTCTTCAGAAAGTATACATGCACATTTTAAACATTTGAAGTACCGTATTTCAGCAGCAGCAGCCAAAGCAGCAGCAAAAGACGTCCGTGTTTCTTGCTTCCTCTACCCTGATTGTGCAACCTGACCTGTACATCACCCAGAGGAAAAGGTTTTTCCCTTTACCTTCCCGAGACTGTGAACTAAAGTTATTACACTTCATGGAGAGAGTTTGCGTCATTTCCTCCGCTGGCCCAAATTAATTATTGATTAGTGCAGCTTTGAAAAGTTAAAACGATAAAAAAAAACAAGGTTCCAAGTGAAGGTTTAAAGGGCAGTTGCAGTATTAAATGTTTTATAACTCGATGTTTAGATGCTGTCAGCAGTGTGGACAGAGTTCAGGCGGGATTGTTTTAAGGAGGGCCTGTAAACTTCGTGACCTAGAGTACAAGTTACTCTTTACAATAACTGAAACAGATGCTTGAGATATAAGATAATGCAACTCGTCCAGTAGTCAACGAAGTATTCACAAATACTGGATAAAGTAACCTGCAGCAGTGGCCAGGATCATTTTTCTCCTGCTGTTGTGTGGCAGTGCGAGCACTATGTGATTGTATGTACAATGTATTACTACAGCAAACACGTAGTACTGGATGTGAGGAGTCAGTTCCCCAGAACTCTCGCGAGTCTCATGTTCTGCAATAGAAGGAATGCGCATCACGTTACAGATGCGACTTCACAGCGGGTTACTGAGTGGCAGGAAGACTGAGTGGCCGCGTAAACCTTCAGTTTGAGCAACTTGAAAACATCTAAAATGGGAAAGAGCTGTTGTGAGATCGACTGTACTCATAGATTTTGCAAGAAATTGGAGTTATCATTTTACAGACTGCCGACAAATAAGCTTAAGAAAGACAAATGGGTCGCTGCAATTCGCAGAAACAACTGGATTCCAGGCACCGAAACGTGGATTTGCGGTTCACATTTTGTATCAGGTAATGTTGGATTTTTGGGTAACGTTAAACGGTCAAATCATAAAGTTCCGTGTCCTCATTACTTTAATTTCTACAACAAATCCTGCCTTGAAGTAGGACCAAGCATCAAGACTTTTGTATGCCTTCAAACTTTGCTTCGTGTATTTCCCCGGCGTAAAAAATTAAGTGCATATAAATATCAGGAAACTCGATTTGTGGCCAAATATTAATGTCCATGGACCTCTGGTTCTTTGGGTGACTGACTGTATGGATCACTGTCAAGTCCAACTGCCTTTAATTTAAGCCGATTATCAGCTGTTATCCCGTCTTTTCCACAGTTTCCCCTACTAGTTGCAGCCATTTTTGCCACTCAGTGTGAGTAAGGGTCCAGTGGGAAAGTGACGTCAATGCATGCCCTCTATATAAAAAATAAATTCCTGTAACATCTTTGACAGAGATTGTTATATGTGCAATAAAAAGTTCCAGGATGTTGTTTCATAGTTTGCTGCAGCCAGATCCAAACACTAATAACCCATTTCCTTCAACTGATCTGACAGCAGGAACTTTGTGATTTTAATGTTTTTTTTTTGTGTTTTTTGTTTCTTGTTTGTTTGACAGACGGACGTTTACAGAGCAGCCAGTTGGGATCATTACAAAATTACAGTCCAGTAGCACGACCCCATCACGTATAATTGTATTTACAGAGCATTAGGGAACAGATAAATTATTGACCATATCAGATTTAAGTGCGACAGAACCAGAGAGTACTGATGAAGCTATCCAGTGCTTTTAATCATCAACTTAGGTCCTATCATTTATTTATGTCCATTTTTGCATTTTAGGCTTTCAGTGTATTAATAAAAAGGTTGAGACAATAAGGTTTTTATTGATTTGTAATGATGCCTTTAAGTAAAAGTTCCACTGAAGACAAAGTGATGCCCCTCTGCTCATCTTTGGTCCTTGCAGATTTAACCTTCATAGGTCCTTGTTTTGTACCACATTCATCAATATACCGTAAGCTGATAACGTCACCTGCTTATAAAAACATGACCTCACCTCCTGTCTTACATGAAATTGCTCCAGAACCAGCCATTTTGAAATGTGCTGCAGGCCTGGGAAGGCAAAGTTGGTGGATGTAAACATATGAAATGAAAGTGACCTAATAAAACATGACATATCATGGGTTGATACTGTCTGCAAAACACAAAATTCAAAGTTAATTGTCAGAATCATTACTTTTTCTTTCTTCCCATTTGCGCTGGCATACTCTCCAGTCTTGTTCGAGGTTGCACAAAATCAGCACATACCTCTTTGCGCATATTACAAAACATTGTTTTTTTTAGTTCATGAGAAGATGAATGTGGGAATTTCTTTATTGTGTTATTAAAGAAATCAGATTTCCTGAATCTGAATAATCTCTGGTGCACTTCAGTGATGTGGGTTTCCCTGATTACTAAAATATAACCATGGTACATACTTCTAATTGCCTCTCCATCAACCTTGGCTGTACTTCCCACACAAATTCAGAAAGCTGAGGAGGAAATGCCAGCGCTGATAGGAAACAAGATTCCAGTGAGAAATCTGTAACAAGTCTCTTTCCTCATCTATCGGACGTTCACATCCACACCCTTCCTCAGGACCAGCACCGCCATTACTGCTTAACAGCTTCCACCTTCCTAAAACTTCCTCTTTGCTTAATTTCTACTGGCAAATATGCAATGGGAGTTCAATGACTTCCTGCTGAGAGGGGAAATTGCACTGTGAGTTTGTCTGTGATGACGTCCGCCGCTCGTGATAACTCGGCTTCCCTTTGCAATTTCAGCAAAAATTTAAACAAAAACATACAGAATGACAATTAAAAATCAGTGGGATCTGATGAGCTTAAAAAAAACAGTGAAAAACTATGCAGGGTAGTTCAGCTGACATCGATTGATATCCCTCAACATCTGCAGTTGATTTATTACTGAATAAGCAAAGCTGGTAAACACAGCAGAGAAACAGTCATTAGGTTTTTTCGGTGTCTACTTTCTACCAATGTTTGGACAAAGCCTTAAATTTAAAACACACAGCCACTTCTAATGAGAAACATGTGACCTAAAACCCACTGAGAACCATGATATTCATTCAATAACTGATGAGTCTGTTTGTCTCACTGGGGCCCTTCAGTCTTGATCACTGAAAAGTTTTACTGCTCTCTAATGCACATTTTTTATTGACTGAGAGATGATAGATGATATGAGAGAACATATTTAAAACTGCTAAAGTGACAGTTCAGTGTAGTCTGGTTTTGTTGACTGACTGTCACAGTTATTTAGTTCCTGTTTTATTTTGAAACCTGTGTCTTTTTTTAAGAAATGTCTTGACTTCCTTTGTTTCCCATGTGACCTGCTTGTCTGCACCTGTGTCTCATCAACCCTTCTGTTTATATCTGGTCTTGTCTTTCCCTATCTCCCTGTTGGTCCGTACTGTTTCCTTCTTTTCATGTGTCACGTCAGGTTTCTTTGGATTTGTATCCTGTTCATGTTCTGGTTTGTGAATCCTGCTCAGCAGTGCTTTTGATTTTGTTTAAATTAATAAATCACTATTTTTGGAACTCCTGCCTCCTGGGTCCTATCCTCCAAACCCGTGATACTGACATCACATGAATTTAGAATCTGGACAGGATTAATTTGATTGACTGTATTTAAATGATTTGGATATAACTGGAGTGTAATTGAACTGTCACCGGACTGGTGATCTGTCAAGGTTGTATCCCCGCCTCTCCACTGGCATAGACTCCAGCCGACCCCCGCAACCCAGGAGAAAACAGGAACGGATAACATGTGGACTGATGAATGGGGGTTGTCTTTGATTGGACCGTTGTGGATTGGTTTTCCATTGAGATGGCTTCTGTTACGATCTGTTACTTCTGTTATCTGATTCATTGGTGTGCCATCTCAACAAAATAGGAATTATTATGAAGAGTTGGTGGGTTTTATTTGTCAACTCTAAGATAAGATAAGATGTAATCTCCCTTCCTAAATGCAAAAAAAAATTAGCTTTTTTTTAGTGGCAACTTATCAAATTAGTCAATACGATTAGTTGTGCTGCATTGATATGGATCGGTGCACAACTAATTGGAGCACCCTTAGTTTTAAGAAAGATGCTGCTTACACAACTTAAGCCACAGTGGATAATGATGCTGTAAAACATATTAGCAATACATTTATTTGTCATGTTCAAGGCCAACAGTTAATTATTCGCCTTTCACTGATTTGTCAAGAGGTCAATAAAAAAAAAGTTGCTTGGTTTAGTGTTAAGAAACAATATCATTGATATTGTAATAGATAAATACATAGCTTGTCAGCTGTTTTTGTGACTCTCTGTCACCAGATGCACCGCTGGTTGCCTGACACATTTCCTATTATTGCCCCAAAACAACTGAGATGATCCAGTAATTCTGAAAGTTAGTTTTGATAATCACCTCAAAAATCCACACATTTATCTAAGACCCATCATCATGGCCGTCATGTCACGTAAATGAGGACTATGTATTTGGCTGCTGAGATTTCTACCTAGCGAGCGTACTAAATAACTAGCGTCGGCCTCTCCGGTCTTGTACTACCAGTTCCTGCCATGTGTGGCGGTAGCGAGCAACATAGCAGCTTCAGTACAACATGATGACTCAAAGTCAAACGGTTTGTGAGCCTACTTAACCGGCAGATTTAGATCGGTAAGTAACCCGCTGCTGATTTTTGTTTCACTGAACATTTTTGATGGTAGAGTAAATCAAGTGACTGTTGTCATTTCAGTGTCAAATGTATTGATCTCGACTGTGCCTCACCTGCTACGGTTCTGAAACAGAGATGGTTTTAAAAGTGATGGTGAGACAAATGATTGCACTCTTATATTATATACAGAGGTGAATAGAGTAGCCAAAAATTGTACTCAAGTAAAAGTATTGTTACTTCAGAATAATATGACTCAAGTAGAAGTAAAAAGTAGTCATCCAAATAATTACTTGAGTAAAAGTAAAAAAGTACTTGGTGAAAAAACTACTCAAGTACTGAGTAACTGTTGAGTAACGTCTGATTTATTTTTTTAACACAACCATTCAAACAGACAAAAGTACAAAATAATTATCTTCAGGCAAATTAAATCAATAAAATAATAAAATTAATTAAAATTAATAAAACATAAAAAATAGCTTAAATTAAAATAATCTTAAAGTAAATTGAAGTACTTTAATAAATAATAAAATAATAACAGAATAAAAAAATAAATTAAGCACAAGTAGCACAAAATTTCAAGCCTTTGTACTTTTCTTTTTTAACCAGGCAGAACTAGAACAAGCCCATGAACTCATAGAAACTCTGTGTGTGTTTGAGTCTGTGTAAATGTGACAAAACATGCAAAAACAAACATTTTTCCCAAAGAATCACTCAGTGATTCCATGAGATTGACGCGTACGTGGATAAAAGGGATAAAAGAAAAGTAACAGCTCAACGTAGCCTAATGTAGCGGAGTAAGAGGAACAGTTTCTCCTTCACAAATCTACTCAAGTAAAAGTAAAAAGTATAGTGATTCAAAACTACTCCTAAAAGTACAACATTTCCCAAAACTTACTCAAGTAAATGTAACGGAGTAAATGTAACTCGTTACTACTCTACCTGTGATTATATATTATATAAGATATATATATATCCTCTGTTTTGATTCTCAGATTTTGTGTTTTGATTATCAGAGTTGGGGTTTTGATTTGCAACTGACGCCATGTAATGGACGAGGGGTGTGAGGTAGGCCTGGGCGATAAACCGAAAATTTACCATTACCGACATTCTCTGCGATGACCAACATCAATTTTCCCATGTCTGTCAATTCTGTGTTTTGATGAAAGAAAAGAAATGTCTTCCTGTGACTCCACCCATCCAGTGTGAACAAGAAGGTCAAACCCAAGAAAATGTCTGATGGTTCAAACGAAGAAGCGGCTGACATAACAGGGCTGTTTAGTGTGAGACTCACGCAATCATGCATTTATCGTTATCGAGGTAAAACTGCCCAATTTATCGTGATATTGATTTGAGGTCTATATCGCCCAGCCCTAGTGAGAGAGTCAACTTTTTTGGCTTCACATTACACATTGACCTTGAACTTTCCTTCTACAAACAAAGTTTATCTTTTTTTTTTAAATCACACAAGTTATTTCACTCAAACTCAAACTTCAATAACGGAGAAAGAGGTAGAAACTCAAACTCAGACTGTAAAAGTGCAGGACTCCCTCGGTAAACCTGGCAAGATCTCAGTTACAAAAAAAAGAAGAAAACAACCCCTGTAAACTATCCTACAGAACATAATTAAATATTCTGAACCCGCTGATAAAATCATTCTGAGATGTTAGATTAGAAATCTGAGAGGAGCACAGGCACCCAATTCATCCCCAGAAGGTCACATGTCATTTTATCATTATTAGATAATAAACAAAGTCCATGCCAGCCTTGCATGCTGGCATTCCTCAGCACAGATTTGCTGATTTATTTTTCCTTTTTCTTACAGTTGAATGCTGCTAATCAAATGTGATATCTTCCTCAAAACGGTCACTGAACGGTCAGAAAACAACCCTCAGTCAATACTGGATGTCTTGGAGAACGTACTCTGAAATAGGGAGAGTGAGTCTGCTTAAAGCATTAACGTGGAAATCTGGCAACATTTAGAGCTGGGCCCTCTTTGACATGTAACCAAGCCATTAATCAACGGTGCGTTTGTTTGCCCTCATCTCAAGAGAGACACTGATTCGCCCGGGACCCCCCTCCCACCTCCCACAGAAGGCAGAGGAAATACCGCTATGATGTAATCAGCATCTGCTTTTGCCGCTGCATGACATAAGTTTGCTGTTTGCAGAGACGCAGTGAAGCATTAAAGTGCACTCGCAAAACATTTTGTTTCTGTCTGGCAGCATTTGCTCGCTCCGTGCTCGCACAAGTTGTTGGTCTTGTTCTTCTTTAATTCAGTCTGCATTGTGACAAAAATCCACTCGCGACGTGAAGCGTTCCTCTGAATCCTGTTAGTTTGCAATCATCTCCAGGGGAAAAAAAGAGTTATTATGACCATTGCAAGCTGTAAATCAGTGTGCTTTTACTTTGAAGTAGAACATAAATCTAAACTTCTAATGTAACTGAGAGTTGATGACATTCTAAGGGTCAAAGGACAAGCACACACCTTCAGCTCGTATAACGTTTACTCTTTGATATAGTGTACACCTATAAATCCCAACATGTGAAGTTTCCATTTGTTTATCCATCTTATGCTTAACTGTTATCAAAATCACGGCTAAAATCAACATAACTATCCGTCCAAGTTGGATATTTTTCACATCCAGTCACTATGATTAAAAACAGCTTTACTTAAAAGCAGTTTACTTGAATTAAAACCTCAGATTCAATTAACTGTGGAAATGCAATACCCGTGCTTTGTTTAGACTTTGCTGAGAGCGTCTACGACGACGTTGACACAGACAATCAAGGGATGAATTCAGAAACGGTTAATGTGTAACCGGACTACAAAGATGTGATATAAGAGGCCACGGTTGAATTCCAACGCGGCAACCAACGTCATTTCAGCACCACGTCTACTCGCCTTGAGCCCACACATATGTTTCATATCTAAAAGCAGAAATGTCATGCATTTCTAGGAGAGAAATTCAATCATTGTCCAAAGCCCGGTTCATAATTCTTGTTTAGAGCCAAATGTTTTTAGGGGATTTCTTGTTCAATAAATCAACACAAATTAAAACAGCAAGGAAAACATCAGGTATTTTTTTTAAATCAGGCTATAAATGAAATATGAACAAATCCCTCTGTCAGAATGTCAGATTGCCAGCAAATTTATATTTTGTCAAAACCTTTAATTTAGGTTTTCTTTCAGTACCTATGAAGCACTAAATCTGTGAAACTGCCGTGTAAATAACAGAGAAAGTCAACAATAGAAAGAGGTGGAGGAATATGTCACAACCAAACCTAAGTACAGGATACGTTTGCAGTTTCACGTCAAGTGTCTATTTTTATGAGGGCCCTTTATGAGCAGGAGCGCTCTATACATTTATCTTCCCTAGTAAAGGTCAGAAGTTGCGGCGATGAATGCTTTCCTCCCACATTTTAACCCAACAACTCATTTCAGGCTCACAGGCACGTTGAGATGTGGGCAACGGGGGAACAATGGGTGGGGACCCTCTGCAGGGAAAATACAGGAAATGTACAACATGCCAACTGAGGCTTTCAAGCCTCTCAGATGAGGCATCTTGTCTCTTCCATACTGACTGTGTGATGTCATAACGGTAACAGGATATTTCTTTTGCTGCTTCCATTCTTGCTTTTCCTTTCTTCGATACGTTTTTATTCACGTCACCTGCCATAAACATTTGTTACATCTGGTGAATCTTTATCCCTCGGCGAACTCCTGCTCTCCCCCACAAATCTCTGAGATGTTTTCTGCCGCTAGGTCGCATTAAGAAGCAGGTTTTTGTGTAGATATTATTCACTTTGAATGCCAAATTGAATCTCCAAGGAAACTGTCTCCAACAATGAATAAACCCTGGCAAGAGAGTGTTTGAAGTCATTTTTGGGAAGTTGCTTCATGTTTATGCTATGTAACGGAGAGAGAAAAGATGTTTTTTTCTGAACATCTGCATGTTTTAACTCATTAGTGAAACAAAGAAACTTGAAGACTATTTGATATCCTGCATAGTAACATCAGCTGTTGGGATAGATGTTGGTCTTAGGTCTCGCTGCAGGAAATTTTATGTTAAAAGTTGATGAAACAACTTTTCTTCTTCAAAAATTTGAGTTATCACAGCCTTTGGTGATGAACTAGATCAGACCGCAATCAATCAGGAAAAAAGTTTGTCCAATTCAGGATATTTGTGGCAGCTCTACAAAATCCAAGATTAAGGATTTGGGAAAAAAATTGTAATAGTTGTATTTAGAAATAAAGAAAAACCCCACAAATCCCTTCATAAGACAATAAACTCCTGTTTCATCGTCAGGATTTCTGCATGTTTACACAGAGTTGAGGGATCCGTAAGGACTCATCAGATCAGACTCCAAGTTGTAAGTGATATGAACAGACTCTGATCCCCTAAAACAGCTGGATTGGACATCACTAGAATAAATATGCAGACATATAATGCAGAGAGAGTGGTTTGAGTACGGCAGAGGGATTAAAGTGCTTGTTAGCAACAGATGGTGTAATCCTGAGATGTTGCTACACAGAGATGCCGTCCTAATGCTGATCCAAAGAGTCACCAATGTACAGCCCTTGTGCAATTTGTGTCCCTGCTATGTCAAGATTTCTTAGCTAGATGCATAACAGAGGTGGAAGCATAATGTGAGCTTGTTTTGTTCCCTGAAGCCATTGGGTTTATAAATCCTCTGTATAAATAACAATCTAGAACAAAAAAATGGAGCAATCTGTTGGCTGAAACTGAGTCATGCAACAAGACAATGGTCTTCGATGAAATAGTCAAATATTACAAGCAATATGCATAATTTTCATGGTGAATAGAAACACATTAACATTCAAAGAAAGGTTTATAAATGTTAAACACAAACATGAAGTTTGTGGATGAGCCTTCCCCTTTTAAAATGTTGCAGTCAAGTGTCTCTGCGTGTATTTGAGTTTATTTGGACAGCTGTAGTGTTTTAGCATCAATGGTACAGTCTACAACCGTAAAGCCATGCATAAACCCCCCATGCAGCTCTGGGTTTCATGGCTGTTTAACGAAGTGCTCATCATTCTCAGGCTCTCATACTGAGGATTGCAACCAGTCATGCAAAGTGACTAAACTCCTGTCGGCCTGTCAGGGTGTCGGAGAACACCTGACAGCGTGAACCGTTGTGCAAAGTGATCCTCCAGAAGTCAGTAAATCAGCCTGCTGCTGGAGTTTGCGGCTGACCACCTGAAGATCCATCACGATGTGCGTGCCGGGCTGACGGAGGAAGACTGGCAGATACACCGTAAAGAATGTAACCAAAGTAGGTTTTATGTTTAAAGATGGGAATATCTGATTAACGTCAACCGATGCTCAAACAAATATAGACCAGATGAAAAAGAAACTGGAAGAGCCTCTTGTACGCGTCCAGTGTTTTTCTTCCCTGCTTTTCCATTCAGATTGAAACAGAGACGGATGGTTAAGAAGAGGGAATCCTGTGGTTTTTCCTGTCATAATTCAAAAACAGCTCTCCCACTGCGCACGCGGACACACGTACACATCTGCACAAATGTGGTTTTATTGCTGACTTTAACTGAGGGGCCGTGTTATGTGTCCACAAACATACGTTAATGTTAGACAACGCTCCGCAGATGTTATCCATTGTTTTTACGGGGGCAAAACAGTGAGCAGCACCTCTTCAGTTGCGTATTAACAACTTCCAGCTCTGCATGAAAAAATAAATACACGTCTACCTCTCAACTGAAGTACACAACTGCAGCCAAGTTGGTTTTATTCACTAATGCTTTAAGTTCTAGTTTGTGAGTTCAGACTCTGCACATGTCCCAATGGATTAAAGACGAGGTTTCTTAAAAGATACTAACAATTTACAGTTTATAGATTTCACAAAAAACCCATAAAAAAACACCCCCTAAAAGATGGGCAGCATGCATTTTCCTTTTTTTTCTTTTTTATCTGACAAATAATATAAAGGATTGAGTTTTTTGTTTCTTTACAGCTTTACTTACAAACTATTCTTGTGTAGAACAAAACCAGAAATATTTTAAATCATTTTTAACTAAGATTATATAAATCATGCCACACAGCTCCAAAATATTCATCTTATTCATTCATTCATCTTTGAAATAAAGTTAGAAAGAAAGAAGTTTGCAGAAGCGCTAAGATGAGAGCAGCAGCCCAGGGCTGCTGAGCTCTCAGTGAGCTGTCATGAGATACATGACAGCTTGCCACAAGGCATTTGAACAATTCTGAGACCGTGAGAAGTAAAGCTGCTTTAATCTTATTGGAGACTAAATTATTTGGACACGACTGCAAGCGAATTGTGTGATGAGAAAAAAAAAAAGACCTCACTGAGCGTCACTATTAACACCATTCCTGCAGTCAAACACAGCGATGGTAGCAGTAGCATCATCCTGTGGGGGTTATTTTTGATGGCATTGGCTGCTAGATCAGTGAAATGGAAAGCATTTGAAAAACCTTTTCCAAGGGGCCTGGGATTGCTTTAGGAAATCTCAGTGAAAGTCCTGGAGTGACCCAACTGCTTCCTGGAGCTGAAACCACCAGAGCATCTCTGGAGAGACCCGAGGAGAGGAAACTAACTTATGAGCTCTGTCCAAACTGGCTGAGATTTAATGTTGTTTTTTACAAAGAAAAACGACAGTAACTTCCATATAAAGGTGTTCCAACTTGAGTCTGCAAAAGGTGCAAAAACGAAGTCAAAGATATTCAGCCAAAGAGGCACTTTTTTGCTTTACCGTTGTGAAAAAAAACAGTTAGACCACATTGGTTAAACTCCCACTAAATCAAAAATATTCAACTGGTAAAATGAGACGATCTGTAATATGTGTTGATTTAAACGGCGTAACCGACAAACCTGAAGAGTTACAACAAAAACGCCCCGCATGCCGGGAAGCTGTTCTGAGTAAACAAGAAGTGGAAAGAAAACCACATGTGAAGGGTTCAACAGCCCATCCAGATACACAGCTCCCTTGACATGGCACAGAAATCACTCGCACACATACTTTATATGCTCAAGAAAACTTGGTTTAGATTATGTAGACAATACAATCTGCAGTAATAAATCCTTATGATAGATTTTAGTCCATAAAGGATACAGTTTGGTATTGGTTGACAAAGAGAATCCAGTTTAATTTAAAAGCAAAACCAGATGTTGTTTAAAAAAAATAAAAGGTGATTTCTTTATAACATCCACAAAGTAACCAACCTTAAATAATATGCAAAATGTTTGCGTAACGCTGTGTAAAGAAGCGGATTTTGCAAAGTAAATCATCTTAAACTCCTCATTAAGAGCCAACAGCAACATGATAATTAGTGAGGACGGAGCCTGCAGCTGGAAGTGGTCTATCTTAGTCCGGTTATGTAACTGCAAGAAGTCTGATCAGAGATTACGGACTGTTTATAAAGACACGCGCCACAAACCGCTGCTGCAAACGTGCATGGGATTAAAACACAAGCTCGCAGTCATTTCACAAGAGCTCATGATTAACAAGTATAACAGGTTAACAAAAACTTGCAAACTTTCAATAAAGTTCACAGCCAGTTCACGACAAAAGTCATAAACAGATCCTGTGCAGTCCAATTAAATACAGTCCACCTCAGTCCACCTATAATCCAATTGTGTTCCAATTAAATCAAATGACTCATAATCCGTTTATAATCCAATTCATTCCAGTTGTAATTAATGTAGTAAAGTAATAAAGTAAACCAAACATTTGTGCTCTGAGAAGAAATAACAACAGAAATAAACCCACATGTAAGGTGTTTTCTTTGCATTTAGAACTTCACAAAGTTTTTTAAAAGACGCTGGGGACACACGGCATGAATCTGCAAGTCTGAGGCAGCGGCAAGTTGATTCAATTACAGAAACAACATGACAAGTTCCTTTGGTGTTGACTCATTACAAAAGTTTGTAAAATTCAATCAAAAATGTTTTGGAGTCTTTCTCTGTTTCTTGTAACGATGTGAAATTTGATCAGCTCCTTATTTAATTTAAGTTTTGATCAATTCCAACCTTCAAAACAGCCCCTTCTTTTTTTAGATCATCACACACTGACACTTGGGAAAGAGCCCGCTGAATCAGGTTTCAATATACAGGACGTTTCATACAGCATCACTTTTGGATATGCAGGTACCTTTACTGCTTGACCTTTAGTACCTTTAATTCAGATGGTAAAATAAATACTTTTGATATATTATGGTGCAGTACGGTCAGAGGTGGACAGAGTACTGGACCCCAGTACTTGAGTAAGAGTACAAATACTACTGGTCAAAATTTACTCCGTTACAAGTAAAAGTAGCTCAGTCAAAATATTACTCGAGTGAGAGTAGAAAAGTACTTGCTTTTAAAGGTACTTAAGTATCCAAAAGTAAATGCTTTTAAATTTACTTTAAGTAAAAGTAAGAGTAAGAGTAAGAGTAAATTTCTTATTTTCCACATCAGTAAATTACTATATTTTTTCTAAATTAATTGTTGCGGCTCTGTCTTGACTCTGTCTTGACAAACGCAGGCTACTTTGGCGGTATCGTTTTGAGGAGGCTTGACGTATTTCCGCTTTACGTACATCCCAGTGGAGAGCGTGCACTGTGATAGGTCTCCTCCTTTGACAAAAACAGCTTGTGTCCAATAGGATTTTAGGGAAGAAGAAAAAAGAGCAGACCTGAAAGTAACGAGTACTTTTCAGCCTTCCTAGAAATTTACTTGAGTAAAAGTAAAAACATTTGTCTTGGAAATGTATTCAAGTAAGAGTAATAAGTACCAAAGAAATCTAATACTCAAGTAAAGTACAAATCCTCTGGATATGTACTTAAGTACAGTACTCAAGTAAATTTACTCTGTTACTGTCCACCACTGAGTACGGTGAAGCAAAGGAAGAAAAACGAGCAGCTAAGGGGGCTCATGCTTGAGTCCCTTCTGACTTTTCGGGGTCCGTGTGAGTGTCGGTCCCCCCCCCCCCCCAGGATGATACGTTTCTGTAAGCATGACTCTCAGCTTTAGGCCCGTTTCTTCAGATGTGGCATCGAAGAAACCACAAACCAGCATGAAAAGAAGAAGAAAGAATGTGTTGTAACAGCAGACACGTTCAGCTCGTTCACATTACCCTAAGAAAGAAACTGGAGTGCTTTGGTCCGGCTGAAATTATCATTTTAAAATGCACTGAAAAGTGATCAAATGTAATCTGGTGCCCACCAGGGCACACCAACATATTTGTAAAAACAAAAAAACACCTTAGATAGCTAACTGAAATCAGACTAAAACTTCTCATTCTCATAATACAATGACATTGTAAGTCCATGTAAACTTTCAACCGGTCTACACACTGCATGTTTCCTGCAGTTTCTGCTCAGAGCTCTAGCCCAGAAGTAACAGAAGAAGCTAAACCAGAGAAGAGGGAAAAAAAATCAGGAACACAGGATATAGAGGGCTTTACCATTGTTCCAGTTAACCACTGCTGCTGTAGCAGAGATTTATCTGTTGTTTTGATTGGTGACTCAACAGGCCAATGCTAACAAGCTAAAAGCATAAATATCTCCGGGGAGAGGCTGGCACACTTCAGTCAGTAAATGGCTTCCACTTGGGTGCACGTACATTGAGACAAAGTCCAAATAAACAGTCGAGCTTAGCTACAGCCATTGGCTGGCTCAATGTAGTGACTGTCAAGGCCTTGTTGGATTCTCTCCAGAAATACACTCTCCCATCCTCGGAGGAGAAGTAGAGGTGGTTCTGGACTACAGATACCCCTCCAAAGCAGACTGGACTGGACATACAACCCATACGCTGTCTGCTGGGGACTGTTTTGGTGTCCATGGAGCTGGAGAATGGACAACACTCTACTTCCTTTTTACAACAAAGTGATTTAACAAATCAGGTTAAAAACAAAACAGCAAAACTGCAAGAGACCATCCCTACCCACAGCCATGACTTTTAATAACTCTTCACCGTTTAATAACTCTTTAAAGTGAGTGTATAGTCTTGTCAGACATACCTGCTACTAGGGTTGCCACCTTTCAGAAATAGAAATAAGGGACGCCCTGATTTCAGCAGCGCAGGAGCCAAAAAAAAAAAGCCCCAAAACTTCTAAACTGCATAAAAAGTTTATTTTATATGAAAAAACAAAATGCTTTGATTTAAAGTTTAAAGTGCTTTAATAGCATTGAACTGTCATGACTGTACAGACAGACAACCATACTAGTAACTGAAATAGCCTCCTATGCTAAGTATGTCCACATCAGCCCAGATGTATAATATAGCTACAGGTGAAGAATATGGTGTAAAAGTTAATTTATTTCAATAATTCAACTAGAATATGGTGTAAAAGTTAACTTATTTCAATAATTCAACTAGAATATGGTGTAAAAGTTAACTTATTTCAATAATTCAACTAGAATATGGTGTAAAAGTTAATTTATTTCAATAATTCTACTAGAATATGGTGTAAAAGTTAATTTATTTCAATAATTCTACTAGAATATGGTGTAAAAGTTAATTTATTTCAATAATTCAACTAGAATATGGTGTAAAAGTTAATTTATTTCAATAATTCAACTAGAATATGGTGTAAAAGTTAACTTATTTCAATAATTCAACTAGAATATGGTGTAAAAGTTAATGAAAATACGGTACAAATCGCGTCCCGTATTAGTTCAATACGGGACGCAACATTTTTTTCTCAAATAAAGGACAATTCCGTATTTTACGGGACGGGTGGCAACCCTACCTGCTACAGTTACTGAAATCTTCACTTTCTGACCCCGTGTTGGTGCAAACAAGAACCTGGTGTACTTTTGATCTGCGGTTCAGAGTTGAGGCAGCGCAGAGAGAGGACGAAGGCTGTGGGACATGGATTTCTTCCATCACTGACACGTGGCCCTGCAGCCTCGGTCAGAAAGCAGATACATGGTTACTGATCATGGCACACCACCATGTTCCTCCTCAGCTTTCATTGCTGCAGGCTGCTGGCCCATCTTCTCCTCGTCCGCATAGATTTTCCTCTGGCGACATGTGGCATGTATTAGTAGGCAGCCGCAGACGAGGAAGTCACCGCGCACGTACGCTATTCCCCTCTCGTGCACCGGATCGTGGATTATTGTTATACTTCACACAGAACTTTAGCGTGCCCAAGTCATTTATTAGCAAGAGCACTGCTGTTGTGTTTATATTACTACTTTTAATTTAACTCTACTAGCTGACTTACAAACTATATTATAACGTCTTGTGATAATGTTTTACATTTTTGAAATTACAAGTGGAAAAAAGACCACTGATCAGTTCCTTTTTTTCTTTTCTTCTAATATTTTGTTTTAATGATGATAAACTATGGAAGAAACACTGCAAAAACAACCCCCCCCTAGAAATAAGCCTAATATTCCTAACTCGAGACAAAATAACTTAATTTTAAGCAAAAATACCTCTGCTAATGGCGTAAGAAACAGTTATTGACTGGAATTCTTTAAACTAGCAAAATTGTCTAAAATAGTTTCCTAATTTAGTGAAACAAGGCTTTTTTGTTTTCTTAGAAATTAATTTATCCAGTAAAAGACTTCATTAAATTAGATTTTGGTGAAGCGTGTGTTGTAATATGCAGTTGTCACAAGAGTCAGCAGCTACAGGAGTCCAGAGCTGCTTTGGGTGATTTTTTCTAATGGGGAGGTCACGAAAGCTGGACAACATCTCTTACTAGACGTGTTTGTCTGGGCTCAACAAGGCTGCCGTTGGATCTTGGATTTCAAAGGGATTGGACCAAAGACAGAGGCAGAGAAACACAACCAGTTATTTCACCACAGCCAAGACATCGCTCTGTTCTTCACACCGGCGTGGGTTGGATCGGGTCCAGCATCATCTCCACCCTGAATAAGGGCATGGTTCATCACAGAGAAAACCATTCATGCTCACATTCCCTTGTATGCAGTTTCAAATCAACCTCATATGTTTGTTTTGAATTTGTGAGAGCATCTGAAGTACCTGGAAAAACCCTGCTCAGGCTAGAACAAAACGGCACGAGGTGACTGACAGCACTGTACTTTCCTAACCCGTACCATCAATGAAGATGGAGCCTGTTTAACTCTTTAAAAAAAGAAAAATTATATTCACTGAGTTGATTTTTTTGGATATTTTGGTTAAAAAATAAGATGTAAAGGCATGTTAACATGAATCCACAAGATGCAGCTGCATCACTCTCCAGATGTTGCTCCATCTTGGATATGGCTTCTTCAACTGAAGTAGTTTCGAGTTACAACAGGACCATGTGTTTGCATCAAAATGGCAATTCATGTTAATTATACAATATTAAAATAATTTTTACTTTTGAACGTGTAGAAGAAGTGTAAAAAACGATTGTTTTCAGAGGCAGCTCCGTCCAGTTGTTACTATCATGTTTGGATGCAAATTAGGAGAGCTTTTGGCCTCAGCTTCCAAAGGTTGCCTATTTTTTCATCAAGTACTGATCCAGCTCCATGGAAGCATAAGATTGTTTCTGTGAAGGGTGCACCCAATCCATAGTTTCCCTGTCTAAACTGAGCCAGCTTTCCTGCCTGGGTGAGGACATGGGACTTCCCTGACTCTTCTGCAACAACACCCAGAGCCGTCTGGGAGATTTGTGAGGCCCTGTGCGAAATGGCCGGGGGGTGGCCCTCGCGGGCTCGCTACGCTCACGCGCGCAAAGTTTTTGGGTTTTTCGCGTCGGATCGGGTGTCTATATGCGCAATTTTAACTCTCCAATTAGCAAAATACTGGATACCTTCCCCTGCCTCATCATCATTTGGCTTGCCTCGACGCGGCGCCCCACGGCTGCTTGAGACCCGGTCGGATCGGTGATTTTTGTAACAAATTTATCAAACAAGCCTTTCAGAGAGGCATTAAACTCTTCCATTTTCTTTAGTTTTTTTCTTTTTTCATCCCCTGATGGAAATTTCCTGAATCTGTCTCGTTCTCTCGACATTGTGTGACAGTTTGTTCCAACTCCACCCGTCTGGATCAGAGCAGCTTGTGTCTGCGCTTGGTCTGACGCAGTTGTATTGAACAACAGACACGCGCATCATTGCACATATATTTATTGATATGCACAGACTAGTACACATTTAGGTCTGTAATGGAACGTGACTGTTGATATTTATAAGGGAAAAAAGGAAAAAAAACAAACAAAAAAAAAAAAAATTCAATTTTTTTTTTTTTTTTTTTCAAAAACGGCCCATAGCGCGAGGCCCCTTGGGGCGCGAGGCCCCTGTGCGGTCGCACGGTTCGCACACCCCTTGCGGCGGCCCAAGAGCACATGTGACGTTTATTGAACAGGAGGGTCATCTTCTCATAGATTTGATGGATTTCCGTGAGGTATGTTGAAGATGCAGTTTGGTGAGGTTGATAGCAGATAGGGGTTTAGTCGTTGAATCTATTCAATGTCTTCATCGCCATCAGGTTACCAGGACATCTGTGTGAAAACAAGGAACTGACACCGACATGGGAATGAGATCAAACTTGACTGATGCTGCGACTCAACTCCGTAATCTTCTTGTCTAATCCAGATTTCCTGATTTACTCTCTCTTTCATGTGCTGACATGTCTGGCACCATTAAACATCACAACATCTCGGTGCTTTTAGACTAAAGCGTGTCATGTGATTACAAATCGATCAGCTGGCTTTTGGCCTTGTTATGGGTTCTCATTTCATACTTCAAAATTCTCCTCTGGTGATGTTATAGTTGAGTACCCGATGGGAAATGTTGCAGTAAATCAATGTAAGCATCCATTGGCTAACATCAGTAACTCTCTGGAGGTCACTATCTGTTCTAGTCTGTCTGTTCCTGGTCTCTCTGACACACACAAGACCCACATTTTTAGAACTGTAGTTTGCCAAATGTATCTGCATTTACTCTTTGGTCTCAACACTCCTTGTTGACACCAAATCTCCTTGATGCAACTCCTTGGGAATCCAAACTTCTGCCAACAAGCTACATGATGCAACTGCCAAGTAGTGCTGTCTTTAAAGCTCCAACCATTAAACTGTTACACTTTTTTAAATCGTAGTCTTTGGTTGTTAGATTGTCTACTTCCAAGCTGTAGTTGGTAGAAAAAAAAATAAAGAAAAAATCCCTGATATTTTAGGATAAAATCCTCTGACCTTACAGCGGCACTATGTAACTTTTCCACCTTAATATCATATTTCCAGAGTCATTGTGATGGTACATCAACTTCCAACAGGTTTAATGAACCTCTGTCATGGTCTGAGGGGTCTGTATCGCCTTCACTGGCACTATGTAACTTTGAGGAGCATGGTAGGAACCCTGCCACACTAAAAAACTACACATTTTTACGGCTTTGACTGCTTTACAGCATACGTCACTTCCCCCTCCTTCCCCATTCGTATATATATATAGCATTCAAAAGCAATATAGCAGTCAAAAAAAAAGAAAAGAAAAGTAAGAGTAATACAAAACATGTACTGTATGTTGTACTATTATACTAATTTATTGAAACACATGGCGAGTCAAACATTTACCAAAGCAGCTGCCAAACACTCCTAAACAAGGTAGTAAGACGTGGGTTCTGCAGAACTGCGGCAGTAAATCCCTTATAAAGAGTGCAGCTCCGACGAGGAGCTCCATTCTTTAGTAGGGATTTCATATGGATCCAGACCGTTAATAATCATTATTTTCTCCATATACCGCTCCCTGGCTTCCTTGTTTAAGGTATCCCGGTAAATTCCAGTTCCTTTCCAGCAGTTTAACATCTTTTTTTTTTGCGTTCCGTCTGTTCACTTGGTGAAACAGAAAAGCATCCCGTCTTCTCTCAAAACAAATGCACGCGACGGGACAGGAGTTTTCCGGCAGTACGCGCTGGTGCTCATGGGAAACGTAGTGTTCTTTCTGGTAAAACACTACCGCTTTTGTCCAAAAGATGCCGCCAAACTCAGAAAAGCTGAAAGTTACATTGTGCTGCTTTAAAGGAGCATGAGGCAAGATTGAGGCAGGATTTATGAAAAACATTCGTATACGTTTTAAGTTTTCTAGTAATAATGTCAGATGAAGCGTTCCAAACCAAAACGAATGAGCCCTCTAGCGTATCTCTCCGTTGCCTTGAACAGGCTGTGTGCTGCAAAATGTGCTGCAATGGTGAACCGGAATTTCCCGCGCTGTCCTGCGGATGTGACGTCAAATGACGCTGCATGCACGTTCTCCCTGTTCTCCCGTGCCGGCTTCGCTGTTGGCTGCAGTACCCCCGACGGCCGTCGTGGCGAAGGGTGGCGCTAATGAGTCTATTTTCTTAAAAGGAGCCTAATGCTCCTTTAAGATATGGTTATATCAATGCAGTTATGTGGAGTTCGAACAAGCTGTTTTGGCTGTTTTGGTTTTGAATTGGGTCAATTCCAAAAATTGACCCAATTCTCCCACATTCCCATATATGACTAATAAGACTAATAAGGAATAAAGGCACCGCTTTACAGCACAGGGTGGCGCGTTGCTGACTGATGCTGGTTTATACATACGTACATGTGTCCTTAAAAAAACACAAGTTAGGGAGTCCGTTCTCTAATAGCAACCCTGGCCGTGCTGATCTGTCAGGGTTTCTTTTTTCCACCTCAGGTTATCAAAAGAAAAAAAACAACAAAATTTAAACTAAAACATTTAAATGTTTCATTTCAGTTCAATTTAATTCTAGTTTTATTTGTCTACCTAAGGGGAAATTTGGCTGGGACAAAGGGAATACGCCACAAAATAGTTAACAAGAAAATAAGCAAAAAATAAATGCAGCAAGAGATAACATAGTATATATAAAGTGCAGTTCCTCAAAGTCTATTACAGTGGCCGTTACATCCATATACACACTGCTCTGACCAAGTTTAGAACATTTTAAATTAAGATCAATCAAGATGGTTTTCATAAAAAATATGATCTCATTTTGATCTCCTGTAAGCAATACATCTCAAAAAAATTGGAACAGGAGCAGCAAAAGGCTAGAAAAGTAATTGGCAAAAATACAAAACAACTGGATGAGCATTTGATGACCAATTAGATTAATTAGTAACAGTAATGGGACTGGGTATAAAAGAAACAGATGTAAAGATGGGCAGAGGTTCACCAATTTGTGATAAAGTGGTTGAAATAGAAAATTTTCCTTAACTTAAAATTGTGAAGACTTTAAAGATCAACCGAATCAGAGAATCAGGAGGAATCTCTGTGCGCATGAGACAAGGTAAATGTCAAAAAATTGATGCTTTTGATCTTCAGGTAGCGCCGCAATAAAAAGAGACATGATAGTGTGTCACTTAGACTACAGATTAGAGGGAATATCCAGTTTGTTGTCAGCACTTAGCTCAAAAGTCTTTACACCATAGGCATGATACCATCTCTGATGGTATCATGCCTATGGTGTAGACAACTTACACATCTGGAGGTTTTACACATGCTCCATTTCACATGCTCCAATTCAGATGTCTCTTTCAGAGAAGGCCTTGCATATTTCAGCAAGACATTGCTAAACCACATTGCAATCATCACAACAGCATGGCTCCACAGGAGAAGAGACGGCTGCTGAACTGGCCTGTCTGGACCATCATGAAACAAAAAACCTAGCAATAAAGAGCCAGGTCTGTTGAGCAGCAACGATCCTGCTTCAGACTGGGACAACTTTCGCCTCCTCAAACACCAGCAACAGCATCTTCTGACTCCCCTGATGTTTACAGGCAGTTGTTGAAAGACGAGGGAATGCTACACAGTGGTAAACATAATCCTGTTGCAACTTTTTTTGAGATGTGTTGCTGCCATTACATTCAAAATGAGCTAATATTTTCCATGAACCGGTAAAATGTTTCAGTGTCACCACTTGAATTGTTGTTTATGTTCACTTGGGAATAGCACATGGGTTTATGAGATTTCTGTTTTTATTAACATTTTACATAGCATTCCAACTTCATTGGAATTGGGGTTGTAGGTTTTAAAAGTACGAACCCCTTTTATGTAGAAAGAGCCATCAACATTATGCAAATGCATTTGGCAACGGGGATTAAACATCTTGAAATAAATGTATAAAGATATGATATAGCCATGTTTGAAGATATGCAATGCATTTTTTCATAGGCTTGAAGATGTCTACTGGGTCCACATTGGACTCCAAAGTTACTGGACTAATTCTCCTCCCAGTCTTTTGACAATCTGGGAAAAACTTTGAGGATATAAATATCAAAGTTTGAACAAACATTACCCTGCAGAGGGCAGCTCAAGCATTCAAGAGAAGAGAGCTAGATAAAGATCATTGTTACGTCACGCAATCCACACATCTCTTCTTAAGAAAATCAAGACAAAAAATAAGTAAAACTACAGAAGAAAAATAAAAAGCAGCATCTGAAAAACCTCAGTTACTTTTAACAAGCAAAAAAAAGGTTTATTACCAGACTCATCAACTCACCACGTCAACAGGAGCAACACACATTCTCCTCATGGAGAGGAGGACAAATCCACAGCTCATGGCGGCTAAAATCCTGCATATTTAACGGGATCCAGCCACTTCATGGAGCCATGAACATGCCAGTGGCAAATTCACAAATCAAAAAGACAAGCTTGAAATATGATTGAGCCCTACAAGCTGCGAGAAAGTGTGACGGAGTTGGTGGAGAGGGGACGGATGCCATGGAGGAAACCAGAGATGATGGACAGATGTGGTTTGATAGAAAAGGGCTGCAGCTGTCTGGTGACGGCTGAAGGGAAGGAGAAGCAGCCACCGAGGGCTAAATATGTGCCATTAAATTGAGATTTAGCTGGACTGGGTTTTGGAAGTTGCAGCCAAGCCGAGTGAATCTCCAGAACAGATGGCAACGTCCCTCAGTCTTAAAGACCTGATTGCATCATTGCACTTGCAAGCACACACTCCATGAATCTTCACTGAAGCAATCAATGTTAAAATAAAGCAGCATGAACTTAGTTTCTTGCATACTTCAGAACACTTTGGTAGCTACTGTTTTTCTGGATTGTTATTTAACATCATGACTGCTGCAGATAAGACAGCTCAAGTCAAGACTCATCCGAAACACCATCTCTCCACCCATGCATGCATCCATCCATCCATGCATCCCTGCTTCTCCCTTGGATCACAGGAGTCTATGAAAAATAGAGATTTTTCATACAATATTGTGTTAAAGCTCTTGCATCCACTCTATTAGTGAGTGCACAGATATAGCATTAATACCTTTCTATATCTGCAGTGTATTTGCACAAATCTAAGTGTATATAAAGTAACACATTTCCAGCATTTTAGCAGGCATGCTACCTCAGAGGGCTCCCAAACATCTGCAATATCTACTCACCTAACACTCTTTGACACTTTTAATAGCATGAAATTGTTACCTGCACTTTTATAGCCACATTAGTACAGGCGGGGATTCTCTGTCAGAACAGTTGGGGATTGCATTTCCCCACTTTTATTTTCTCCCCAAAAACACAGAGACACAACACAGCTGTTGCTCAATGAAGAGACGCAGTCAGCTCAACCTGAAACGCTGGGCTCAAAGTCACTGGAACATTGTGCAACACCGGGTAAAAGTCAAAGTCATCTTTTTCTTTCATTAGTTATCTGAATCATTAACGTACATGTCGGTGATAAATGCAGCTATGAACTGATTTCGAATCTGATTGTGTCCTGCCGCCACTAAGTTTCCATTTGATAAGAAGAAGAAAAAAACGGTGCCGTTTGTTATGCAAACTTAAGTCAGCCCAATTGAAATGGAGATGTAACAGGCTGGGTGGATGCAAGGTTTTCTTATCAGCAGTTTAGACAGATAAACAGATCATACGCAGTAGGAGTATGTTTGATTTTATTTAGTTTACTTCATGAATAAAACATTGCACTTATAATAACACATTAAAAAGTACCTGAGAGACCAAATAACATCGAAAACTCTTTTCCTTTATTTTATTCTGAGTGTGTTTTGTGGCCCGTGGCGTTTGTAAAGAAGAAGAGAGACGTGTCACGGGTTTCAACACCCGGCACTGTGACTTTTTTATATAAACCCGAAACAGGAAAAAAGCAGAAGGAATATCAAGAAGAAAAGGTCATGAAAAGGGTATTAAAATATACATGTTACATGCACTTTAACTGTTACCCCCTTCATGCTTTGTCTCATCAACTACATTTATTTAGTTAAAGATCCATACCTGCCTCACAGGTCTCCAACACATTCCAGGAAACGATGGGATGGAGCTTGGTGAAGTCACTTGGTGATTTGATTTGATAAAAAAGCAGTACAAATAAAAGTTTTTGAGTCTTTAAAGTAAAGATGGGAAGAGGATCTTTAGCTTCTCAATAAATGTGGAAGAAAATCATTAAAACCTTCCAGAACGAGTGAAAGTTATTTGCATAAATCTCACTCTGCAGTTCATAAAGTCTGATTTCCTGAATGGCACCACATCAAGAACAATCAGTCCTCAGCGGCTGCTATAACCACGTGGAAAGGGGGGGGGGTCACTTTGCCAAACTTTTATCAGAGCGCTACCACGTGGAACTAAATGGACAAATGCAAGTGTCACAGGGGTTTCTGGGAAATAATTTAATGACAGAGCAGTGAGGGCAAAGACTGCTTGATAATACTTGATAAAGGTGATGAAATAGCCGTCTGAGCCTTGCATCGTTTTTTTAAGTTCCACCTCTAAAATACTGATCCAGATGTTGGAAGTCAAACGCCACAGGGGTTCCAGGAAAAGAGGAATCTTCTTTAAAAAAGCAAACAAGCGTAATACATGTTGCCCTCACATTATTCCAGAGACTCATTCACAGCCTGTCAGCAGATTTGACATAATCTGACAGAAATGGAGACAGAGGTGTTGCATGGCAACAGTAAACAAACATGCAAAGCTGGCACTGGTTTGGTACCTACCACGTAGTAGAAGTGCATGTCTGCTCGGGTCAGTTTCATATGTGCACAGCTGGAGGTGGGAATGCCGTCCGTCCATCCAGGAGCGTGAGTAAGTGTTTGAGGGTGTGTGTGTGTGAGTGTGTGTGTGTGCGTGAGTGTGTGTGTGAGGAGGGTGGGGGCTGTCAGGTGCAGGTATTCCAAAAATAAAAATAAAATCCTCTTCTGTGAGTCGCTCTCTTCTTTATGGTCTCTTTTCCAATATTGTTGCAGCTTTCTCTCTTCTACTCTTCCTCCTGCACTTGACGTCTCACCACACCCCCTCCCCCTCTGTCCTCCTCCTCCTCCTCCTCCTCCCCACATGACTTCGGTCCAACGTCCCTCCCTTTTTTTTTTTAATGGTTCCACTTCCTTCACTTTTTCTATTCTTCCAGTGTAATTTTATCTCTCTATTTCTCTTTCCACCCCTTGCTTTGCCGCGCAGGCCCATCCTCCTTCCTCTCCAGCATCACTCTTTCCCTTTTCTCAGTACTTGACATTCACGGTAACCATGACTCTATGTTTTTCTTTTTAATGCTTAACTCGTGGGGAAATCGGTGATTAATTAGCAGAGCATCTGAGGGCGTTACTGCTGTCCTCCATCTCTTGCTGTGTTGATTTCAGATTGCTATCAGGTCTTCCTGTGCTGGCTGCAATTTGTCTGCGTGTGTGTGACAGATAGCAGCGTGGCATGCGCTCGGCTGTCAGAAACAGGAAGAATGGTGCTTGGTAGTTTGGCCCTGACGAACTTGTGTGTGTGTGTTTGCCTTTACTTTCATGTCGATCTTCATGAAGTCCCGTCTAAGGTCTACATTTAGGAGATGAGAGGTCCAGATAATTTACTGACGGTAATTTCAGTAAATTTCAATTTTACGCTGAAGTGTCGTGGTAAATGTCGTGGGTAAAACATGACATGACACGACATGCGAGCTCTATTATTAAACCAAGTAAACACACACACACACACACACACGCACACGCACACGCGCACACGCACACGCACACACACGCACACACACACAAACGCACACACACACACACACACCTTCAATTACATACATTAGCCAGAGAGATACTTCAATTTCATAATAAGACACGGTTCCCAAAGCTTGCAGTTCAGCGACGTTTATTCATTAAGTGCTGATTCACATCAAAAGTCCTCTCTGGGCACTTTACAGAGACGGTAAACAAGTTCAAACCAAATCCAATAAAATAAAGTCCAATCTAATCTGATAACATTAATCGCATTAGAATTGCACTCATATCGCGCCAATTCACCAAGGAGTTGCTTGGCGAGGGAAACCAACAGAATGGATCGATTGTTTTATTCGATTCCTCATGTGGAGCATGCACCGGCTGGCAGGCAGCAGTGAGGGTGGAGAACCCACTCCAAGCAGGAAGAAACCGCCATCAGATGGAGACTTGTTACAGTAAAAGTGGAAGCATGGCTGTCGGGTTTAAAGCAGCCACCTCCACTGGATCAGAGCTGAGTGCAGGTGAACCGGCGAAGGGAAGGGTCCAGGTTTGAGCCACATCACACACATGATCGGTTTTCGGATTTTCTTCTTTCGCTCTTTAAAAAAAATCTCCAAAAATGATTGATAACTTGTATTGATAATTGTTTCTTGATTTAAGGAGAAAGAAGAATACTAAAAATCTAAAATCATTTGCAGATTTAGCTTTTTTATGCTTTTGAATGAACTTTTGAAATTCATCATATTGTTATTTTAGATATGATATTAAGATTAGAATAATCCTTTAGCTGCAGTAATAACCGCTGACTCAGCACCACACTGCTGGTTTTTGACTCATCAGTTAGATGACTCGGATCATTTCTAAACTAAGACAACGTCAACAGTGGGACATTTTAATTTAAAAGCGTCATTAAAAAACCCCCAGTTAGTTTCAGTATTATTGAAGTAGCGATATCAGCAGAGGTGTCAAAAGTATTCACATTCGGTATAGAGTATAGATACTAGAGTTTAAAATACTCCTGTAGAAGTTGAAGTATCAACTCAAGTTTTTTACTCAAGTAAAAGTATAAAAGTACTGGTTTCAAAACTACTTAAAGTATAAAAGTAAAAGTAATGTAAGGGGGAAAAGCCATTAAGGACAAAAGCCATTGAAAATGAATGCATCTTAGTATAATGCAAATATATTAAAGAACCATATATGTGTACTATTGAGCATTAACATGTGTTTCAGAGAGCAGGAGATATGATGACTAGTTGAATATAAGTATTGTAATGGTGCAAAAACATACTTCAGAGGCATGTTATCATTTATCCTAACCTTTATTGGAATGTACATCCAAGTTTAGTTGCAGGAATCTGAGGGAACGGATGTAAGAACAAAACTGGACAAGAACATCTGTGCCACAAACACAACCAAATTCACTCTGATTTAACTGGATAGTTTTTTTTTTTAAGGCCGAAATGAAATACAGTAACGAGGCTGTTAAAATGTAAGGAGTAAAAAGTACAGATAATTGTGTGAAAATGTAAGGAGTAGAAGTAAAAAGTCGTCTGAAAAATAATTACTCCAGTGAAGTATAGATAACCAAAATTTCTACTTAAGTAAGGTAACGAAGTATTTGTACTTTGTTACTTGACACCTCTGGATATCAGAGATACTTAGGCAAACAATCTTAAGGACTTTTGTGCTGATATTGACCCTTCTGCAAAGTCTATTTAAATGAACCCCTCCGTTCACTTTAAGATGCTAACTTGAAAACTGATGCACAACTGCCAAGTTTGCTGCTGTTCAAAAATGCCACCACTCTGCAGGTCAGGATAGTGGAGATATGTAACTGTAGAGGAGCACCTAGCATAAAGGCTGAAGTATTGCTACAATAATCATCACAACAGGACCAAAATGCAGACTTTGGCTCTGTAAAGGGTGACACCAAGGACAACACTGTCAGCAGGACACATCCTTGTCGCATCTGTGTGTCACATTCCAGTTACAGTCACATGACACAGGTTTGGTGAACCGAGGGACGACATGCGCTGACCCATAAGAGCAAATCATCAGGGGATTCTGTGCAACGATGGTTTCCGAATGCTTTAAGTTTTGTCCGTCCACATCAGACCAGAGTAGATGTTTTTACAAACAGAAGCAAGGTCTGCAGTGGATCGGGACTATTCAGTGGATCAGGATTCCAGCTGTAAGAGTAGTACAAGTTTAACACGGTAACATTAAGAAAGCATCCTCTCTCGTGTCTTCATGGGCGCCTGCTTATAAGGCCTGATAATGTTGCATTATGTTTGCCTTTGAGGAGATTTTATTCTTTTTTAGGTGATGTCTTTGTGTTTGTGTTGTATATTCCTTTATGAACATTTAAAAGTGCATTACATTTTTAAGTGTTCTTCAAATGTCATGCAACAAAGGATTTGAAATGGTAAAATGGTGAGGAATAATTCGCTAGATGTCCAAATATACGCTCGAGACTGAAACATATTAAAATGATTAAACACAGCAGTTTTGTTGGCTAATATGTGCATTTGGCCAGGCTGCTAACTTAAAGTTGAAGACCCCTTCCAACCCACACCAGAAACAGGTGGGTCAGGGATTCATGTGTGACTTTAGTGCCTGTTTATAACACATTTAATGACAAAAGCTGATAAAGCTTAAACTTAGAAATGAACAAAATCAAGAAAATAGGCCTAGTTGCTATCTTATTAAGCACTTGAGATCAATTGCCATGGCCGTTTTCTAGCTCAGTCCTGACTGCAATGACAGTGTTCACTCACTCGAGGGCACTAATAACCCACAGAAAAATAAGTGACTCACACAGAGCGTGTGTGGGATAGAGGGGATACTGCTGATGCCTTGTTGGTCCATCTAAAAACACATACATTCATTTGCATTTGTCAGGTCACTGATTTAATTATGATGACTTTATCTGACATGATTCTTACACTTGATGTCTCCTGAGGAGAAGTCAGCACTGCAGCCAGGTCAGGTTGGTATGTGAGGAGAATGTGGTTCTGCATTGTCATATTGAAACATGGATGAGCCTCCACAGAAAGACGTGGTCTTGAAGGCAGCATATGTTGCTGTTAAATCTCAGCGTACTCTTCCACTTGAATTCCACCTTTGCAGAAGTGCAAATGACCTTTGCTGAGGACTGATGAAATGATGTATCGACACAGAGCCTGCCTATTGGCAATAACAGCCTGAAGGGTCTTTTTCACCCTTGACCTGAAGCATAGTGCCAATTTTATATATATATATATATATATATATATATATATATATATATATATATATATATATATATATATATATAGAGAGAGAGAGAGAGAGAGAGAGAGAGAGAGAGAGAGAGAGAGAGAGAGAGAGAGAGAGAGAGATTTTCTTCTTATTTCCACTGTTTGATGGTCCATGCCAGATGCATCTGAGTCCAGAGATGCTGATGCCTTCAAGGCTTCTTCTTTTGAACTGCTGAGTTTTAGGTGTTTTCCCAAACTCAAGTTATCCCAAAGCCAGCCCTTGTGATTGATGAGGACATATGTGGATCGTTCCCAACCCCCAATGTTCACATTTTCCAAACTTTGTTACTAAGCAAAGTTCTGCTTTTGTTCACATCACTTGTTTGAAATAGGATGATTATTTATTTTATCGTGTTGCTGGCCTCAAATGCATAAATTGAAGTATTTAAACACACAGAATCAAGATGACAAGAAATAGCAATACTTTTCTTGGGTTCATATTGCCTGCAAAGTAATAAAAGTCCAATTAAATGCAGGAAACACTGTATTTATTTAAACTCTATTGGGTTGCTGCGTTGTCTTGAAGCAGAGTTTAATCACATGGTCGTAGGAGGCAGAAGGAAAAGTACACAGACCAAACATCCAGTTTTTAAGCCAAAAAAAATAATTTATTTATAGTGATATAATAATAGTTTCATCAGACTGGCATTGCATAGCTGCGACGGGCAGCGCGTGTGTGAGACGCAGCTCTGCAGCTACAGGTCATACCATCAGACGGGGCAGGAAAACAGAGGATATCCAATACATAAATGAAATATTCCTTTAAATATGTCTTTTTTCATGATGATTAACAAAAATAGAATAATTCCAATAACTTTGTCTGTCTCTCGATATGTCTTTCTACTTGTCATCTCTGTGTCTGTATGAGCTGCCTTGCACAGCAGCCAAAGCTGCAGTTTAAACTCGGTTAGTGGTTTGTTCAGCACGCTTCGCTCGGAGAGGCAGAAGAGTTTACCGATTTACATCAGAGTTTGAGATGGGCACCGCCTCCACTCCGCAGTGACCCCCGATGCACACGTCAGGGGCCCAAATCTGCAGCTAGGGTGTCTCCCTGCCGCCTTTTCGCCCTCATTCATTCTCTCATAAAGTTGCGCCAAAGTCCCAACAGTTTACAATCTGGAGTTACTGTGGATGTCTCACCACATATACACACACCTGGCCCAGCCTTTACTTGCATTTCTATAGCCTTGACCCCAAATCCTTGTGTCAAAATTGCAAAAAGCTCAAATTATTTTTGCTTAATTTGAGTGTAGTTTCATGATTGCCAAACAAATCAGCGTTAGTTGAGCAGCAGATACACGCTGGAGTTGTGTCTTTAGGTTTTGATTTCGTCTTTGGACATAAGTGGGCAGTAATACTTAAAAATATGTGTGCAAATACAACTCACTGGGCCATTGTGTTTACTGGCTTGTGAAGATCAGCTTGGGCAGATGAATGAATATAGCAAATATAGTGATAAATAAAATGTACATCTATTTGTTTTATTTTTCTCTCTTTTATTGCAAATGTCAGTGCAGGAAAACTTGTTATATTCCAACTTTGTTTCACTTTGCTTGGGAGACAACACGAGTCTTGGAATGGTATCATTACGTAATACTATATTTATATAATTTTCTTTAGATATGAAAAAATAGTAGTTTATTTTTACAAGTTTAATGTAATTTAGAATAAATGTATATCTACTGTTGTCAATCTAGGTCTGTCATCATCTTTCTTTGAGATGTTATCCCAATAGCAGAGACATTTGGACGTAATCCAGGCTTTTTTTTAGTGCTTACGGGTCACTTACGAATGCTATTTGGGATGAATGTTTCTCAAAGATCATAAACTGGACCAAATATGGTTTTGGTATGTGCTCTGTGAGCCAGATGTGTCCCAAAGTTTATTACCCTGCTCTAACACGGGACAAGTGTGGCGAGGGCCAGGCGGCCACATCTGGTGGATATGTGGCCAAGTTTGGGCAGCCGCAATCACGCTGAGTCAATGGCACCGATCAAAGGCAAACATGGGGCAAAAAGAATAAGATGAAAACTGCTGAGTTGGCCAAATTTGAGCCAAACATTTTTTTTTCCATCTGGGTATGTGTCACAAATATCAGAGCAAAGTCAGATGGAAAATATTATCTGTGTAAAGTATTTCTTTGATGGATATTTCTCCACAGAAAATAAAGCCATTACATTGACAGGCTGTATTTCTTTTACAGAGACTCATATTTAGTGGATTTTGTTTTAGTAGAAATGCTTAATTTTTGTAAACTGGTCTGCAATCACTGAATTGACACAAAGTTAAATTTGTTCTCAAATAAAATGCATTAATATATTTATACTTTTGTGTCAACATCTGTTTTTTCTCATGTGCGTGTTATGACTTTTAATATTGTCTGTCCGTAGGGAGACCAACTATAAGATAACTCTTAAACTCTTCTACAATACTTTATATGATATTTTGAGGAATACAAATATGAGTGAAAGAGAGGGAACAGCTGGCTGAGATGCAGGGAGAGAGGAGCTGATGGAAGAGATGAACATGTGCAAATGTCAGCGTGGCAATCAAACCCTCATCTCCTCTCTTCCTTACAGCATCTCTCCTCGCATAAATCACATTTTTAATATAGAAATGTATCAGCATTTGTTTGATATTGACATTAAGGGCAGTAGTTTTCTACCAAAAGCAGAGCTGATTTGGCTCGGCTCTTTGGTCGTCCCCATTTTCAGACTCTGCAGACTCTAAATATTGTTCCCTCGGTCAGTAAATAGGTTGCTATAGTTTCCTTTCATGTCATTTCATTAAAGTTGCAAAAAATGGGTGTGTGTTGGCAGCTCTATTTCAGATGTTCTGCAGCTGCACACTTTCATGTTTGACCCCTCGGTGATTCTGCCTCTGCCTCTGAAGCAACTCGGTCTGAGAAACTCCAGAAAAGCTGTTTTAATCAGGATTAAATGCCGTCATCCCCACACCACACTTAGCATCGTTTTTCACTGGTGTACCCATATGTGTCTGCTTGCTTGTTTGCTCCCTGACTCCTCATTTCAAGGGAATCTGCTTTTTGTCAGCAGAACACACTAAAAATAACATTTTAGCCACTCTGAACTTGTGAAACATAAATGTCTGTGTCTTTCACGGAACACATATCACTGTCTAGATCTTTTTGTTGGCGACACGGCACTTCTTCCTCGTGCTGGCTCTCGCTCTCCAGGATTTAAACTCCACTTCACCATCTCTGCGACTTAACTGCGCTATCTCCTTTTTACGACTGCAGATTTGGGCAAATATTCCCATCCCTCAAATGCATGTGCTCCTCTTTACACCTGCACTACACTGTCCTTATCTATTTATTTACTTCATATTAGTTTTTGCCTGATATTTGTGTGTACACTGTGAAGACAGCTGAAATGATAGAAAAATAAATAAATAACATTAAGAAAAAAAACAACATTAGGCGCCGCAGTGACACGCCTGTAATCAGTATACAAGTCAAACAAACACAGAGTTTCATAGGTCTATCTTTTTTCATTCACTAAATATTTAAAATAAGCGTCACTTCACTATTCATCGTAAGTGTAGATCATTTATCCATTTTTTCAGGATGATGGAATACCTGAAGGACTGTTGTGTGATAGTGTGTTTCCTGTTCCTGTGTGTGTGTGTGTGTGTGTGTATGTTACTCCTCTCCTGTCCACAAGGTGGAGCTCTAACTCAGTAGCACCAAGAGATAGTTAGCCGAGTAGGAGCCAGGAAATGAGGGGTTTCCTTATGGTCCCATGGTGGTCCGTGCAGGGACGGGTCGGGTAATGGACCGGAACCACTGCTAGTCAGACTCGTCACACGGTTATCCAGAGCCGATGTCTAAGGTTTAAGACCTCAGGGCGTTTCATCAAGGTCCGGAAGTCAAGGTCCTCTAAGCAACAACACATCTCTACTTCATCCATTCATTTGTTCATTCTTCCATTCACTCATGGTCATCCTACAGTACAGACGTACCGAAGGAAATATAAAAAGAAATTTGATGGAATAAACACTGATAGAAAAACATCATTTCACTCTGAAACTAAGAACAGCGTCTATTTTAACAGTCCGTTCATTGACATTCATTCGGTGTTGCGACTTCTGCTGAGCTCAGATGCATAGACTGAATACAGAGAGAGAGGAGGAGAGAGGAAGGAAACGGAAGGTGGAAGGGGGGGGGTGTAGTGAAGGGTGAAAGACAAGGAAAGCCTGGAGATAGGTGGCAAGAAAAAAAGCCTGAGAGAGGAAGTGCTACAAGGAGGAGAAAGAGGCTGCAGTATCGAGGGGAGGAAGTACGGCACGCTGTGTGCCGGGAGGGAGGATAGAAGTAGAGGAGAAGGGAGACAGATGGAGAGCGTGCCCCAGCAGTGATGAAGGGAGGAAGAGAAGGAGTGGTGAGGAGGTGGGGAATGCAGACAATCGCCGCCTCTCTGCGACGACGGGGACAGGGTGTGAAAATGTGCACAGTGGAAAGAGCAAAACAAACAAAACCTCGCATCCTGCAACACCACTCTGGATAGAGGGAACAGCGTTTTCAACCCGTCCCTTTGTTCATCAGCTCGGGCTGCAGCAGCTTCGCCGCCTTCCTCAGTCGCCAATTACAATTTTTTCTTGGGGTTCACAAAGTCTTTTCAAGTAATAATCCACAGATTTGATTCCTCAAACATCTAGATTCTACAATCCTTTAAGTCCTGAAACGGCTCTGGCTTTTCTCATCTGATCACAGCTCAGACGTCAGAGGCTCCAGCAGCACAACCATCCTCAACCGTGTATGAAACAGTGGGAGGCATGGGAGGCATGGGAGGCATGGGAGGCATGGGAACAGTGGAGGCGAGTGGAATACTGGATCCAGTCATTTGAATCTATCCACCCCCCTTAGTTGAATGATTTCCTCTGGCATCATGGCATGCACCAGAAGTCTCTCAGCTGAGACACCTTCACTCCACTGAACACTGCAGGAAACCTAACATTTAGGCAGTCAGAGCATCTGTGCCATGGGTAAGACCAGCAGAGTGGAAAAGCTGCACATCCCAACACAGATATTTTACACTGGCAGAGCTCATTCATGGCAATCCTGAGGCATGACTACTGAACAAGACAAAGAAAAGAGACAACTGTTTCTGCCCCGCTCCTTAAACCCCTAGACAAGAAGTATGTCGGCATGGCAACATATCTGTCAGTGTGGTTACATGCACATCTAAATCAAGTTATTGGCAACAATCTACTCTTTGAATTGAGTTTCCGAGAAATCAAGAGTATACATGCGCAGCAGAGAATCGAATTATTGAGTGAGGTGCGTTCCCCTCCGCGACGCTAGGTGGCGCTACATGACGTTTCATGTTTGCATTCTTCTGCTTAGTTAGAACAATTAGTAAAAAAGTACAGAAGATTGAAAGTAGACATAGAAGGAGGATAAAAACATGGGAAAATATGGCCCCCCACGATGCAGCAGCTCTGTACATTTCGTACACACTAAGCCTGATTGTGTTGCACATAAGATGCATGCAAAGTCTTCTTCTTCTGTTACAGTGTTGTTGTGATGCCGTGACTGTTATTATTCCTGCTTCCGCGGTCTGGTCACTTCCAGAAGGGGGCGTCCCAGGCCGGTCAATGGCTTGATCAACCGCGGTTTGCGTTTACATGCTCGAATTAGAACCACATTTCGGTTCGGTTCGGTTCAACTGCAGGCCGACTAAGATGTATACATGGCTTTTAAAACTTTGATATCAGTCGGACTAAGGCAATAATTCAACTTTCTGTGCATGTGATATACTGTGTGTAAAAAAAAAGAACTATATGATTTGGCCGTCTCAACCGTAACATCAAGTTTTAGGGGACGTAATGTTAAATTAAATGAACGCTGTGTCCAAAATAACTGAATCACTTGTTCAGATGGCTATATGCAGACGTGCAAATGTTAAAACCCTCTCTTTCTATGTTCCTATGTCTTTTTTGTCAAATTAAATTAATCACCTGATCTGAGTATTATGCAAATATTATCAGTTCTTGTATTCTTGTATTCTTGACCTCTGCAACTGTTAACAGGTTAACACACACATTCAGGTGTGATAACATTATGGAACGAGGGAAAGACACATATAATGTTTAAGAGAGGCGCTTGTTGTTGCCAATAAATCTGGAAATGATTATAAAAACTTCCAAACAATATAGAAACCCACAGACGACACTATAGATGCAACGGCCTTCACTGGGGACGTTAAAGTCCATGACTGCACAATTAGAAGAAGACTGAACAAGTAGGGTCTGTTCGGAAGGAATGCCAGGAAAAAAGCATTTTCTTCCTCTAAAGAAGAGCATGACAGAGGATTTCAAAACTGCATCTGAACAAACCACAAGAGTTCTGGACAAACGAGACCACAGGACCTGAACCCTTCACAGTCACGGAGTCCATCATGAATTCTGCTGTTTACCAGAGGATACCAGCGTATTCTCCAGGCAAATGTGAGGTTATCTGTCTGACAGCTCACGCAGCAGGACAACCGACCGAAGCACTGGGGCACATTTACATCAAAATAGCTGAGAGCAACTGGAAATGCTGTGGCAGGATCTAAGCGAGCTGGGCATGAGTGAGCGCTCGAAAATCTCAAAGGATCAAAGCAACTTTTCTCAGAAAGTGTAAGTCAATATTGCCTCACAACACCGTGAGAAACTGGTAAAGTCCAAAAAAGAAACAAATCATTCCACGTCATTGCTGCTATAGGTGGTTCTGCCATATAGGGAATAGCTTGATTACATTTTCAATTCAGTTTACTTGCATAGTGCCAATTCACACCAAAAGCCATCCCGAGGCATTTTATACAGAAAGTAAACAAGTTCTATTCACTCCACTTAAATATAGTGAATTTTGGTCCAATTATAATATAACTATATTCTAAATACATCAAATATACAGTATATTTATTCAAATATAATCAATTTCATGTGAATTCAAATTCCTATAATGCATTTTTTATTATTATTTTTATGGATAAGGAACCCAACAGGTTGCAACGAGGCTTCACTTGGGTTCAATCCTTCATCTGAGCAAACAGAATGAGACTATGTAAAGGAAAAACCTTTAAACTGAAAGAAAAACGTCCCCATAACGGGGACCACCCGCCTCAGCCGGATGGGGGAGTGATATCAGAGAGTAATGGATTCATATCTGGTAGAAACCCCTTCAAGAACCTGAACCGTACAGAACTTTGTAACACCATTTACTTCTGTTGTCCCACATAAGTTTAAAACTTCAAAATGAGCCGCAGATTAAGCGCACACGAAGCAGAAGATTAACGTGAAGATGCCCGTCCTCCTTTATTTACAGAGAGACATTTTAGCATCCCCAAAAACCGCCTTGAGCGCTCACTAATGGCTGCCTAATGGAACCGTCCTAATCCCATGCCAAAGAAAAGAGGGCATGCAAGATGGAGATGCATTCACACACACACACACACACACAAACACACATATGCTGTTACACGCAAACATTTATGACACGTAGTGAGGAGGCACAGAAAAAAAGGCAAACATAAATCAGGCACGCATTTATTCACTCTCTCTGCTTTTGCTCGGATTCTCCGACCTTCTTTTTTTTTTGGCATTTCCATCTTCACACACAGACGTACACATCGTTAGGTCCCCTATGGTCTGTTTGTAGCTTGAAACAGTCCTTTGGTCCAACCACCAGAGACCAAAGATGAATTAAAAACCCTGTTTAACATCCAGGCCTGCTTCATACACTCTGATACAGAAACTCAACAGGCGTGATTCCGTCTGCACGTGTTCGCGTGGCCCCTTTCCGCTTTCTCTTCCGTCTGTCTGTGTCTGTGTTTTAGTGTTTGTTCTCCCGTCACTGGGGGGACAGATTGTAGCCCAAGCTTCTTGCTACTTTATTATACATTACTTTATGTCTCGTCTCTGAAATTTGTCGATAGATGCTTTACATTTATCTTTGTACATGATACATACAATGTGAACAGAAAATGGCCTTTCTAGCATGTACTGTATAAGAAAATGAAAGGAGCCAAACAAAAACCCAAAACATTCAAACAAAGACGTAATAATCAAAGACTGATGAGGGGATTAAAAAGAAAAAAAGAATAGTGGCGCAAAAGGTGACTGCGCCATGTAAACGACCTCCAAGGCCAACGGAAAGAAAAGTGCTTGCCTTCCATAGTATCGTCCATTTGCTTGGTGCCTCTGGAATGTTTTGTGAAGGTCCACGTTCACGTTTCACAGCACGAGCAACAAAACATATAATATGCTCATGCTTCATGTTTGGCGGCGGAACGTCCACATGCAGTTTCTCGTTGTAAATCCCGCCCTTTTCGGCTGAAAACCGCAGGGCTGCTATGGTATTGCACGGACCATAGAGGGGGAAAGGAGTTACAGTGTCCAGGGTTTGGCGTTTTTCCTCTCTGAGCCGTCACCGAGCCTTCAGTTCACACGGAGGGCTGCAGGCTTCGGACCTGTCGCAGATGCACTGTAAAAGTCTCAGATCCTACTCCTACTCCATTTTTATTCTTGGACTGAATGGATTACTAATCCTTTGTGGGATTGTTGGAGATCAGTATGGATTTGGATATATCAACACGGTCGTGTCGTCTCATTAGCGTCATCCAGAAGGAGCCAGAAGTGAAGATATCCACAGTATATCTTTACATTCCCAGTGTCATCTTCTCATCCAACCGTCCTGCTCATTCCTGAAGAGGAAAACAAGACCTCAGAGCTTCCACCTATTTATTTATATATGTATATATACATATATATATATATATATATATATATATATATATATATATATATATATATATATATATATATATATATATATATATATATATATATATATATATATATATATATATATATATTTACCATGTGGTGAGAACTGGTTTTCCGCTCTACTTATGTCTGGAAGGAGAGGATTGATTGTGAACCATAGCGCTCCAACCCTAGAAAGGACCATTTTGTCCAAAAATGTGACCCAATTTGATTGGACGGAGCAAATGGTCGCTCAGTAGTTGGAGCGGTCTGGCTGGACACGTGAGTCCAAGGGCGCCATCCTTAGCAAGGGGGCGTATCTGGTTGGAAGCATTGTCAACAGCGGCCACCCGTAGATGACGTCTGTAAGTAATACTTCCGTTCACTGATCGCCGGCTTTGTCGCTCCCAGTCGGCGCCTCTCCTCCCTCGACAGTCGCGGCCGTTGAGAATTCCGTGACGCGTCTCGCCAGCGGGTTTGTGCTCTTCAAAAGCTCCATGGCGGAGACCCTGGCTCCTCCACTGGAAGACTTGCTGCCTTTCTTCTGCAGTAGGGCCATGAAGTTCTCGTTGCGGGAGCTGGACCTCTGAGTGCTGCCCAGGGTCAGGTTGCGGAGCTCGGCCCCACTGCTACTGTGCTTTACCGGCGACACCAGGCTCTGGCGACTGCCGAAGGAATCGGACGGCTCCTTGCGACCCAGCACCTTTCGCTTTGACCTAAAAGAGAAAAATGGTTCATTCAGAAAAATCCCTTTCAAACCAGAAGTCATGCTCTGCTTTTAGAAAATATTTCCAGCAGGATATCCTTCCTTTCTCGTATGAGATGAAAACATTGACTCCCAGCATTCCTTTCTTCTCTGCCTCGTGTGCTATTTTCAACACCACACAAGGTGAAATATTGAACACTTATTAACTCTTGTGTGTTGTCTGTGTGCTTATATCCATAAATGTGACAGAGGGGGCTTTTGACACAAGCATGAAATAAGAGTCAGTGTTCATGCAGCAACCTGTTGTGCAGCTGTTGCTAGGGAACTTTAGACTCAGTGCACTTCACACCTTTTCAATGAGACATTATGCATTATGTCTCCTAGTCTGGGTTATAAAAAGAGGCCAGGAAAACTTTGTGTTGTATAAAAAGCAAGATTCTTGTTTGAAGATGAGGTAAATGTGTTTATTCTTTTTAAATCCAAAAGCTGTTAAGCTGAAATCCTGTAATATCACACGTTGTACGAGTGTTTTCTATTTGACATATGCCTTGGACAAATGTTTGCGCAAGGTCAAACCTGTGTATAATGGTGAAGAGGTCTTCGGTGGTGTGTGTTGTTGGCGTGCTGGCCATCACGTCGTCATCCGTTTCCTCTGCGATGTGAAGTACAGTCTTTTCATTGGCAGATGAGTCATCTGAATCAGCCAAAGAAATCATATGAAAACATGTAAACTGCATTTTTCTATTTCATATGCTGCTTTTATGTTAAGCTAAACTCATTATGTCACTTGTGTTGCTGGCTTGTTTCCATTCATCCATCCATTATCTACACTCGCTTATTTTAATTCCGAGTCGCGAGGGTCTGCAGGAGCTTGTCCCAGCTCACTACAAGTACAACCCAGGTGTTCACCCTGGACAGGTTGCCAGCTGCTCAGCCTTTTTTTTCAAAAAGTGACTTTCCATAATGCATATGTACATAAATTAGATTCAATAACATAGAGATTAGCTGACAATGAGATAAGAATCATTCATTAAAAGCACTTTAATACAGAGTTCTTTGTTTAGACACAGTTTTCAAACTCTTAATCTGCTCAAAAACCTGAGAAATTTCTTCTGGTAGCATCAGAAGTCACATTTGGCAAAAAAAAAAAAGATCGCCATCAGATGTAGATGACCCGCTGGGCAATCGTTATGCACAGAAGGATTTGATACGATAATAAAAATGTTCAGAGATAATCAGTTTCTCTCAGAATAACTCTTTAATGACTATCAGATAAACTGTAATTAAATTGATTGTGTTTATTACAGTACATCATGTGGATCTTTTTTTTGATTAGTTCACTGACTGTTGAATATATTTTTGTATGTCTTGACAAGCACTCTGGTCATCTTTGTTTTTTTCTTTCAATTTGCTGTGGGAATGAAAATTGACAAGACCTGATTAGATGAACAGCATTATTTAATTATGTAGGGTTTCATCAAGATTGTCCCTCGGTGGTACAGTGTCTGAGTTCTCTGTGGATTTCTCTGATTAATGTGAACGCTCACATACCTGCATGTATTGACTGTGTCTTGACATGAAATGGGTCAGGGGCTTAGTGATGATGGTCACAAAGTACTGATTTAGTATCAAGAGTTAGAAAAATCTGCACGAAATATGTTTAGTCTTAATAAATCTTAATAAACCAGTGGTGAAATTTAACCAATCCTTGTGATGTTTTCATATAAATTAAACTACATAAAGGTTCTTCAGTTATATTAAAAATGTCGATTCATCTATTAGTGTCCTTACAAAAAAAAAGGAAACTATTTTGATCACTGTTAATACAGTACTTGTAGAACGATCTCAGGGTCTTATCCGGTTCCTCCACCATGAAAATGATCGATGTTGGATCTGGACCAGAATAACCAAAAATAGGCTGCATCTCAACCAGTCGTAACAGCAAAAACATGATTTTACATTAATGCACGAGATATTTAAATAACTTCCAGGATTTTCCTGCATTGACTGATTGTCCGCTACATTTTTTTCAGTTACAGGTTGTCAGGTTCGAATTAAGTACTGTACTTTTAAATTTGGATATGAGCACATTTAAGTCAAGGATAACTCTCAACTAAGGATCTTCTCCAGAAAGTCCAGAAACACTCGAAAAGATCTGAAAACAGTCTTCACCATTGCTGTTAAGCAGGATAAGAGAGTTGTTGCTACCACAGTCTCAGCATGTCATTCCAGCTCATAACATGCTCACAGCACGCAGTGTGGTGTTTTATAGTTTAATCTGCTCTTTAAATCTGACATGCTGTCTCATGGTTACCAAAATATAGACAACCAGGAAGCACAGGGCGGTTAAAGACCATGGAAGTTCTGGTTCCGGTTAAAAAACGAAAGAGAAGAAGAAGAGTTGAAGGAGGGTTTTCTGATCAACGCGGCTTTTAGAAAATCAAGAAGATATTTAGAGGAAATTTTACGAAGAGTGGGATTGTATATTTGTGGAAAGAAAGAAACAGAGTGGCCATGTTTGCTTGCAGCTGCAGAGCGGAGGTATGAAGACCTGGAAGACTGCCATGAAGCCAAATCTGACTATGACAATCATCTTTATATGTAAATATGCAGGAATGCCAATACGTAGCGTTTGGCTGAGATTTCTTTTGCAGTTTGCTCGTGATGCTGTGTTGCTTGTGGTCAAACACGGCTTCATTGCAGTCCTCCAGGTCTTCATACTTCCCCTCTGCCAACTCCTGTTATTCCTTCAAACGTGATATTTTACTAAAATTATCAACCAGTGCTCCTACCTAAATAACAATCCTGGGCATTGCTCTGGGAGGGCCCTGGACTGAGCTCAAGCCTCCTCCTTTGCTTGAGGAGTGAGCAGGCCGTTTTTATTTTCACCAGACAGGGCGGGGCTTCTCCGGCCAGACATAGTGCGTGGAAGGATCACGTTATTCCGGCCAGATCCTCCCCACCCCATCTGGCTCCCCGGTTGGCCAGAGGGGGCATGTGTAGCCCAGGACTGTTGCATGTTTTTGTGAGGGTAGCTCACATTAGCTACCCAAGGGAACACGGGGAGAACATGCAAACTCCACACAGAAAGGCCCTTTCGCCAACCCCACGGGTGCTGATGACATTAGGAAATTAACAGGCCCCCTGGCAAGAATTGAAGCCAGGACCTTCTAGCTGCGGGGCGGCCGAACTACCAGCCCCCCCGTACCCCCTCCTGTTGATTTTCTGAAACCCATGTGTAACCCACATAATATAACTGATCCATATTGATGAAAAGACAATGGTATAAAGTCCTTTAAACTATAGTTTAAAAGACTTTAATATGGGTTACACATGTTAATTGTTAAAATTCTTTTTTTTTTTTTTTTTTTTTTTTTTTTTTTTTTTTTTTTTTTTTTTTTTTTTCTTTTTTTTACCTTGTCTGCACACATATTATTGATTGATACCATGACGGTAGAAACCAAAAGTGTATATATGTGCATTATTACTATATGTAATATATACATATATATACGCACACATATGCGTACACATACATAAATATACACATACAAACCCAGTGTTTTTTTTTTTTTTTTTTTTTTTTTTGGGGGGGGGAGGGGGTGGGGGGGGGGGGGTGACGACATCCACTGCCAATCCAGGAAGCAGGAACACACGGAGACACACGTCAAGCACTGGAAATCTGCAACAAAAAACCACAAACAAAGCACGAAACCGGCACGGAACCAACCAAAACACGAACAGCAATCGACCTAAATCTTGAGATCTGATCGCAGTCTGAGCTAAGCTATCGCTACCGCTACCTAAACCCAAAAACTAGAGAGCCAGCATGCAGGTGAACAAGCCAGTGTGTATGTCTAGGTGTGTGTGTGTGTGTATGTATATGATCATGCGTGTGTGTGTGTGTGTGTGTGTGTGTGTGTGTGTGTGTGTGTGTGTGTGTGTGTGTGTGTGTGCATGTGACTAAATGACTATATGTGTGTATGTGTGTGTGTGTGTGTGTGTGTGTGTGTGTGTGTGTGTGTGTGTGTGTGTGTGTGTGTGTGTGTGTGTAATAAACCAAACAAAGCTCCACCTGAAGTGTATCTATAGTGGGGGAGGGGGGGGGAGCGACCCCGCCACCCGCGAGACCAGAGGCCGACAAGGAAGAGCCCGGAACCCAGGCCACCGGCAAACCCCACAGAGGGGAGAAGTAGGAGGGAGGCAACCCACCGCCTGCGAGGCCCCCCCCCCCGCCCGGCGGCGGCCGAGGGGGCCCGCGGGCGGGGCCCCCACGGCGCGGAAAGAAGCAGCCAGGGACCCCGCGGCGGCGGACCGCGACCCAGGCAATCCCCGGCCACCCGGTCCGGGCCGGACACGCGGCCAGGAGGCCCTCACCCTTCAGGCCAACGACCCCCACCCGGCAGGGGGCCAGCCTGCCCGGAGAGACAGAGCCGCCCCGGCCGCCGACGCGGGCAGGCGCACCCGTCCCCCACGAAAGTGGCCCTCCAAGACCAGAGGGGCGCCCCGCCGTAGAGGCAGCGGGGGGGACCGGAGACGGGCCCGGAGAGAGGGAACCCCCCAACAAGGCGACACCCGCGCAGGCCCGACAACGGAGGGCCCCAGACCCAGGCATCCCATTCATTCATCCATTCGCCTATCCGATACCTATACTAATAATAATATAATATACTATACATAATAATAATAATAATAATACTAATAATAATAATAATAATAATAACCATCTTTGTATAATATAATATTGATAAATTATTAAGTTTTTGATGTCCTGCCAATGGAGGCTCAAATCCTCCATGGCAGGACCCTTCCATACCGCATTCTCACCGACACAGACATACAATCACGCACCGTTTCCCCCTCCCCGGGGGGGTCCAGCACCGCCAGAAGGCACCCCAGGCTGCACGGCGGGCCCCGCCAGGCCCGGGTAACCCGACCCACCCGTCCGAGGCCCAGGCCGGTGAGGGAACGCGGGTGATGTGGGACCCCCTCCCGCCCCTTGTGTTGAGTGCATGTGATTAATGCCATAAAAACAGGGAGGAGGGAGGGCCAAGTATCGATTGACACCGACCCCCCCCCCTCCCGAACTACGTGTCCTTGTCAAGTGTATTTATAAAGTGTTGAATGTGCAGTGTCTAATTTGCTGTTAAAACCGTGAGGCGGGGAGTGCCGGGCCACGCGGGACAGTGCCCCCCACGACCCGGACCCCCCGCCTTTCGCCTATGTGCGTATGAATCGTGTAGGGGGGGCAAGAGGGGGAGCGGAGGCCGAAGCCAGGAGGCAGGACCAGCAAAGCTGGCCCTGATAAGACACCCGCGTCCCCCCACCGGCCATCCAGTAGACGGGGGCCGGCCCCCCGAGCCGGGCCAGGGCCCCACCGTACCTCCACGGGCGCCCCCGGAGCCGCCGGAGCCCCCAGACGGAGGGGGAAACGGTCCAACATCCTCCCATTCATACTGACAACATAAGACATAGATACCTGGGAATGGCGCCACCCCGCCGCCGCGCCCGCCCGTGCACCCCCCGGTCAGGGGAGGCCCGATCTCCGGACCCGGCCCCACCCCCCCCCGAGGCCACCCCGGCGGACACCCCAAGGGTCACGGAGTCCCCACATCCGCAGGGGCACTCGGCCCCCGCCCAGCGACGGAGGACCAAGGCAGCAATGCCCCCCCAGCGCAGACAGCCACCCCCCACCCAGGCAGGACCGGGCCCTCCGGGTGGGACCCCCACGTCCACGGCCCAGCCCCCCCCAGGAGGCCCGGAGACGCCCAAGCCACCGCCCCCCGCCCGAGCCCTCCCCAGCCACCCCCCCCACCGCCATGAGGTACCCCCCCCACAGGCCCCCAAGGCCCCCACCGGCCAGGGACAGGACCCCGCGGCCCCACCCACCGCCCCCCAGGGGCCACCAGAGGCCCGCGCCCCAGACCCCCCAAGCCGACCCCCAACCCCAAGGGCTACGAGATCACCCCCCCCCCCGCCCCCACTAGGTAACGAGGCCAACAATCGGGGACCACAGAGAGTGCAATTCAGCCGAGTGTTGTTCAGTGGAGGCAGACATTATCTCACTACTAATATGATCTGATAAAAGATTCCTAAAATGGTTAATACATAAACTGGATTTTTGTTTCCAATTTACTAGAATGGTTTTCTTTGCGATACATAAGGCAGTGAGAACCCGGTGTGTCCAATTAGGATCTATTTGAGTGTCTCCCAGGTGACCTAATATACACACCGTGGGGCACACTGGGATTCTGTGGTCGATCCATGTGGATAAATCCTCACAAATCTCCTTCCAGAACCTCTGTACCGGTGTACAGAACCATAAAGCATGCATATAATTATCTGGGGTGTTCTCTGTGCACTGTGAACAGATATTAGAGGTGACAAAGCCCATCTGGAACATCCTTTGTCCAGTATAATGTATTCTATGAAGAACTTTATACTGTATAAGTTGTAAGTTTGGGTTTTTAGTCATAGTAAACGTATTTAAGCATATTTGTGACCAAGAAAGCTGGTCGGTATTCAGAGAGAGATCCGCCTCCCACTTGGAGATCGGGAGAGAGACTGACTCGTCCAGTTTAGACACTAACCTGTAAAGTTTTGATAACAACTTTAAATTGCTTAGATTTAATAAATCTATTATCTTAGCGGGAAGTTGTAAGTCTAATTGTCTAATTTTGTATGTTTTATTTATTATGGCCTTGAGTTGTTGATACTCTAAAAATTTACTCCTGCTAACTCCGTATTGAACCATAAGTGTATTGAAAGGTACAAACTGTCCTCCTACAATTACGTGCTGTAAATACCGTATTCCTTGATCTCTCCATTGAACGAAGTTAACCATCTTTTTATCCTTTTTCACGATGTCTGGGTTGTTCCATATGGGTGTACGGTCACATGGAAAAAGTGAAATTTTAGCTACTTTAAGAAATTCCCACCAAGCTGATAAAGTTGTGCTAATATTAGTGCTTTTGAAACATTGATGACGTTTGATACTTTGACTAATAAATGGTAACTCTGAGATTTCTAGTTCGTTGCAAAACACTTGCTCTGAGTCCAGCCATTGACTATCTAAAGGATGATCCTTTGACCATTTTACAATATACTGTAATTTATTGGCAAGGAAGTAATACTGAAAATTAGGTAGCTCTAAACCTCCATATTCTTTAGATTTCTGCAATGTCTTTAAACTAATGCGTGGAGTTTTATTTTTCCACAGAAATTTTGAAACACCTGAGTCCAGCGATTTAAACCAGGAGGTAGGGGGTTTGAATGGTATCATTGAGAAAAAATAATTTACTTTTGGTAAAACCATCATTTTAATGGTGGCTATTCTACCCATGAGTGAAATGGGGAGAGAGCTCCATCTAGCAAGATCATCTTCTATTTTCTTTATAAGCTGAACATAATTTAATTTTATTAACTCTGACAGCCTAGGGGAGATGTTTATGCCTAAATATCTAATGTTCCCTGATTGTAATTGAGTATTGGATATATTCCTAAAATTGCAGTTCACGCACAAAACGGTGGATTTAGACCAATTAATAGAATAATCAGACAGAGATGAAAATCCCTCTATAAGTGCAATTGTCTGTGATAGTGAAGATCGTGAGTTCTGGAGGAAGAGGAGTACGTCATCCGCATAAAGACTTATTTTGTGCTCTACTATTTTGCATTGTATACCTTTAATATTTTGATTTTGTCTAATAGCTGCTGCTAAAGGTTCGATAAATATTGCAAATAATGAGGGAGATAGAGGGCAACCCTGTCTAGTGCCTCTTTGCAAGGTAAAACTTGTAGAGATTTGATCATTTGTCCTTACACGTGCCTTGGGAGAGCTGTATAATATTTTTACCCAGTCAATGAAAGATTCACCAAATCCAAATTTATGTAAGGTTGCCAATAGAAACTTCCAATTTACCTTATCGAATGCTTTTTCCGCGTCTAAGGATATAATAGTAGTTTCCTGTTTATTGATACTGGAATAATCTATAATATTTAATAATCTGCGAATATTAGTAGAGGAATGTCTACCTTTAATAAAGCCTGTTTGATCCGGATGTATAATAGAAGGGGTGACTCTTTTCAGACGTTCAGTAAGGGCCTTGCTAATTATTTTAAGGTCTACATTTATTAATGAAATTGGGCGGTAGCTCGATGGGAGCAAGGGATCTTTATCCGGTTTTAATAAAAGACTAATATTAGCAGAGTTCATATTTAAGGGTAAGCTTTTATTTTCCCTAATATTTAGAATCATTTTATAAAATGTTGGTGCTAATATGCTCCAGAATTCCTTATAAAATTCAGCTGGGAAACCGTCTGGGCCCGGAGCTTTATTATTGGGCATATGTTGAAGAGCTTCATGGAGTTCTCCTATTGAGAGTGGTGAATCTAAATTCGTAACCTGTTCCTGATGTAACTTTGGCAGGTTAATTTCTCCAAGAAACTCATTAATGGATTGATCAGATGGTTCAATTTGTGACGAGTATAATTTGTAGTAAAAGTCTCTAAAGATTGAATTTATTAAACAGGGATCATGTGTAACTTCCCCTGTCTGGTCCTTAATAGATGTTATGGTTGTTTTTTCTTTGTTTATTTTTAATTGATTGGCTAAATATTTTCCTGATCTGTTAGCATGTGCAAAGTTTTCCAGGCGAAGCCTTTGTACTAGAAACTGCGTTTTTGCGTCAATTATTTTATTTAATTCTATTTTAGTTTTCCTTATTTTGCTAAGGATACGTTCATCTGCAGAAGTCTGGAAGGCCTCCTCTAGCGTCTTTATTTCACCTTCTAATTCTTTTGTTTTTAAGTTGTCTTTTCTTTTTTTATTTGACGAAAAGGAAATTATTTTGCCTCGCATTACTGCTTTCCCAGCTTCCCATAGAACGCTTGCTGATATTTCCGGCTGGTCGTTAATTTGCAAAAAAATGTCCCATTCTTTCTTAAAAAAGTTAGTAAAGTCAGGGTCTTTGAGTAATGATGTATTAAATCTCCAAACTTTGGAGGATAATACGCTCCCCCTCTTCCCTAGAGTGAAAGAAACAGGTGCGTGATCGCTAATATTGATTGGGTGTATTTGTGATTCTGAGATATCTCTCATCAGAGAGCTACTGACTAGAAAATAATCTAACCTAGAGTATGAGTGATGAACGGCTGAGAAAAAAGTGTAGTTCCTAAGGGTTGGGTGTAAAGAGCGAATTGTTAAAATTCTTATTGAACTCCTCTTCCCTTTTGATTTTTGAGGTGAGATCAGAAATGCCCGCGCCTGCAACGCATCGTAACCTTGAATTATTTTCAACTGCATGCAGAAACAAAAAACTCTCCCCTTCTGGCATCAGAACACCCTAAACTAGAATATGTTTCGCAGATAGTAGTCCATGTTGCCTACCAATACAAACTTGCAAAAAAAGTCAGAGCTTTCAAAATTACTTTTAAATTCTACATGTGTATAAAGCATCCGAACTGTCACCTATCTGGATCCCGGTTTCGACATACCTGATCCGAAACCAATGCTGGCCATTTTCTCTCCGAGCTCCGTGAGCGAGGAATCTTGGAGCGATGACTGCAGCGATGACTCTTTTGAACTCTCCTCATCCGTTCCCAGGTGGTTCTCATCCTGCTCGACCATGTCTGAAATACCAGGAATAGTAGGAATATCGTCCGGTGGGAACCCTCCAATTGGAGACCGCAGCCCCACGGGGCTGTCGGTCTGCAGCATCTGACGATCCATACTGCCATTAGTGGAGGAGGGAATAGATGTGGGAAGAAGCAGGACATTTGGCTTCTTGGGGACTGGAGGAGGAACCTGGAAAGAGATTAGAAAGTGTCACTAATTGTGAAATATAAGTTTAACTGCTTAAAAATGAAGACATTAACTGACTGAATGTGTTGTTCTACATTGCTTGCCAAGACATTATAAAACCATTTAGACCAAAGATTATCTGAGTGATATTTTACTGACTTTGGGTTTCTTTTTATCAGACAGCTCTGCCAGGCAGGAGATTGTCATCCGTGAAGGGAGTGTCTTGCTCTTGTCCTGAAGCTCTGGGGCCTCCTGGTTACTGCACGGTGAGGGGAGCGAGCCTCCATCTGCAGGTCCTAGACGGATGTCTGGTTCAGTGTCAAATTCTGGCTCCAGCAGTGGGTCTTCCAGGAGAGGCTGAGGCTCTGGAAGAGGTGGGAGATCAAAGAGAGCCTCGGACTGAGGGAGGAACGAGTGATGGTAGGCAGTCTGTGGCATAGTGGCAGAATTAAAATCTGGTAGAACTGTAGAACTTGTTAGAGTCTGTGGCGGAGGCTTTTTGGGTTTTGGCTTTTTCATGACTTTGTATATGTTCCCTAAAGGCACTGGCCGTTCCACGGGCGAGGCAGGGGGTGAGTCGAGGGCAAGGGGGGAGGTGGAGGATGGAGACGGGGACTTGAAGAGGAGGTTCACGGGCCGTTTCGGCAACGGAGGCTTGACGGCAACAGGTGGTTTGGGTTTTGGTAGAGTGGGTGGTGGGCTGGGGTCCTCGCCAAGGTCTTGGCCATGATGTTCTTCTTCTTCTATGGTGTCCGAGGCACCATCGGGGCAATCTTCCATGTCGCCACGGGAAACAGAGCGAAGCCGAATCGTCTTCAGCTCATTCTGAGTTACCACAGGCAACACTTGTGAAGAATTGGGGCTTATTTTTCCTGGTTTTGAGGCGGTGGAGGTGTCAGAATGCCGCCTGCTGGCCTTTTGCTTTGGCTTGATTGATGCCAACTCCGGATGTGCATGTCCAGGAATTTCAAAGGACAATCTGGACCGAGCAGTTGGGTCCTTGGGTGATGGTAGCGATGATTTCCTCTCAGGGATCTTTGGGCGCATCTTACACCCAGTTGTCCCTAATGTCCCCTGACCTGCCACGTGACGGAGTGGAACCGTTGGGGTGGGAGTCTCTGATTGACTGGAATAGCCACTTGATGGCGACATGAGTCCTGGGGGTCTGAAGGGCGAGGAAGCCTTGGCTTCAGTCTCTGTGGAGAGCTGTGAGGGCGAGGTGGCTCTGGAGGTGGCAGGAGAGTCAAGTAGAGACTCTGAGCTACCTCGTACTTTCATACATTCGATCACTGTGGTACCTGTTGCTGTACTGGAGCCCGACAATGACCTGGGGAGGACAGAAAAAGAGAAGAATGCCTACTTAGGTGCTTGAACAGAGATAACAAGGCATATTGGAAAACACATTACAACAAATACTTCCAGAAAACTCCAAGTGTGTCTCCTTCTTACCTGTAGGGGTCATTGCTCTTCCAATCCCCCAACTGCCAGTGATTAGGGAAGGTCATTTCTGTCTCTCCTTCCCTCTCTGGTGGCTGGATCTCCAGACTCGGAGGTCCTTCACTACCTTCTGGTCTTAGCACTCTTTCATTAACACTGGCTTTAGAAGAGGCTGATGAGCTGGGAAGAAGGAAATCGGGCTGAAAGTCCGAGAAGTGGTCCCTGGGTATGTGAAGGCTCTTTGGCCGGCCATCTCGGTAAAGACCGCCTTCGCGCCGGATTCTACCCTCGGCTTCTCCGAGGTTTTTCATGAGGGAGACACTCCTCACAGGAGGCGGCGGCTTGCGCTTGGATTTCTTGAGTGAGATCGAACGAGAGCGGACACGCAGCCGGCCCTCTGTGCTGTACTCTGACGCAGAGACGGAGACTGTGTCAGTAGTACTCGCACTGTCTTCTGAACTCCCTCTAGGGTAGAGGAGGGCGTAGCTTTCTCCGAAGGCCAGAAAGTTGTGATGATCCCGTTGGTGGTCTATTGCCACGGTGTTCCCATTCCCAGGAGATGTGATATTCCCATCTGGGCCTATGCCGCCCTCTGTAAAGCAGAATGTGCCAGAGTCTGTGGGTGTTGACAGGGAACGCTCCCGGAACTTGAAGGCGTTCTGTGCTGCTATGGATCGTGCCGACCTCTCCCTCCCTCGCCCTCCCTCCCCACCGCCTCCATCCACCGCAGACCCTTCTGTTTCGCTCCGCTTCCCCATGGAGACTGCTGCCAGAGTAAACCCCGACATGCTGTGTCCCGTTCTCCCAGAAGGGTCCGTGACAGATGTGAACGAGCTGGAATGCGAGCTCGCCGACTGTCCCGAGCTCACCAGCATCACCCCCTCCTGTGTCCCTCCTGCATTACCAATGATGCTGTGCTGCTTGGGGGGAACTTGAGGGCCTTTGCCCATGTTATAGTTGTAAGGCTCGTTCCACGTTTCAGGGGAAAAGGTGGATCCTTTAGGTCCATTCCAGGAAGAGGATGTGTTGGAGAACAGCAACCCAGAGTGGTCCATGGTTCCAGGACGAAGATGGTCTTGGGGTCGCTGCCCCAAATTGTTATCTGTAGATGAGGAGAAGAAGGAAAGAAATGAATAAAAATGTAGAATACATGAAGGAACTTTGCCAAAACAAACAGTAAAAGCTGATCATAAAAACATCTCAACTCCTACTCTCTCCTGAGTAAGAAGGACAGAAGATATTTGAAGCATTTGTTAAAACATTAATATGATTAACATAATCCAGTAGTTCCCAACTTTTTCTGGTGGGCCCCCTTTGGTTTATAAGAAAATTGTTGCAATTGCAGTCTATGTGGAAAAAGATTCAAACATCTGAAAGTGATGGGATTTTTCATGCAACTACATCAAATAAAACATCTATTGATTCTTTTTATAGAGTGAATTATTAAAGGGGTCGGATTTTGGGCTTGTAGTGTTGCACAAGCAGAGCCGTTTTATCTCACTGTATCGACTAAATACTGGGCCGAATATTTTCTAATCCTTCATGTATAAAACAACAAAAAGAAAACCTTGAATGTACATACTTTCTCACAACAACAGCTCCTTATCGAATAAAGTTCATAAAGTATGACCACACCCTAGTTATAATGCATATTTCAACATTCTGCAAAAATGCAATGGCCAAACATTACAATGAAGAACCTAAAGGAGAGAAGTCAGCGTTGCAGGAGGGAGGGAGCTCCTCACACACCTGCAGGTAAGGTTGTCTCGAGGTCGGAGTGCGTCTTTCTCAGCGGGAGGTTTTGGTGTGGGGTGTCAGTCACAGGCTCCAGGGAGTGGGGCTGCTGGGGGAAGGGATCCCCGGGAGAGGGGGATGGGGACGGGGAGTGCTGGAGGAGGTCAACCCCGTGGAATTTGACTCCTCCTCTTTCACCTGGAGGACAGAGAAAGGGGCGGAGAGGGTCAGCAAAATCACCGGGGGTTGAACTTTACAGGTGTTCAGCTTAATAAAACAATGAATCTTATAACATCATTGACACGGTAATTCCTTATTAGATTAGAGAGAGATGTGCAGAGGAAATAGGAGTCAACAAACAGCAACTCGCTTTATTTCCATTTTCAAACAATAATACACAATTACAGAAAATAACATACACACCTTGAGACTGTGCTTCATATTTTTACTTATGCATTTGACAAGAGGTTTTTTCCACAGGTAAGTATTATACATATGTAATTAAAGTAGTCAAACATTAACTCAAGCCCCAACCAGTCAAGGCTGATGGCCTCCCTTGCTGAGTCTGGCTCTGCCAGAGGTTTCCTCCTTTTAAAGTTTCCATAATCACCTGGTGCTTGCTCAGGATGAGGGAGCGTATCAAAGAAAAGTTTTGAATTGCTTTCCTTCCTGTAAACAATGATTATTGTTATTTTATTGGCATAGTAATTGGAGTATTTTGGGATGGGTTGAAGTGTACTGTTGAGGTGCCCCGAGGTAACATTTGTCAGATTTGGGGCTATACACGTATAAATAAGATAAATAAACTCAAAATATGGTCAACTTCTACCAGCCAGCTCTGTCATCTGAGCTTCCAAAATTTCACCATTTAATTTGCGTGGTATTATTTTCTGCACTTATTGTTACTTTAAGTTTAAAGTATGATGGACATGTGTCTTTTAGCGGCCAATGCCGACAAAAAAAAACAATAATTGACCAACTGTATAATTTGTCAACCTCAACCATTATCACAGACTTTTTAATGTAGAGTGAAAATACAAACATAAATGGTAATTTAAACTTTAACAAAGCAAGAAGATTAGGGGAGCTTAAGAATGTTATACAGTATTGTATAATGTATAATGCTAAATAAGTATTAGTGAACGACCTGTGTTGTAGTCAAATAAAAGTGCCCTAGGTTGATCATTTTTGCTGACTTCAAAAATCATTAACTAACTTTTTTAAGCATGTGGATGCACTCAAATATACATATAAATACACAAGTTGCTTTGTTTTAAACTCACACAGTTGAAGATTCTTATGGAAAATATGAGTTACTACATAATTTATACTAATTTACTTACTCTGGTTAAATTGTACATTTAGTGCCGGGCAGGCTAATGAACATGCAGCTCAGTGCTGTATTTGAAATTTAAAAAAACGTGCAGCAATTCTGCAAAAGATTGATTCTAGTTGGGTTTCAGCAGTCATACTTTCTTAAAAAATAAAGCTTTTAATGAAACCTGGAGCCTACTGTGGATTTACACTGTTGCCCATAAAGTTGGAATAATTTTGTTTCCAGAAACATTCTTGTTTTTTATTACTCTTTTTATTTGCAATCCTTCCATGAAAAGATGTAAACAACGTCCCACTCCAACTTTACAGGCAACAGTGTAGCCACAAATGTCATCATTTTAATATATTTCATACTTATGATTCTTGCAACAAAAATTCAGAAATATACATTTTCCCTCCAATCTTATTTTTCTTCTATCTTCGTTTTCAGTAGCCTTGGTTTAAATTGACTCTGTCATTTTTCTCACTCTCCTCCAACATTTTTTGCATCTGTTTTGTGAATTTTCTCATAATAGCCTGAAACATGTACAAACAAACGCAGACCGGTCCCCTAGGAGTCTGGAACGCTTAAGTGTACGATGAAAACCCACGTCGTGACTTCAGCTTAATGCAGATTTCCACTGACTTGACTTTTTTTAAATTAAAATATTGTCCTTATACCCACATTGTTCCCAGTTCCTTCTGTGTTCTTAGACCTCCTAAAGAAAAGGGAATGTTTTGGCTCTTTTTCCTCTTCAAAGTTTCCACCACAAGTATGCCAGACTGCTTTCTTAAAATTTGAAATAAATATCCGGTTTCATTGTTTTTGTGTTGTTCGTATTGTGATAATTTCATTCAACAGACTTTGATCCTTCCAGTAAAACAATCCAGCCACTATCATTTATGTACAAAATACCCAAAACTTTAACATAATTTTTCTTTTTACCTTTTCTGTGCTATATCAATCCTCAAAAGGTTTCCTTTCTCATGAAATAATGCAAATCTTTCACCCATATTGACATATAAAGATATCTATTTAAGCTTATAGACGCTGAAAGTTTGCTTGTTTTAATCTAGGTTTGATTTAAGTTTTGTTGTGCTGCTGTTACAGGCTGAAACGCTCAGCTGTTAATTACAACTGACTTGATTTGATTTACGTGGGTACACTGTGGGTTTTAATTGGCATTACATAAGAAAATATCTATATTTCCTGCCACATCGTCGATGCTATTTTAAACCACTTCTGTTTAACACGATTAAAATTTGTCTGAATTAGCAGTGTTTTTTTTTTATTTTTTGCTTAGGCATTGCTCAAGTATGTGTTGAAGAGTAAAGATTAAATTAACCTGAGCGGCCTCGTTCATATTAGTGTTTAAAACGGTCCTCCTTCATGGGTTCACCCACAGAGACTTGCAGCAGATGCTGCACAAATGCCTGCTGTTCTGCTGAACCTCCTGTCTGCCTGATGTGATGCTGGTGACCACAGTAACGCTATGAGTCACTGGAAGCTGCAGGTACTTTCTTCATTACCCCAGTGTCATATAGGGCAGTTAGTCATCCATCTGCATCACTCTGGCAAGCTCATATAAAACCAACACTCTAGTTTTACAGCAACAAATTGCAGACTACAGCTTAAAACAATTCATAAATCAGGCCAGTAAGTGCAGCTTTGTGCTCCTCAGAGAACAAAAACTGATGTATGTACAAACCATACATGAGCTAAAAGAAGCAAATTAACAATAAAATAAGTACTGTATATAGGTCAATTTTTACTTGATCAAAACATTTTGACAGAACCATATTTTTTCAGATATATTACTTCATGAAGACTAGAACTACAAAGTCTTTTAGTTTAATGAAATATTACTGAATTAAATCCCAAAGTATGTCTCGCTAATATGAGCAAAAAGCAAAGCATCTAACATACTTTTACAGCCAGCTTTCTCATGGGATTTTAATTTAATTGTCTTGGTTGTGTCATCATCAGCTTAAGAAGTGAGAAATCTGGTTGGTAAAACGTTGCTGGACAAGCAGCTAGATCTGCTTAACACGCTGTTAACAAGACTAGTTCACATGCTTGTAGTTAGTCATGACCCCTGAGATCACTTAACAAGGCACAATGTAGGTTTAAAGGTGTCATATTAAAAAGTTCATAGCTTGAGACTATATACTTGTCTGAGCTTACCCACCCCCAAAGGCCACCTATGTATTTTAATCTTACAACAGAGTGGCCGGTCATGGCCATTGCTGAGTAGAACCTGGAGCGAACAGATTTAAGGAGGATGTTGGCGACAGAAACAAATTATTTTAATGTAATGTATAATGCTTGTATGTGTATATATGGGTTTATGTATGTATGTAATGTATATGTAATGAATGCATGAATATATATTTAAGCACATGTATACATGAGCGTTTTTATCAGTGTATATTTGTCTCAAATAGATGTTTACACATTGGTCTTTATTGAAAACTGCAGAATATTTTTTATTTTTTTCATTTTCCTCCCACAGTTAATACGCACACACGTCACACACCAAAATGAAACAACTGTAAAAGGAAGGCTCCTCCCTTTCTCTTTTTCCTCTTCTGTTTGCAAACACCTGTTTGCACAACACGTTACACACTCATGCACACACACTAAAACACATCACAGTCACCAAACTGCACCCATCACTGTCTTGTCTTTCACGTCCCATCATCGGTTATCTTTGTCCTCTACCACAAGACTGGATATACAGTTCATGCTGCCTGTAATCACACTAACAGTGTATATAATCAGATTGATTAGAAAATCATATATCAGTAAGAATAAACTAATCTAAATGCCTTTAAAAAAGGTCTTACAAACATACTAAAGAAATTACACAAAAATAGAAAATCCTGCAAAGAGTGTAGTGCAAAAGAGGTGGTTTTGCATTGACTGGAATAAAATCATTCAAATTGGTCAGTTTAACTTTTTATTAAAGGAGCTTGAGGCTCCTTTTAAGAAATGAGACTCTCTAGCGCCACCCTTCACCACGACGGCCGTTGGGGGTACTGCAGCCAACAGTGAAGCCGGCACGGGAGAACGGGGAGAACGTGCATGCAGCGTCATGTGACGTCACATCCGCAGCCCAGCGCGGGAAATTCGGGACCGAATTGCAGTACATTTTGCAGCACACAGCCTGTTCAAGGCAAAGGAGAGATACACTAGAGGGCTCATTATTTTGGGTTTGGAACGCTTCATCTGACATTATTACTAGAAAACTTAAAATGTATACGGATTTTTTTCATAAATCCTGCCACAATCCGGCCTCAAGCTCCTTTAACTGAGGAAACTGTGTATGCAGATGATAGCCAGTTTGGTTTCTGAATGAGGATCTGGTTAACCATGTCCTGAATGTTTAAAATAAAGTGTTTTCTTCCCTGTACAAATCAACAAAAAGAGCATGATAACAGGAAGAGCTTCAAGTATCTTGGCACAACGATGGCTGATAAGTTTGGCAGAAAATCCATTTTGGAATTAACACTCTAATTTCCTAGCCAGATAATGATCAAATAAAAGATATTACTACACCAAACGACCCAAGCTAGAAGAAGATTTTATCTGCCTGCGTGCCATTCGGCAGTGCACGAATCAGTCCAGCAGACTAACCTATGACTTAACCGCTGAGCAGAGCTACTTTAAATATGACTTCCTGTCTGGCTGTCACGCTTTCACAAACTACCTGCTGGTCCATCGGCTTCTCTAAATGAAGTCACGGAAACTGTTCTGCATGCTGCAGACTCGAGCTGCAAACACGGCAGCATTCATGAAACGTAAATGACATATTCTCACTAAATAAGGCTCATTTAAAGAACAATAGTTAAACAGTCAGGACTTCACTGGCGGGATCAGATAATGAGCTATCCATCGTAATGCTCGAAGACATCCTCAGTTATATGTATATATATTTTAAAAGAGTTTGAGTAACTACAGAGTCTGTGACATCCCAGATCCACAATAAAATAGAATTTTCCAGCATTAACATATTTATTTCTAGCTAATATCACATTTTGCTGCATTTTCTGTACCTAAAAAGTGGGTAATTTTGACAAGGATTTTAAAAGAGGTACACCTTGTAGAAGAGTGTTAGGCAGATTTACAGTATGTGTGTACGTTTTCCTCAATATGGCCTAATGAAATTGTTAAACTTAAAATGTAAAGTCCTGAATATGTTTTCTAATGGTTTTGCCATATTTATATCTGTCAAACCTTCATGGCAGTGAATCTTCGACATAACAGCTATGAATGACAACATATAGGCTACTTGTTTTCACATCCACTCTGGAAATGGGTTAACACCCATTTATCACTTAACTGCACAGAATCTTAGCAAACGGTAGTGTCTCTAAAAGTGAGCTTTTTATTTGAATGTGATCCCATTAGACCAGCATCTGAACTGATGCCAGGTAAATGGATTTATCTTGTCACAAAGGACTCGACGTGGAGCCAACAGGATTTACTGCAAAAGTTCCACCTCCCTGTTAGATTTCATGTTGACAGAAGTGCTCCAGGTAAGCCGGGATGATTACACCGTCTGCAGCTCAGCAGCCTGGAAGTCTGTCTGCCTTCACACAAGCTGTCCGAGTCTGATCCGGACTCTCTGCAGCTGGATTTCAAACTTTAATGCATGAAACCTAAATGTGATTGGTGAAGTTCCACCTTCCCCAGGAGCCTGCATGGAGCCTCCATCTTCTATAAAACAGCACCGATGAGTAAACTACATGCATGAGATGCAAAACGATGATGTGAATCAGGAAGAATAATAACACAATCTGTGCTTTCTTTCCCAGTCTTTCAGTCTGTCTGTGTGCATATAGAGCTGCTGTTTCTCTGAACCTGCTCTGCATTCACATCTTTTCCTGGCGCACAGTCATTCATGAAAATTGCTGGAGCGAAATGCGCAGGAGCAGAAAAACAGAGGCACCGAGAGGAAAGGGAGGAGGCAGCTCTCTCACTGACTATCCCTCTATCCAGCACTTGTTTTCCTGCTTTCCAACTCTCTGCTGTTCCCTTCTCTGCTTCCGTTTCGGCCCTCTCTTATTGTATCTTTAGTTGTTGTTGTTTTGGGTGAGAAGGGAGAGAAAGGGGAGTAGAGTTGCCATGGTAACGGCCAGATGGCTGCAAGCTACCTGTTCGTTGGCTTACGGAGAAAGAAATCCAAGAATGAGGAGCTATGGAAGGGAAAAGAAGCCGATGAATGGGAGGCAGGGTTTCAAAGTAGCAAGTTACGCAACCATAGATGGTCTGTGTCCCTGTAATCATTAAAGCTAAATCTTCTAAACTCTGATACTTTGTTTCTCTCTCTAAAAACAGGACACAACAAACCTGTAACTTTGCTCAGGGTGACATACTAACTAATCCATTACTCATCACAGCTCTAGTGGCTCGTTCTCACTGTAAAACACGGAGAGGTGTTCTTCCACAGCTAAAAATAGTCCCAATATTTACTTCTGACTAATGTCTGCTTAAAAATACTCCAGGGAGGGAAGATGTATGCGTGTGAACAGCTTTTAAGGCGTCGAGTGGTGATTATTAACTAATGGGTGTGCATCTGGACACCACTGACAGCTCAATCAGCACCGGGTCCGCTGTGGGTTTTGGTGCTAAAATAGATGAATGAATAGATTTCTCCTCTTTCTTCTAACCTTTCTTTCTGAGGGAAATGAAAACCCACCAAGTACAGCGCCACAGGCATGCATCATTATACCTGACCTTCTCCTCCTCTCCACAGAGGGTGAGGTGGGTGAGAGCGGCAGAGGAGGAGAGAGGAGGGGAAAGAGATACTTAACTATAGATGGATATGCGAGGGGAAGGAGGGGAGAGGCGCCCAGTGACGAAGCAGTTGCTATGCCAAAAACTAGGACTACACATGCACGCACACACACACACTCAATCACACACACACACACACTCACTCACACACACACACACACTCACACACACACACACACACACACACACACAAACACGCAAAGTAAACAAGCGGGAGGCTCGGTTGAGATGAGGCGAAGCAGGAGTGTCAGAATGATGTTGCAGAGGGTGACCGCTGCATACTAACAGCTCTGACAGCACACACATGCACACACATGCACACACATGCACACACATGCACACACGCCACACACAGCAACGCTGACTGCAAGAGATGGGCGAGGGCGATAGCAAGTGTGATCATGAGGAGGAAATGTTCCCCACGTCAGCTCTTGGTTCTGCAGCATCCTCTGCCTCAAAGCCTGTCACATAGGAACCCACTGCACGTCTACCCGTCCCAGCGCCAGCTGTCAATAACGCCTTCCTGCACGAATAAGCCAGCGGGGACAACCTGCATGCAAAGCAACAAAATGTTTAAGTCTTCCTACCGTACCTGCAAAACTGAACAGCTTAGATATTTCTGGGAGGGTGACATCGCTTTCATTTATTATTACAAAAACGTCAGCTTTAATCAATAAATACAGCAACAACAAAAATGCTCCGAAACGTTGGAAGTTAGGAAGGCTGTGACAGCAATAGTGAACCCAAGTCTGCTGATTTGAGGCAAGAATACGTCTCTGTTAAGAAAAAGCATTTTGGGTTAAATCTGAAACATTTGCCAGCTCTCCTCCAACTGCCTCGCGAGGGACTCAAATACTTCAGAGAGACACTGGATCATTTGTCGAAGCTATCTCCTCTTGTGGAAAAGAAAATCCAAAATTCAGTGTCGTGACTTTTGCAGGTCACTAATAATGATTTAGACTCAGTTTTAGACAAGAGTTCTTTTTCTAATCTCTAGATAACCCATCTCGGTTTCGTTCTCACTTTATTTTCTTATTTAAGTTTACAGTCATTGCACTACTACTACTTTTATGTCACTGTATTAGTATTTTTTTTATTTTTATTTATTTATTTTTTGCTATTCCCAAAGGAAATTTAATGATGATAACCATGGGGGGAGGGATGGGGAGAGGGAGAGAGAAAAAAAAAAAGGTATGTTCATCTGTTTTGCTCTGTATTGTGGAAACAATCTGCCAATAAAAACATATATAAAAATATATATTTTTCTGACCCTCAATGCAAAGCTTTAACATGCATAATGTTGTGTCTCGCTGCAGAATTACAGGTAGTTTCAGACAGTGATGGATCTGGTTGTTGCATAGCAACTCTGATTTTAGTACATTTGGTTTGCTTATCATTATAACTCTTCATTATTATCAAACTAACTTGGCCCAAAAAGATTGTTAGTAAAATGTTAGTAAAGGTAAACATTCCCAGCATTTAAAGTGTTATTTCTCCCTCCAGTATAGTTCAACCTAACACATAGACTCAGTCTGTGGTGTAGTTTGCCATGAGAGGAGGTATTTATAGAAAATGTTGAGTATTCACTAATCATTTGACGGGGGCCATCTCCCACCTGCCACGGGCAGATTAATGTTCAGGAGTGTTATCTCATTTCCATTCATTTTTCTGTGAAGATTCATAATGAAGCCATGAATTCTAATAAACCCAGTAAATGTTCAGAGTTAACTGGCAGCAGTCAGTGCTGCGTCAACGGGCACCTTGCCTCCCCTCCTTACAGCCCACCTTCCATTACATGGTTTTGCTAAACATCCGACAGACGCTGTCAGTTTAAAGCATCATCAGCTCACTTAGTTTCCTCTAAAGCAATAAAGGACAAAACAGGAAGATTCTCCTTCTCAAATGATGAGAAACAGATACTGGCATTCGTGAAACTGAAATCATATCATGGCTGACATTTCAGCTTGCAAAGTGATTCATACGCCCACATATGGAAATGTTTGTTGTTTTTTTTTGTCAGCCAGTTTCTCAAATTGTCACTCAAGAACTGAAACTTGAAAACTTGAGCAGAAAACAATCCGACGGTCACAACCTCAATGCCAGACGCCGTCTGAAATAGTTTCACTGCTCGGGACCGCTCTTGTCCAGGTGATGAAACATTCATGTGTTCTCTGAGACGGAGTGGGAAGGAAATGTAACCCAGTCTACGCCGACTTAATCCAGAATATTCATGGACCACTACCCTCATAACTGTGTTCAAACAACCCCGAGGCGACACGGCAGTGGCAGCGTTGGGTTTCATAACACCTTTCCCCACCTATCCCTGCTAGAAATATCCATCTGCAAAAATCCACCTTCAAACAAACCCACATCCTACAGAAGGATACATTTTCACCGGAATGTCCCTGACTCCCAAAAATGTTTTATTCTGACATTTAAATTCTGTTTTTCACCTGGCTTTGTATTTCAGGGAAACAGCATGTGCATGGCAACAACCCAGACCACGTTAGGTTAGGGCTGGGCGATATGGACCAAAAGTCATATCTCGATATTTTCTAGCTAAATGGCGATACTCGATATATATATTGATATTTTTTCTGTGTCTTAATTGGGGTTTCCCCCAAAGCATTATAGCATAGCATCTCTGTTAGCTTCATTTTTTTCTGAGGCAAACCCTTAAAAAAACAGTCAGTTTTAATACAAAGCCTCGTGCTAAATGTCACAGGTTCCTTTTTTAACAGAGGTCTGCACAATATCAAAATGTATAAATCAAATGAAATAAAAATAAACTGCCTGCATATATAGAATAAAAATGCTTCTTGAATAAAATAAAACAAATATCCCTTTCCTGCATAACAATTAAATTAAAATACACTGTGCAATTAATACAATGTACACAGTAACAGGCAGACTTTTCCACTGAGGTTGACAGTTGTGCAAATAACAAAACATTTGTGCAAATCTCAAATAAAACATTCAAGTCAATTTGTCACAAAATAAGCTATATCAAAATCATTAAAAAAAAAAAATGTAAAAAAATTTCTTTTTTTTTTTTTTTTTTTTTTTTAAATCGATATAAACGATATTGTCTCGTACCATATCGTGTTTGAAAATATATCGATATATATTAAAATCTCGATATATCGCCCAGCGCTACGTTAGATTTGGGATTTTTCTCGTACCTGTGATGTCGAGCGGTAGGAAGTAAGCGGGAGCGCGTCTGCCCGGGAGCCAGCGGGGTTTCTCTGCCACCGGCGGCCCCGTGGTGGCAGAGGTGGCCGTGCTGCTGCTACTGTTGTTGCTGCTCCAGCCCAGAGGGGGGCGATCTGAGCCGCATGGGGACGGGGACGGGGAGGGGGACGGGTCGGTCACAGACCTCAGGCCGAACACCGAGGAGGTGGTTTCATCTTCGTAGAGCTGCTTGGAGGCCGGCTATGAAGGAGAAGAAGACATTAACATACAGTATGATGAGACTAATGAGGTGGATACATGGGCCATGTTTTTCGTCTCACCGGTATTTGTACCTGGACCAAATATAGTACTAAAGACGGCCTATTCTCAGTGCTCTATCTCGGATTCTCTTTTCCTGGAAAACAATTCAAGATGTCCATGACTCATGCTGCACTCTGTGGTATGAAGTCATTTTGCATCCAAGGAAACACAACAAATACGAACAAAATATTTCAGAGACATTTCACCAAGATCTCAGGAACTTACGTCAGATAAAAGCTACAACATCAAGAATAATAATTATCTACGTAGCCTTTATTTGGTTTGGAACGTTAATTATGACTATAAATAAAAATATGTTGATAGACGTAACAGGACTAAACGGAATGTTGACCAAGTTGAACACGAGTTTGAAGACGGTTGATTTGTTTGGTTCTCCCTCAAGCCCTGGTGAGTCACTGACTTCACCGAGGTCACTAGACAGGTGGAAAATCAATTTAGTTTCATTTATCGGACATTAATTCACAGCAAAAGTCATCTCAGAGCACCTTAGAGCGAAATGTGGCTGTTCTCTTTAGCAGCACTTGGCGACAGTGGGGAGAAAAAGCATCGTCCCACCTATTTTACTGGCTGCATCTCTTTCACTGGTTGTGCTACTGGGAATATTTTGAGACTGAACAAATAATAAAAAGCAAATAATGATGTTTAGAATTGCAGCATGCTTGTTGGGTGGGTTATTTGTTACTATGAGCCATCCGACGGTTGTGCCCACCTGCCTCTCTTTATAACACTGTTTTAAAGAGTGGGAGGGATTAAATCAGAAATATAAACAGTGCACATTTTTACCTGTTTCGGAGATTCAAAAGGAGAGAATCTATTTGTAGCAAAGCGGGATGTGAGTTAGAATATTTAAAGGCGTTTTAAAGCTGTTAGAGGTGGTGAAAACACAGCAAAAGAGCCAAGGCGGGAATGTGAGATGCGGTCTGATGATGCAGCAGGGACGGAGTTGCGCGAGCCGCAGAGGTGTTGGTTCCATCTCTGGGGGAAACACGAAGGCGTAATCCCAGCTGGGAGCAAATTCACATCTGTCAACTACCTGCTATTAGATCTGAGGTTTCAAATATCTCGGCCAAGGAGCCCTTAAGCAAGGCACTGGAACACCAACGAACGTCGGGGTATCGCGGTGCAGGAAATACTTCCGCCCATCCTTTTTAATAATACATGCAAAGACAAAAAACAACCAAAAAACGTCTCATTACAGCAGAGACGGGTAACCGTGTGAACGTGTCGTAGTCTAATTGAAATTAGCCCCAGCACAGAGAACGCTGTTAACTTCACAGAGCTGTGATACAGCTTGCTGAGTAAATGGCGCGCTAATACACGGGAAATGTGTAGCCATCTTGCTGTAAGATCACTGCAGGAGGTCATCATGATACCATAATCATGCAGTGTAAGGAAGCTGCCTGAGCGGCAAAGGCAGAGGAGGAAAAAGAGGGAACACGGAGAAGAATCTGCAGCAAATAGTGAATCCATCTCACATCAAATTCATATTTATATCCTCTCCTGCTTTCAAAAATCCATCAGCAGTGCCCATATGAGGAAAAAGCTGGCTCGCCAAACAGCACTGATGTCATCTGCTGTTGTGATTTCTTATCGGGGAATAATTATATTTCCATTTGGAAGACACTCCGTGATTTGGCTCCTGTTTATAGAAACCTACTGAGAGTGTGAAAGAGGACGATGACTAAGTCTGGTGAATGTGAATGAGGGGGCGGGATGTGCCGCACAACAGTTGTTGGATAATTCGGCTTCAGTCTTTTTTTGTAAAGGAGATGATAAACATCATGAGGCGTTTTGTCACAACACAAGTTTTAGCTGCTATTTGTGGGATTGTGGGGGACGGACCGCTGCGTTGCTGATCAAAGGCTCAAACGGCAGCAGCTTTCTTATGCCCCCTTTCCTCCACAGCACTCTGAGTCCTGGTTTGTGGTTTTTCCCCGTTTCACTGTTCGGTTCATAAAGATGTAGAAGTCAAGAATAACTGTAACATTAATCAGCTGTTTCAAGTTGATGAGATGCCAGTTTTTATGATAACGTGGGAATTTATTTGGGCTTATGTTAGGTCTTTTTTTAAAAGATACTGCCTCAGTTCAAAGCATGTGCACTGCACCGCAGGAATCAAATTCTCCCTTCCTGCAACATGAATCTCCAACCTTTTCTTTGTGGCTTGCATATCAAAACAGAGGCCAATATTTAGGGAAATATCATCAATTTCAGGGCCTTTAAACAATGAACTTAAATTCTTCTCCACGAGCTGATGAGTCATGATGATGAACAGATATGCAGGAGGTGTGACGACTACTTTTGTAGTTATTTTATTAATATTTGGGTTCTCAGGTTAACCGAACCGCTGCCCCGGAGCATCCCACACATGTTCGGGAGGCGCTGCACGTAATGCCTGCAGCTTTCGCTTCTGATTTATTGTGGAGATTATCCGGCTATAGCCGCCTAGCAAGAAATCCTAAAAGTCAGCAAGAAAAACCGTGTGGAAATACAGAAACAAATCCTCCGGAGCATTTGCTGCGAGAGCTGTACCAGCTGGAAGAGTTACTGATCCACACTCTCATGGTTTTTTTTTTTCTTTCATGTATGATGCTGATATTGTGGGCATGTCCAAAAGCATGCAAAAACAAAACATAGCAATTTCCATAGTGTGGATTCTGCTTTTACGACTCGGTTTCTGTATGTTCAGTTCACATAGACTTCAAGTGTTTTCCAGAGTAAGAACGTGTCCAGCTGAGGAACTCAGAGACAAGCTTGACCCAATCCCCTCCACATTCTCAAAAACAAATCCCTGGTATTCATGAGTGAAGACGACCAGTGTCGCTCGGACATCTCAGCAACTACACCTGAGATCAAGCTCTTATAATTCAGAATTCCCTTGCACTTCTAAGGCCACATCTGTTTGCAGATGTGAATCCAAGATGAGGTTCTGTGTTTCACAGCGAAAACAAAACAGAATTCTCCACCACTCTGAGCTAATGGAAAATAAATGAGACAAAGGGATTGAAATAAACACGATGAAATGCTGCAAAATGTTTCCATTTTCATATTACAATGATGTGGAGCTGCAGTCCAAAGGTAATTAACTCTAATAAATAACGACTCCAGAAGACGTCACGTTGGTGCATCATTGTACTGAATTTAATTATCATTGACTTCTGTGAGACATCCTATACATGATGAATTGATTAATAAATGACTGATTAATTCCTTTTATTTTAACAAGTAAAATGAAAATTGATAATAAAGCCAAGGGGGACAGAAGAGTGAGCTGGAGTTTGTTGGTGAGGGTTGAGTTTGTACGTTACATCTCCTCTATTGGTGCTAAAGGAGAAGAAACGTGAAAAAAATCAACAATTACACACTTTTTAACTGCATATTTGTGTTAAAGTGATGCCAGCTTTTACAGTCTCAAGGCTCGTGTGTGTGTGTGTGTGTGTGTGTGTGTGTGTGTGTGTGTGTGTGTGTGTGTGTGTGTGTGTGTGTGTATGTGTGTGTTTTTCCTTGTAACAGTTGCAATGCTTCAGATAGTCGCACATGAACGTTGGACATGTGTGTTTGTTTACCAGAGAGATTTGACATTTGGTGTGAGAGAGGCTTATGATCAAATGAGAGGGCTGTACGTGTGTGTGTGTGTGTGTGTGTGTGTGTGTGTGTGTGTGTGTGTGTGTGTGTGTGTGTGTGTGTGTGTGTGTGTGTGTGTGTGTGTGTGTGTTTACCAGGAAGATGAAGTCTGGTCTCTTGTTGTTCAGGGAGACGGGTGAGCGGCTGAGCGACGTGGACGTGTCGTCGGAGCTCTGCGAGGACGGATGTCGGAAGGTCTGACCGGTCAGCTTGGTGTCGTACAGCTGATCCTCAAACTCTGCACACACAAACACACGTGTGAAGTGCAAAACATGCAAACACGCAAACTCACACAGCCAATGTTTCATGTGCACGCTGGAGAAGACAGATCTGGCTCAGCTGCTGGGTTGTACCTCTCAGATTCCCTCCCGTGACTCTGCTGCACCTCCTGCAACCTCAATGTTCGCCTTCACTTTGAATTTAATCCTCTCATGGGTTCTAACTCTTTCTTCAATTTAATACACAACTTTTCCTGTCTTTGGCTCTTCCTTTTAATATCTGCATGTTCCTCCCTCTTTGGCAGCTTAAATCCCACACCCTCCAGCCATTGTCAACAGATTCCTAACCCCCGTCCCTCCCCCCACACCCTACTAACCCCACACTCACTCCCCCGTGCAGGCTGTCAGCCAATCCTTTACCTCAAAACACAGTCCTGACCCAAACACTGCTCTCCGCTAAGCTGTCTTCCACACACACACACACCCGCACACACACACATTCCCGGCGCTGTCCGACCGGCAGCGTCAGTGAAACAGCAGCATGAGCAAGGAAGAGTTTTGAGTCCAACTTGTGTCCTGGGACAATATGAATGCCTTCATGGTAGGGTATGGTTGCTGGGCAACATGAGGCGGCGGGGGCCAGCAACACCCCCATCAAACTAAAAAGAGATTTTATGTCAACGTTGATGCTACAGATAGATCAAATCAGCAAATAGTTTGATCCACATGCAATTTTTTGGGGGGGCAAACACAATTTACAATGTATTTGTACCAATTATCAATATACAATTGCATAATTTGCATAAATTTCAATGCTTTGACTTAAAGAAAAGTTAATAGAAAAGGAGAGTCGGAAATAACTGTTGTACTGCACTTAATGCTGCAGTAATGCAAGTTTTTTATATTTATATTTTGCAATCTCTAGCTTGCCAGGTCTCCCTATAGACTGAAAGATCTGGACAAAGCTTCATGAAGGTATGCGAATATTCTTTCACGTGAAACTGAAACTTATATTTTAGCAAAAAAAAAAGGCCTTGTTGCTTTAAATGACTTAAATTACTTTCAGTTTTTGGTTTGTTAGAGGTCCATCTTTTTTTATAACTGTCTGCATATATATAAAGTACAAACCAAAAGTTTGGACACACTTCCCCATTTGTTTGAATGAGAAGGTGTGTCCAAACTTTTGGTCTGTACTGTATATATATATATATATATATATATATATATATATATATATATATATATATATATATATATAAAAAAACTTTTATATATCAACTTTTTTGAAGAGTTTTGTTGTGCATGTGCGAGAGTGAGGGTGAGTGTGCTCTTCAGCCGCCCTCTTGGCAGTCTGATCTAACGTACTTTATTGGGACCTGGGACTGAGTCTGTCAGCGATGGCAAAAATCACAGAGCGTGAAGTTCAGGAAGACAAAGACAGAGGACAGTGATGGATGTGGTGTGTGTGGAGTCGGAGCTGAAGCAGTCCAGCAGAGATACATAGGGCAATGATGCTGATTTCTGAGACTCAAGTTCAGCAACAACAACTGATGACTAGTGTGACAACTAGTGCCAGTACTTCAGGTTGTGAAGTACACCGGGTCAGTGTCATGCAGCAGTCCTCCATCAGTGCACTGGACTCTCATTTTAAAATCTTAGCATCAATTAGTATGAAATGTCAACGTACGGCAGATTTCAAATCACTGTCTGTGATTCCTAATCGTTCAAACCTCAACAATGGAGTAGAAAGTTGCTGCAGTGTAGAGAAGTGTGCTCGCTAACATGGTTATCTTTGTCAGGATTTTAAAAAAAAAATAATTTTCTTACACCTAATTAAGCAGTTGAATGAATGAATGAATGAATGAATGAATGAATGAATGAATGAATGAATGAATGAATGAATGAATGAATGAATGGGCTTTTTTTGTTGCTTAAAATCCTTTATCACCAAGATGCCGATATAAATAGATATCCAGGCGTTGAAAACTGAGACTACAGGAAGTTGAAATGTGATGCCAAGGAATCCAGATCAAGAACTGTCGGAGCACCAAGCAGCAGAAAAAGAGAAAGCACAGTTGAAACTAGTGAGTAAAAGTTTTTCTAACAAAAAAAGATTTATTTTTGTTTGGTTAAATATAATCTAACATTTGGACGCTGCAAGGACTTCTTCTTCATCGTCTTCACCACTGACAAAATCATTAAAATGTCCAAGCAGTTTATAAAAGGCTTGCTAGGTGGGACATTTAAGTGAGGAATCGATTTGAAGTCGGGAATATACAGTAACCATGAACAGGAATGAATATCCAGCAGCACAGAAACTGTGTAAAAAATGATAATGATGTGTTTTATGCAGGAGACAGACGTTCCAACTACCCACAGATTTGATACAGTCTTTAATGGCATTTGGAATCATTGCTGTTGGCTTCTTCCTCCTGCTCGAGTAAAACGTGCCAGCAGCAGAAAAAACGTTGTGAGCACTCGCTCACTAGATGCGCAATGTGCCTCTAAGCTTTGGAGGAAACACAGGATGGCCTTCACAAGCAAAAGAAACAGAAATCTCCCCCCAAAATGAGTGTGGTTGGGTCAGATATCTTCTCTTTTGACATCGTTTCAATAAAGTTTGGAAAAGGTTTCATCAACTCAAGGAAGAAAAAAGAAAAATCTTAACAAGTGTTTCATGCCCCCGACTGAAAAGAAACCACTAGAAAGAAAAATACAAGGTTTTCATGATATGACGGTTTCAGTGAAGACATGATTAGGTTTCACATAATTATAATCTTTGCGGAAAATGGAAGCAGAAAAGGCTGACAGACCCACAGCAGAAGCAAGCTGCTTATGAGGCTAAGAAGGTTTCAGCGGTTAGATTTCGATACAATTCATCACGTTTTTGGAGTGTGTCCATGCTAGCAAGGCACAGGATGTGAGTAAGCAACTCGCCGCCTGGCAGCCCGGGGCTAGCATTCCTCTTCTATCCGAGGTAATCTGGCCGGTATTAATGCTGCCAGGCGAGCACTTCCTCATTAATCCCAATGAGAATCTTACAGGCTTCTACGCCCTTCGAAAAACAAAAGGTGTTACACTGCTACAACATGTCTCCGATTATATTAGCTGCTGGGCTGCAGCTGTGAAGCAGCTGTGGAAAAAAGTGAACCACTTCCTGCTCATTTGAACATTTTGCTGTTTAGTGGCAAACAATCAGCCCGGTGTTTAAGCATCTTGCAGGATATTCTTTTTAGCTTTCGTTCAACCTGATCCTTTCATAGTCATAGGTACGGATGACTATGTTAATGCTTACAGCATCATAATAACACAAAAGGTTCATTCATGCATACTAGGGATGGGCGGTATGGACTAAAAAATGTATCACGATAATTTCTGGCATTTATCCCGATAAGGATAAAAATGACGATAAAAAAAAATACCAATTCAACTCCACCTTTGTAACTATAAATCTATCTCGCTCTCAGATCCGCCATGTTTGTTACACAAAAACGTCATCAACGGGAATTTATCCTTCTTTCTTTCTTTCTTTCTTTCTTTCTTTCTTTCTTTCTTTCTTTCTTTCTTTCTTTCTTTCTTTCTTTCTTTCTTTCTTTCTTTCTTTCTTTCTTTCTTTCTTTCTTTCTTTCTTTCTTTCTTTCTTTCTTTCTTTCTTTCTTTCTTTCTGGCTCATTTCTTTCTTTCTTTCTTTCTTTCTGGCTCATTTCTTTCTTTCTTTCTTTCTTTCTTTCTTTCTTTCTTTCTTTCTTTCTTTCTTTCTTTCTTTCTTTCTTTCTTTCTTTCAGGCTCATTTATTTCCTTCCTTCCTTCCTTCATTCATTCATTCATTCATTCATTCATTCATTCCTTCCTTCCTTCCTTCCTTCCTTCCTTCCTTCCTTCCTTCCTTCCTTCCTTCCTTCCTTCCTTCCTTCCTTCCTTCCTTCCTTCCTTCCTTCCTTCCTTCCTTCCTTCCTTCCTTCCTTCCTTCCTTCGTTCTGTGTCGATTTAACACAGAACCATAAATCAGATTTACACAAAAACGTCACCAACGGGAATTTATCGTTTTTACCGCGAGATGACAAATTCTTATTGTGGGGAATTTTTTTGACGGTTTATCGTGAACGGTAAAATATCGCCCATTCCTAATGCATACCCACTTATTCCGGTAAAGGGTAACGTCTGCTGGAGCCTATCCCAGCTATTTTGGGGTGAAAAGGGGGTTCCCACTGGACATGTAGGCAGTTCCTCACAAGGCCAGAAATCACAAACCATCCCACGGGAAATTTAAAATCACCAGCACAGGTGAGGATGTCAAACTAGAAACCTTACCACGAAGTCAAAGCGCACCAGCATGAGCATTGTTTACCCATTTGTTGTGTTGTTTCAGCTCCAGCTTAAAAATCAGGACTTATTTTTACATTTTTGTTTGTACTTTTAGAATAGCAATTTTAGACCTACTGGCAAAACAAAAAAACTGCACCCTTGTGCTCTGGTACAAACGTTTACCTTGCCAGGGGGACAAACTTTATACTTGTTCTTTAACACACAGGCAACAAACAAATACTTTTATGCTATTTACTTACTATATTTACTTCCATCCTGTTCAGGGTCACAAATCCTTCACATAACCTCACAAAGACAAGCGCCCATTGATGCTCACACTTGTGGCTACAGTCAAAGTCGGTCAGTCATTAACTCAACATGCATCTATTTACATGTAGCTGCAGGAAGAAGTCAGAGCAAAGAAAAGCCGTGCAAGCACAGAGAGAAGAGCATCAGCTCACTGTCGCGTCAGGATTTCATCAGAGTACGAGCCGGCAATTGTTATGTGTGAGAGGCCATGCAGCTCTCTGTGTGCTAATATGATCGGTTACGTTATGTTGGATTTAATAAAACTGAAAAGTGGAATGTGGTACAGTTGTCTCAAAACTAAGCACTATTAGCCTTTGAACATGAAAATGATGACAGTTCACTAACTGGAGTTGTTTTTTCACAATGTAGAAACATGCAGGTGCAGACTGTCCTTCATTCAGGTCACGATAATCCCTAAAAAGCTTCAACTAAAGGATAACTTGACCCTTTTTTTCAGTTTTTCAGAGCTGAAGCAACCATGAAAAGGAGATCAGATGCCCACAAAGAAGCCCTTTAAAAAATCAGACAGTGTCAAATTTAAAAACAGAGATATTTGGAGTTTTCACATCCATTTATTGATAGATAGGAGAAGAAGCACTGCTATCAATGGAGTAGTTCCTTTGAAACTTAACTCTCCTGTTTCCAATGAATGTGCTTATGAAAAAAATGATAAACAACCAATTATTTTAATAACTTCACTTGCTGAATTCCTTTGGAAGTTGTGAAACGTATCATTTGGTCAGCACTTGTGTTAAGAAGATACACCTCTGGCTTTTTGTATTCACAGAGGTGCATTACACAGCCGACACTTGTGTCTGAACACTTTCAATTTCCCAGTGATTAAAAGTCGCCCCGATTGCTGACTGCAAAAATAGCAGGATCAGCTGGTTGGTAAACGGTGGGTCCGAGCCAAATCCCATCTCTTCCAAACTGCAGTGGCACAGAGAAATGAGGCGTCAGCAAGAGTCGGAAAACACACAGAAGATGCAGATAAAGAAGAGTGAGAGAAGGAAAGGTTGGGAGAGAGACAGAGAGCAGAGGGGGGGGATAAAATGACACACAGGTGGACAAAATCAAGAGGAGACAAAGGTGGGCAAGGGAGACGTGGACAATAGAGGATGGAAAGAGAAGACATGACTTAGATGAGGATACATAGGAAGGATATATGGAAGACAGAAATCTCCAGTGGAGTAATAAAAGAAAGAAGAAAGTTTGAAGACCAGAGTGGAAGAAGAGACGATAACACAATGGCAGACAAATCCGTCAAAAGTGATTACATTAAAAGAGAGGGAGATCCTGGAGTCGCCCCAGGGCTGAAAGATGGTTGATTGGAGGATAAAAATAAGACCAAACTTCTTTGATTAATCTCTCTTTCATAAGTAAGCAGCACGTTTTTAAAGCCTTGTTCACACTGCAAGCCCAAATGTCCATTCTGGCCTCCTCGAATAACATCCAGAGTGATTTGAGAGAGTCTGACCACCACAACCGCACTAAATCTATTCAAGTTACATTTATGTATGGCTTCGAATACGATTACAACTGGATCTTTGTAGAAGTGTCTCAGTCTAGACGTCCTGGTTACTGAAACCATATGTCAAAGTCACACCAAATCCTGATGGACAGCAAAGGAACCAATACTCAGTGCGGTTACATGCACATCTAAATCAAGCTATTGGCAACAATCTAGCTAAAGATTAAACTGGAGTTTCTGAGAAATCCAAGTATGCATGCGCAAGAAGATAATCGATTATTGAGTGAGGTGCGTTCCACTCAGCCCCCGGGTCTGGCACTCAGAAGGCGCGCCGATTTTTTCCAGTGGCCAACCGCGGTACTGCAACCAAAAATCCCATGTGGCCCAGAAAGCTTTTTTCCCATAGACCGCAATAGTAAAAGAGAAGCCTCTAAAACTGTTCACAGGACACCTCCAGCTGTAATCCCCGGCAATTACTAATCTTTGTATTCTATATTTTTAAGTCATGGACTTTATATCCGTCAAAAATGTTTTATAACGGCCAGAAAAGTCAAAGAAAAGTCTCTTTCTGGGCGTGACGTCACGGCTGACGTCACAAGCCGTGTCCGTGCATTCCACAGATGTTTTATATTAATATATATTATATAATTATATTATATTAATACATTAATAATATATGTAATGCTATACATGTAATAATATACATTAATTAATATATTATATTAATACATATTATATTAATATTCGCGTCATTGCCCCGGGGCATGATGGGAGGCCCCAGAGCATCATGGGAGGTGACTCAACTGCGCATGCTCTATGGGCCCGTGTATGCGGAAGTAAACCCGGAAGTCAGAGATTTTTTCAGCGTATGCGCTGGCTGAGCAGAATGCATTGAAATTAATGGGCGGCCATTTTTAGTGTCCCATCCAGTTCTATAATACATCCATGGTTCCACTCCGTGATGCTAGGTGGCGCCTCACCCACTTTTGCGTTGGCGTTCTTTGTTTTTCTTTGTTGTTCAAAAGCTTCAGTTGGATTCGACTACAGCCTGACTAAGGTGTAAACTTGGCTTTTAAAATTTGATATCGGTCGGATTAAGGCAACAATTCAACTTTCTGATAGTGCATGTAAACATACTGACTAACATGGTGGAGGGCAACATGAGCCATTCTTTCATAGCAGGAACTCCTGAAGGGCCCAAGATGTATTTTTAGGGACAACAGGATGAATACATAAGTGTTACGTTTAAAAACACAAATTCAATGTGACTGAGTCAGATCTTTTGACTTGTAAATGTGAATACATTCTGAGACACATATTCAATTACTTGCTTGGAGTCTCAACAGGCCTGCGAAGGTGTACTTTATCAACTCCAAAGTTCAGAGTCACACCTGCAACATTTATTCATTATAAAAAACATGCGTTTAAAGCTCAGAGGGTTCCTCTAAAGGCATTGGATTAAGTGGCTTTGCCTGACTTTTGTTAGGGTCTCGAGCTCAGTCACTCTCATTTTCCCTCCTGTTATGACTTTGTCGTGTGTTGGACACATCTGTCACGATGTCCTCTGTAGCTCTGCAGCTCTGAGCGGGTTTCATTGTTGTTGATGCGTGACACAGTGCTGTAAAAGCGATACGTGGTTAATCAGTACAGGCATCCAGAGGTACTTGCTGATAGCAGGGACGGGAAGACCGCGAAAGCTGAAGAACAATTCCTAAAAGTAAACAAATAGTCCCTCAAATGAAATGCAATCTGACAATTTAACTCATTTGTGCTCCCTTAAGGGCTTCTGAGACACCACAACATACTTTAAAGTGTTTGTTTTTTTTGTGCGTGTTTGTTTGTTTTTCAAAAAGGTTATCTTACAGCCCTTGGACCAAATAAAAATAGGGTCACTAATGTTCAATGAAAATTCAAGGAAGCTAAATGATAATATCACAACCCATGAAACATGAATACAATGTAATTACATCAAAAGCTGTATTTTTGTCTAAAATTATCTGAATGTTGTAGCTGGTGCTGCTTTTTTAACTCTAATTTTATGGCCTCTTTTTTTTTTTACATTTTCAGTCCAGGACAAGAGTTTTCCTTTTTTTAAAGTTTGAACATTAAAACCATGAGGCTACGTTGAAATGAACCAAAATAAATACATATCTATGCAATACTTGCAGAACTGAATGCCTTTATTTTCCACATAATCTTAAAAGCTGCTTGCATGTTGATGCACCAGAAAGTCATTTTGAAGGAACTTTAACAAACGGCACAGATTCACCAAATTTTGCAGAGAGCACTCCCATGCTTTCCTTTAGTATCAAAACTTTTACTCACATGAAGGACCTGGGCACTTCTCCCACCACACTCCATGTTACATGGAAAAAAAAAAGCTTGCTCCTCAACCCACTGCAGAGTCTTCCTCGTAGTAGCAGCAAGGAGTCAACCGCTGAATTTAAAACATCTTTAAAAGCAGCCACTGTGATCTGTGCATTGACTGCGAGGAGCACAAGAAGACAGCAGCACTGAAGCAGGAGGAAGGTAAACAGTTGTAGATTCACGTTTCAGATAGCAGCCGGGCTCCACTGAGTGCAGCTCAGTTTTATGACTGCAGGGTACTGTGGTGGGAAAACCAGGGAGGGGGGAGGAGGGATGCTATTGGTGTTTGGGGTGTAAAGGTATGCCGGTCACTCCCACTCATGCACATACACACACACACACACACACACACACAAACACACAGAGATTAAGGACGACCCACCCCACCCCCTTCCTCCATCCAGACAAGCAGGCCAAGCACTCATGCATCACTAACCTGTATATTTGTGTATGTTTTAGTGCTCTTGTGTTGTTTATGGAGCTGCGTACATGTAAGGTGGATGAACAACTCTTCTGTGCTAAAATTTAAAAAAAAATAGTTAAAAAAAAATGTCAAAACAGCATAATGATGATCTAACTTCTCATACTAATTTCTATGAAGACCAATCTGCATGTGTGTGTGTTTGTACAGTTCATTCATTCATAAATAAACCCACCCATCCTTGACAATATGCACCCCGGTCATGTGAAATTTGGGTCACCCTTTCTTCTCTCCACTTGGAAGAATGTGAGAAGGATATTAACAATGCCGCCCTTTCCCCACGGCCAGGGGGCTTGTTTGCCCACATACACTACATGGATGTGAGAGTGTGTGTTTGCATCCACCAGCGTGCGTGCCATGCCTGCGTCCTTGCATCAACATTCAAGACTGATCAATCCATTTCAAGGGCAGGGGCTGGTGATTGTTAGAGTGCGTGTGCAATGACAAAGGCTGGTTATGACCTAGTAGGGCACAGCCGGCTGTCAGCGGCCGTAAGCAGAGTTTAGATGCATCAGTTCCTCCCCCAACCTTCAACTCCTCCTTAAGCATGCACAAACTTTTGTTTGTTAACCTAGAAAGATTTGTGTTTTTTCCTTTTATCAAAAGTAGACAAACACAAATGCTTCCAAGAGGGAATCCTCCTATCAAGTGCTCTTTTTACACCTTGCTGAACTCTTAATACAGTATCTATACCAACAAGCACTTTTGCTCTCTTTTTCTTCAGTCCTGAATTATTAATTTCGCTCTCATCCTGATTCCATGGCTCGAAATGACTGTCAATAACTTAAATCTATTTATAGATCAAAAATAACCCCCCTACATTGGTATTGCTGAGAAAAACGTCATACCAGGCAGGGTTGAGGGCTCCATTGCCTGCACTATTTTAGCTCCAAATTGTGAAAACAAGAACATTTCTACGTATTAAGTATTATAAACTACACTGAAAGTGTAGCTAAGCTAAAGCAACTTGATTTATTTGTGTTACATCAAAACAAACACTATAGTAGTTGTATATTGGGCATATCTTATGGGATTTATGGTTTTATGAAAGTTGCTTTCATTTGAAGTCACTATCAGTCCAAACTTGGTCAATGCCATTTGTTTTCTTACAAATTTACACCAAAAATTACACCAAGAACAATGGAAATCCAGATGTCCATCCATGAGTACTCCCATCCAAACAAGCTCCCTGTGCTGTTTTTACTCTCATCAGCTGTTTCCTTCTTTTATAAAGTAATAATAATAATCTAAAAAGAAGAAAAATCAACAAATCCCTGACTTAGATTTGCTTTGGGTTTCAAGGTTCACTTTGAGAATCATTGTACTTTTAGTTATTGGTTAAGGAAGTGTAAAGGTTATACCTGAAGTGGGATTTCAGTTCCAAGAAGCTAAAATAATTGCAGACCAAATTGTTAAGTATCAAAATATTGCATTTTAAATACCTGCAAAGAAAAGTTTTAAACCACAAGGAAAGCCAGTGGAACAGACAGCACTGAGGCCCAATCAGCCCAGTGTGACCAGAAAATTGTTATGATTACATATATTACATAGAGATCAACGCAGAATGCTTCAAATGTGCAAAACTATTTAGATTTTGTGGGATTTTAATGTGCAGTGCCACATTATATTGCTGTTGATATTAGTGCTTTGGTCACGCACAATTTCCTACCTTGTGAACTTGAAGCTATTTTCACCACGACCCCATACCTGACAAGAACAGGTTATTTTGAAGTTCTGGCATGCTGGTTTTAGTGGCAATGCCACTGAATCATAGCACTTTAGTTTACTAAATCTCAGCATGTATTTGAAGCTTTTATAAAATCCTTTTTTTTCACAGTCTGTTTAGCAATGTCAGTCCAATATAACTTTCTACTAGAGGAATTTTGGGGAAAAAAACACCCACAAAACAGACTTCATGGGGTTGAAGGTAAAAAACAATCCAATTATAGAGGTAATTCTGTAATAAAAGTTAAAACAATCCATAAATCCTCTGAAAAAGGGTTCCGGTCACAGTCAAAGGCATCACCTCAGGGAGCCTTTCAACATACCAGCAAAAGCTTGTTTGATCCCTTTGTTGGTGCCTAAATTCTGTCCAATTTGTTGTTACCCACTTTAGCTTCATATTCTATTAACAAACCATTTACAGAATTTTTAAAGAGGCATTTAAATTAGACTCACCTTGGACTCAGAAGCTTAGTCAATTTCAATAAAAATTAAACTTAAAAAATGGACTGGGTGATTCAGATCACTAAAATTAGATTATTTCGATAAAATGTTTTCCTTATGATACAATAAAAGTTCCAAAGCCCTATTTCCTTTTCCGTTTATTGACACATTTTCAAAAAGTGGGCACATAACAGTGGATTTAAAGTCCGCCAGTGATCATTCAAAATGGAAATGACACTATCGTCTATATCAGGACTGTTGGTCTAATCAATACTGTACTTGTAAAAACCTTATCAGCCTGTATACATCACAGTTGACATCGATTTGCACCTTCTCATTGATTCTTAAAGGCCTGCTGTGTGACGTTTGAGTCAGTTCACATCTCAGCCAGCAGTGACACAATTAAGGAGGTAATGTTTGTGCTATTCCGGCAGTTATCAAACTACATGACGCGATCTGGTGTCTTCAAAACTATGAGCTTCATGTGAAAACAATATCACTTTAAAATGACTTGGAACTGATTATAAACCTTATTTTCATGTTTTTAATAAACAGAGTTCTATGAGTTTATTATGGGTCGCAGTGATTCTTGACATTTTCTACTAATGAGGATCTTGTGTGGAAGTTGCTACCCAGCTCTGGTGTTGCTGGTAGAGACTCTGAAACCAGAGGAACAGACCTCTGATCAAGGGTTAAAATCATTCTGCAGCAAGAAAAACAAATTCTAAACACGATGCCTCTGATATGGAGGTCTATCTTCAATCACAAGAAGAACCAGGAGTCCTGCAACAGATGGCGTAACCCCCACAGAACCCTGATCTCACTATCATTGGGTCAATCTAGGATTACCTCCAGCAACTGAAGCAAGTGAGACAGCCTAAATCTCACGGCATGCTCTCTACATACAGTACAGAGGCATAAACAAATGCCTGTAATAAGCCGCCCTCTGTCATATATAATTGTTTGTAATAGGCAACACACATTGTGGGGGCAGCTGTAAAGAATTACGTCCTACAACTCGAAGCTTGGTTGTTTGATATCCAGCCCTGCTATATGATGTAGTCTCATTGGAGAAGACACTGAACCCCCACATTGACCCCAAATACAGTATGTTCAGCAGTGTGCAACTGTAGAAACCTGAAGGCAGCCTGAGGGTTTGAGGCAGTGTTTTTGATGTTCCTAGAAATGTGCTCCTCTGGATAGATCTCTGACGTTGGTCCTAGGATCTGCTGGAGCTACTCTCCCAGCATGGAGGTCAGAGGTCCAAGTACCACTGGCACCATTGCTGCCTTCCCCTTCCATGTCCTTTTTATATCTTCCTTCAATCCCTCGCTATTTCTCTAGTGATTCATGTTCCTTCTTCTGTATGGTGTTTAGGGGTGGGTATTGGGAAGGACCTCACGATACGATACGCATCACGATACTTGAGCCACGATACGATACACATTGCGATATCCCGATTATGCGATATCCCGATTATTATATTCTACATAGTTCTCCGAAAAATTTAAAAATGCATTACACATCTTAAAATCCAAGTTGTATATATGTACATCAGATGATAGTGATGGATCTTAAAATCCGAGTTGCACGTTCATCAGATTATAGTGACAATTCATGGGACAAACTGAGTCAAAACAATGTTTTATTATAACTATACAAGCTAAAGTTACAACGTATTTGTATATGTTTTTCATATTATTTACATCATATGAAATTAACATTAAATTTAGTATGAGGTTGCTTTAATTATGTGGCAAATGATAATAAACACAAGAAAGATGGGTACTAAAACCAAGGACAGGCACAGTGATCTATCAGTATAGATATAAATCCATAAATAAATAAACCTCTGTCCATTATTTTTCATTTTTTAAGGACAGGCAATTGTGTTATATAAAAAATAAATTATAAAATGAAATAAAACGTGAAATAAAACCTGAGCTCAGTGCAGGGACCTCCCAGGAGCACTGGGTGATATAATGGGAAAAGAATCGGGGATAAAAAATATAAAAAAATAAAAAATAAAAAATAAATACATTTAAAATAAAAAAATAAAATAAAATCGATATTCAAATTTTGAATATCGATATTGAATCAGCTGGAAAAGTATCGCGATGTATTGCCATATCGATATTTTTGCCCACCCCTAGGAGCTACTCTCCCAGCATGGAGGTCAGAGGTCCAAGTACCACTGGCACCATTGCTGCCTTCCCCTTCCATGTCCTTTTCATATCTTCCTTCAATCCCTCGCTATTTCTCTAGTGATTCATGTTCCTTCTTCTGTATGGTGTTGTTGCTTTGGATTGCTACATCTATCGCTAGTGCTTCATCCTGGAGTCCATCTACCCACACAATGTCTTGTTCATCACCCGTCATCAGTTTATCAGTCTGGATTTGCAGGTGTGACTGGTGATGTATCCGGGGTGTACCCCTGGGGCTGGGATAGATACCATGTGACACTCCCCCATCAGTGACCTACAGTCCACTAGACCTACACCGAAGTCCAATCATCATGGCCTTGTCTAGAGCAGATTTGTGTTTCATCACTGAATAGTAACGTCATCTAATCATCCACAGTCCACGATTGCTTCTCATTACTCTGTTGTAAACTTGTTTACTTTGTTTCAAGTGTAACTCATGGTTTGCATTTAGTTTTTCCCTTTTCATTTAGCTACTTTCTTCAATTCGGTCCCATATACACTCATGTTTCATCTAATTATGGACTTGGGTATGGGGGGGCTGTGTGCGTGTGGTTCGGTATTTCTGTGGGTGTATTCTTTTTGTATTTTTTTTTTTAATTTTTTTTTTTTTTTTGTTCATTTTTGTAGTGTGGGATATTTTATTTTATTTTGTTTTAATTTTAATTTTAATTATTATTATTATTTGTTGCTGCTTATTATCATTATTATTATTTGTAGCTGGAAGTAGATGGTTTACACACCGGAATGTTATATTTTGATGTAATTAATGTGTCTGTAATCCCATGAGGGATGGGTCATTTAAATGTCCGGACACGAAAATAAAATAATTCATTCATTCATTCATGTTTATGTCCTACTATCATTCATTTCTTCTGTTGTGTATTTAGTCTTTACAGGGCCTACTGCTTTGAGTTTTTGGTTTTCACAGTTGGACTTTTTCCTATTATCTTTATCTGCATATTCTGTTTCTATTTGCTTCAAATGTGAGAGGCGGTGGCAGTTTTAGAAACGGTAAACTATACTGATATAGAGCCAAATTGCAGTATGCAGTATGTGAACAACAGCAAAATCGGCAGCAGCCAATGGAAAACAAATACTGTACATGAATTGTGTACTATTTCCTGAAATGCTGCATACAATACACTGTATAGTGTGTGGAAAGAGAAATGTGCATTAAATGGATTTGAAAAGGATGAGCATGTTTTACCAACAGGTATTGGAGGAGTACGCTAAGCCTGTCGGCTATTTCAGCTCTCTTGTTGAAACCTTGTTTCCAGTCAACCAGCCAGGTGTAGCAGCTCTTTAAGGTCAGCAAGCACTCTCTGCTGAATACAGATTCATGTGCACGTTGAGATTTTAGAAGTTAATTAGTTTCCAGGCATCGTTAGAAGTCCAGATGAAGATAAGGCCCCGTTTACGCGTAGCGAAAACTGTGGTGTTTTCATGCGTTTTGGCCGTTCGTTTACACGAAAACGAAGTTCAAAGTCACCAAAAACGATCAGTTCTGAAAACTCTGGCCAAAGTGGAGATTTGCAAAAACCCCGTCTTCACGTTTGCTTGTAAACAGAGAGAAATGGACATTTAGGCTTCAGAACGTCACATTATGCGACCTGTGTTTACAATTTCTTTGGCCACCATCAATATTTTCTTGTATTTTACCCGTTTTATATTCTAAAGTCACACTTAAAAGTAACTCCACTTCTCTGTCACTCCAAAGAAAGACTCTCGTTCCATCTTGGAAGTAACTGGAAGTTACACGTGTCATTTGTTGACGTTTTTTTTCCAGGATTCCGATTGGCTAGCATGACTTTATGCTTCTTGTTACACTGCCTCCTGTAGGTCTGGCTGCTCATAGCGCCTCTTAACAGCGTATTTATGCGGGTTCGTGTAAATGATGGTATTTTTCAAAACATAGAGGGGGAAATATCCGTTTTTGTAAATATGTGTAAACGTGGCCTAAGACTCCACACTTGTTTCTTCTTCTTGAGATTTTAAAAACAAAATAAAACAAAGAAAAATGTATGTTCCAGTTTCGTCTGTGCATGTCAGATTGCTCAAGCTGTCCAAAAGCATGAATGACCAGGTTGGATGAGTGGATAAATACAAAATGTTTTATTTGTTTGCAATAAGTCTTTACAAAAAAAAAAGGAAAACAAATTTTCAGCTGTTTCTTTTATTTTGTCTGTGATTTTTTCATTTTGGGAAAAAATAAAACCAATCATCAGAATATCTTCCATGAATTTGATCTATTTTTTGTCTTCTTTTGGCAGGGGGTTGCACACATACACATGCATACCCTGTTATCTCTGGCTCTCTGGCTGCTGCAGCAGTAGCACAGTTGACAGTTGGGAGCTGCTTCCTGACATCTTGTCAAAGTGTGTGTCACTGTCTCAACCCCCCGCCCCCCCCCCCCCCCCCCCCCCCCAATTAGATGAAAAGAGACTTTCTGCTCGCTCCCTTCCTTGTTTAGTCAAAGGTTGTCTCCATGGATCATATCTGATCAGACCAGTTTGGATATTCCAGCAGTCAATGATGCAGTCATGTGTAAAACACACCCTGGTACGTGTGAACTGCTTGCGAGAGGTCATCGAACATAGCGTCTGTATAAGTTTAACATTTATGTTTATGAAACCATTTTGTAGTGGATTTCCTTCAGAGCCCAAGATCCTCTGTCCTGCTGAATCAACATATTTCTATCAAACCCTCAATGATGGCAAGTGGTCCAGACCCTGAGGCAGTGAAGCAAGCCCAAATTAAGATGCTCTCTCCACCACGTTTCACCACTGGGGTAATGTTTTTATTCAGTTCACATTACGGTGGTGCACCATACTGAGTATTCTTCCCAAATAATTCAACTTTTCAAATGCTTCATTGGACCCCAAAATTGTACTAGTAGCATTGCAGATTGTTTAAGGACTCATTAGCAAACATTTTTGAGATAATGCTTTTCTTTTGCGATGTTGTGCCTTTCTGCTCGCTCAATTTGCATCTGGTAGATGCACGAACTCAGACTAATGTTGGTTTGTTCCAATGTCTTCAAGCCTTTGGCTGTTACTCATGTGTTCTGTGTTCCTTCACTTGGACTCGTGGGGTGCGTTCTTATGATTGGCTGAAGAGAGGAGGATATCTGATTGGTTGCAGATCATTGTGTGTTTCAAAAAAGACATTTCTGGGTTGAGGCAAGTCAGGGGAGTCTCACACAAATTCACACACAAATGCAAAGAAGTCCACAGACCACAAGTCAATTTTAAATTAGGTTATATTTGTGTGTGCATCAGAAATACATTTCTGAATCTTGTCCTATGGACCTGTGAATCTTGTTCTGTGCATTTGTTAATCGTCCTGTGCATTTGTGAATATTGAGACTGTTTTAACTCCACAGTCTATTGGTGGACTTTTAGACGCCCCAACACTGTCGGATTTCTTTGCATATTTGTCCGGTAATGTGCCTCTAAACCACACTCCCAAACCTATTTCACTAACATGAACTCCACGTTTGGAAATTAAAAACATTTAAGACAGCTATCAAGCTTTCACCTGCATGTCAGACTCCACAGCACAGGTGTCAAACTCCAGTTCTTGTCAGCCACTGTTCTGCATGTTTGAGATTCTTCCCTGATTCAAATTAATGGTTCATTATCAGCTTGTCATCAAGGTCTGCACACGTCTGCTAATGATAGAGAGTGTGGTGAAGCAGGGAAACATCTAAACCAGGTATGACAGCGGCCCTTGAGGACTGGAGTTTGACACCTCGGCACTACAGGTTAGGCAGCATGTTAAATATTAAAGTTGACAACATTAAACTGAACAAGCATGAGACTAAGACTGAACAAAACACTGGATGTGCTTGTTGTTCTCCTGGAAAATATATAGCTGTAGCTCACGGGTCGGCAACCCAAAATGTTGAAAGAGCCATATTAGACCAAAAACACAAAATACAAATATGTCTGGAGCCGCAAAAAATGAAAAGTCTTGTATAAGCCTTAGAATGAAGGCAACACTTGCTGCATGTATCTACACTGTATATTAGTTATAACTGGGGGAAGATTATTTTTTTCATTATGCACTCCGAGAAAAAAGTTGAAATGTCGAGATAAAAATCTAAATTTTGAGAAAAAAGTTGAAATGTCGCGATTAAAAAAGGAAAAAGGAAGAAAAAAAGAAGGAAAAAAAGAGAAAAAAAATAAGAAAAAAAGGAAAAAAAAAGGTCAAACATTTTTGAAAAAGCTCAAGGGAGCCACTAGGGCGGCGCTAAAGAGCCGCATGCGGCTAAAGAGCCGCATGCGGCTCTAGAGCCGCGGGTTGCCGACCCGTGCTGTAGCTGTATAGCTGTTGTTTGGACAGACAAGTGTGGCCACAGTTTACTATGTAGCATGTTTCTCAAAATTCAAACAAAAGCATATTATTAAAGAACCCCTCATTGTTTCTGGTCAGCACTTTGATGGAGCGGTAACGATTACTTTTTGCTCTATGGCAACTCTTAGCTGACCATAAACAGTCAAACATGAGGCAATCTGTGCACGTGGACAACATTGATCAGGGGACAACACAAACATCCCAAACACATCAGCTAATGGCTGAAAAAGAATCACTGACAACAAAATAACCAAGATGTAATAATGGCCCAGTCAACGTCCAGACATCGTATAGAAAATTGCTACTTCAAATTATGGCTGCTAAAGGTGGTTCAACAAACTACCGTACCGTGATGTGAATTTAGCATGTCAAACACTGAGACCATTTACACCATTTACGCATTGTGATTCAGTCTTTTAACATGCCACTTCAGAGGATGAACTGTGAAAACACAAATAATAATAAAAGAAATCATCCTTCATATGTTCAGACACTCTCCTCTGATCTTACAAACTCCTGCCCAGCCGTTCTGTCCACCTTCTGATCAGTGAAGAAGGAACAAAATACCATTTAACTGCTATGGCAACAACCTGAACAAATCAGGAAATATTAGTCACATCATAAAAAAACCCTTTTGTTTTTTTTTCCCCCACTAAATTTAGACGCATACCTCCTAATTTAAGCACACAGGAAGCAATCATCCAACAGCTTTCAACAAGATCTTTAATTAATTCGATTAATTACCATTTTCAGGTGTATTACATCAGCTGTCTGTTAGCGTTTACAGCACGAGTGCCGCCAGAGCAGTTCTGTAGCCAGTTATTTATGCTGTTTGATAAACCTGTGACCTTTAACAGCCGCACTGCAGATTAGGTTATATCATCACACCAGTAAGAAGTATCAAAGCTATTCACTTGGTTCAAAACAGCAAAATAACACCTGGAAAATATTCTATTACAAGAATAAATTCATTTTCCTTTACATGCCATATGGATTTCTAATGTGTATTAACCTGTGAGGATATGTAATCCAGTGCAGAAAAGGCTTCCTATTCGATGCATGACGCCATAATGAGACTTTATCATCCAGTGAACTGTCAAAAAGGATATGCTGCAATAAATCATGAAATCAAAGCTGTGTAGTACAACAACAGCCATCAGACATGCTGACATAACAGATCCCATCTGAAGCTGTCAAATCAAACTGTAAAAGAAGCATCTTGTGTGGAGAGAAAACGCAAGCTGCCACAACTTCATCACTCTGGTGCAAAACAGTTGATAAACTCTGGGCTACAGCAAGAAATAGAGACCACATTGGTTTCTTTAGAGTTTAGAGTTTAGAGTTTATTAATTTAGCACAAAAAGATGCATGAAGCACTGCGCAAGGAGGGAACGAAGTTCTATAGCGAACTTGTACAAGGTTCCACCCCTGTCAAAAAAACAAAACAAAGGACAAGCAGACAGCATGCATGAGCTAAACAACAAAAGACAAAGATCAATAGCAACAGGAATTCAAGTACTTGAAACAACTAATAGTAAAAAACACAAAGAAAGAACAAAAAATGTGACAAAAGCAGAACAATGAGAAAGAATATATAATTAAAGGTCGATAAAATTAAAATTAAAGGTCGAGTAGAGAAAGTAAATTAGGTTCCTGTGGAAAGTAAAAATTCCTTTAGGTTTTTTTTGAAAATGCATTGGGAGGAGGTGGACCTCAGTGAAGAGTTTAAGTCAGACCAGAGCTTGGGGCCTCTATAAGTAATGTTGAATTGGTGACTTGAGGTTCGGGAGGACGGTATAGATAAGCTATTGTTACTAAACCTTGTTTGATATGAGTGAAAGTCTGTTGTCAGAATAAAGAAATTGTGAAAAGTAATAGGCAGATCTTGTTTCCTGTATATAAACTGCAGTGCAGCGCAAAACACTGAAATGGCCAAATTACACAGATAAGAAGTCAAATGAAATTCACATAAGAATTGTAAAAACTGCAAAATGAGCCTATAAAAAGAGTGAATTCACAGAAAACAGCTACCTACACTGAGGAGAGTTATCATATACTGTATGCAGATTTTGAGAATGATGACAGACATTTTAGATTTGCATAATGGTTTATTGTTAAGCTAGACAACAAGCAAATGCAAATTGCTTATCGAGGCTTTAGGGGATGTATAGGCTAAACTCTAAATGCAGAATACTTGGTTTATATGAGCATATCGCATGAATATCTCACTGTTGATTAATGAAACACAGACAAGAGGAGGACAATAGGACAATGTACCGGCTGTATGACTGGACAGGGAGCACAATGTGCAGGGGAAGAAGAAGCTTTGATTAATAGGAGGAGAAAAGCGTGCAACAGACCACAGGATGGGGACCTCTTTACAAAACCTTTTTTCATTATCCGTTGACTTCACAAGCATAAACGACTTCTCACTACTTTGCTACCACATACATGATTAGTTGTAAAGACATGCATTGTCACAGCTTGTAAACAAAACAAACGCCTACAAATATGCAACCCATCACTATATTTATTCCTAAATTGATCTGCTATATTTCAACCATGTAGACAAAATTACCTATTAGACTGTGAGACTTTGAATCAAAGTGCACTAGTGGTCTTAATTAGAGTTGAACTGACTGACTGGATTATGATTGAATGTGGCTCATTTTCATCCGATCGCTGGTCGCTTGTGCACAAATGCATAAGCACAGGAACTTAGACTGATAAATCAATTTTTATTGCTCCCTTTGCTGAGCACATCATGATAATGCACTCACTGAGAAGAACGCAGTGGACATTTTAAGAAACAATTGGGACAACCTGTAGGGTCAAACTGGAGGAAAAGCAAACAACAATTCAAAATAAGCATCACCCTACTGGAAAAGGCTTAAAAGTTACCGGTAAAAATTATGCTTGCAGAAGGCACAACCGGGGGCCTATACCATCTTTCATTGCTGATTAAGTTGATTTATGCAGCTGATTATAATTCTAAGGAAGAAAATATGAATCTTGGGATTGGTAGGTCAGACCTTTGAGAAGATCTGAAAATCTGAATACTAATCGGTGCGCCTCAACTTTTAACAACGTAGTTAAAAGCAACACAGATGTCTGGTTTATCTGTCCACGTGAGGGTGCATGTGCATTGTTGTTTGTTAGATTTATCTCTGCGTTGAGCTCGTGATAGACTAAAGAACAGTCCAGGTTGTACTTCACAAGAAAACAGCCTCCTGTCCTCCTGAACACAACGAAGAAGGTATAAGACATAAGCAAAGTGGCATCTATTAACGTGGCGGAAGAATGAAAACTAAAGGGACGTGTGTATCTCAGTCCACTGCTCTATGTAGAGCATCGTGCAGACACGACGGTGCACACTACTATGCTCAGGTTTGAACCATGAATTAGTACTCCAGGCACTACTCTGGAGTACCTGGAGAAAATCCACTCGAGCAGGACGAGAACAACTCCAGACACAGGAGTCGGACTAAGATCAAAGCAAAGGGTGAAATTTCCGCTTTAAGTAACTGTGTTGCCCCTCTGCTGAAGGTAACTTTCAAAAGAGCTTAAGTTGGAACCTACCGAAGCGTATTGCATTCACTTGGAAAAAAATAAAAAAGCTCTGTTTCTCTATAATTTCTAATCCAGTTTTTTGTGGTATTATTTTTGCACCCTGTTTTTCGGTGTAGAAAGCATCTGAAACAATCACATTCGTTCCTTTCTTGAGAGTTTGATTTAATGGAAGCAAACATGACCGACTTGTTTAGTTTAATCAAGTTTTACTTTGATCTGGGTTTAAGACACTGGGAGAGAGTCCTGTCTTTAAGCCATATAGATGGTATCACCGTTAGTTTGTCGACTTTACGCCTGAGGACTATGCAGTTGTTCAGATGGAGAGCCCATTCAGATGTCCTGTACATAGCAATGTTTCTCCAGTTGGACAGATATGGCTCCATGGATACAAGATGATGCATATGAAATACATTCAGGCTGGCTTTGTGGTGGCCCAAGAGACTAACAGGAGACTGCTGAAAATATTGGATCTGCACGGTGTGCAGCTGAGGAGACGGAATCGCCTTCGTAGGCGCGGAAAAATTTACCTGGAAAAACAGAAAAAAATTACGGTATACCTAAAAGCAGGGAGGGAAAAAAAAGTCCAGAAAAACAGCCCAAAAAAATAAAATACCACAAAACACAGAAAAAAATACCCCAAAAAACAGGTGAATGCAATACGTTTCCGTAGGAACCAGTGTCACTTTTTCAAAAATAAATCAGACCATGCTTTTTTTTTTTAAATCTTTTTAAACATAATACGTCTGCACTTGCATATTCCGGGTTGTATTACTTTTATTCTCTGTTCGGTTATTATGGGAAAACTTTTCATGAACATTCTAACCGAGAAAGTTATTACCCTTATTTGAAGGCAACAGAATATTGCAGTATTTCGTTTAGAAGGTATTTTTAGGTCTTAATTAGAAATGTGAGAGTGCATACTTAATTAAAACAAAGACTTCTTATAACAGGCCTGCATACACAATCAAATGTACTCATTAAAGTGCATTTGCCATCATGACAGTTCCCACGAGGAGGAAACGGAGACACAAAACATCCTGAAAAAAACACAGCATGTGAATCTTTGTGCGGCTGGGTGTTGATGATGAGCAGGATCACTGTTGCACACTTAGCAGCAACAGTAAAATAAATCTCTCATAAATCTTCCTGCCGCGGGGAGCCGAATCTCTGCAGATCCGTAACGCCGGAGGATGACAGCCAGCTTCATAAATATGGAGGGCAGAGTGTTGAGGAGCCGGTAAGAGTATGAATATTTTAACCGAGCTGAGGCCAGTGGGAGACTGATGATGAGAATGGCCAGAGAGAGAGAGAGACAGGGAGGGAGAGGGAGGGAGAGAGAGTACAGCTGCTTGCTTCACTGTTATATAACACACCCAAACAGACGGACACGCACGACACAAAGCAGCGGACGGTGGTACAGAAACTGTAAACCTACACAAAGACGCAACAGTAAGTCACTCGGAAACACGGTGACTTAAGGAAGCACAGATGACGGCCACACACACGCACTTTTTCCTCATACACAAGACACCAGTCCGTCAGTATTTGGCTTAACTCACACACACATACACACAATTAAGGATACACACAAGAAAGCTGGGAGGTAAAAAAAAAAAAAAAAGGGGCCGACCCAGCAAAAAAGTCAAATATTCGTTGTCTTTTCGAGCTCAGAAATGAATCACACACAGAATTAAATATTACTGAGCACTTGCAAGGCAATCATCATTATATTCTAAAAATAAAAGGATGACGCTTTAAAGGGGAGACGGAGGCTCATTAATTGAGTTGCTCCTGCTTTTACAGAGTTTTCAGACTAAACATCAGTCTGATATAAGCAGAAGGCGGCATGTAACCCAGACAACAGATTCGCTGTCCACCTACTCGCCATCTACAAATGATGTGCTGAAACTATAACAGGTCTACCTTTATTTAAAGATGATTTATGAATTTTAAAAACATGATAGCAGAGAAGAGCGTCATAGTTCCAACCCTACGGAGTCTTTTCTTCATTGTCAACCTGGACAGAGACGCAAGTCTTTAATTGGTCTCAGAAGCCTCACATGTGACAACCTGGCATTTGCATGTGATACGAGCGCACGGACCAGTATTTGCAAGCTTCCCCCGAGGCAGGAGCAGTGACAGCAGCTCATGTTTCTTGTCCTCTGATTGGGCCCTGCTACCGGACCTCATTTGAATGATCTTCATGAGCATCAGCAAGCTGCAAGTAACTTTGTTTCAAGTGCAAACATAAAACTAGATTCTTTTTTAGGTGCCAGGAATGATTATTCTTGGAACATTATGACAAATTTTCATTTTACAAAAGAAAACTTATTCAGCCATCAATACTATCAGTTTGAAACTTCCAACAGACCACAACCTTGTCTCTTTATCTGTAAATGCCACAGGAAATAAGTCATAAATTGTCTGAAAATGTGTGTGAGCCACTCAGATACGGAGAACTGTACACCTGAATCGTGTTTATCTACCAGTTTCACCTTCTGCTGCATTTTTCTGAACCTCTGATCTGGTTCGTTCAAAGCTGTAGGACATATCTCTAAATAGAAGAAGAGGATGGATCCAAGAGTGTCACAGATATTTCACTGAGACTGAAACTGTGCCAACCACCGGCAAAAATATCACTGCAACTACTTACAGTGAAACGACGCGCTAGCCTACGATTTGATACAGATGCTCCGACAGTGTGGACTAAAGCTTTATCCAATCAACAGAAGGAGAAAAAATCTTCAACATGGATTTAATCCCATATTTAGAAATATTTTTACTCATGGAATATGTTACGTGCACTTAAATCATGCATGAGCAAACATAAGTTAGCTTTTGTGACATAACGCCACATAAGGCCCATAATTCTGCTAAAAACAAGTCCTTTACAACTCTTTCCAAAGTCGGTCTTTGATTAGTGTAACTTTTAATGTCACTGGTAATCAAATAAATTGTTTACCAGCATTTTTCACGCGGTACATTTTTTATGTTTACGATGTTCAAGCACAGGTTTTACAAACAGAATCTCACTTGCTCATATTTCTTTGAGTGTCTCAGTGTGAGTTTCTAAAATAAAATAAAAAAAGTACAGACGATAAAAAATGAATTTACATGCATAAAGTGAATACCTCATACTTTCTGATGCAGTTATAAAGTGAATATCTTTCATAATTACAACCATAATTCACATGTGCAGAATAAAAGCAGCATCGTTAAGCTGTAAATGTGTTCGCTGTAATAGGCAACATGGTACCGTAAAAAGCGGGTGTGGAAGTTTGATTTCAGAGGAATCCACATCCTGCAACCATCCTGCAACCAAGATTTGCAGTTAAGATGCAGAGTCCTGGTGTTTTAGGTCCACTATTTGGCCTTTATGAATAATTTCAGTAATTTTACACATGCAATTAAAAATCAACCCGTAAAATGTTAAATCTATGTTTTTTCTCCCCATAATTACTGCGAGGAACATATCGTTCTGTTGCGAGAATCAGGGACTAATGGCATACTAAATTCAGTCTAAATGTGATCCCATCCCTCCCATTAGATTTTTATTGCTTTAACTAGCTGGTTATACGATCCAGCTGTGGGTTGAACATTTCTCTAACAAACTAAGCTGCTGTTGTCAAGCGAATAGATCTCTGGATTTAAGATTTCGCAGGCCAGTCTTGGCTCTATTGAATTCGCTGAAAAGGACAGCCTGAAAAGACTTTATTTTGTACAAAACTAGATTGGTTACACTCACCATCACAGAACTGGAGTAGACGACTTTATGAAGAGAAATGTGCAGGCGGTTTCTTCTACGGGGTTTTACTGACTCCTTTCTGTCGTGACCTTGGTCCGTGTCCTGCCAACAGCTGGTGCTACATCATCAATAGCACGTGCCCTCCTGTGAGTTTGGGTTGTTAGGTAGAATTTAGGGCTGGGCGATATGGACCAAAAGTCATATCTCAATATTTTCTAGCTAAATGGCGATACTTGATATATATCTCAATATTTTTTCTGTGCCTTAATTGGGGTTTCCCCCAAAGCATTATAGCATAGCATCTCTGTTAGCTTCATTTTTTTTGAGGCAAACCCTTAAAAAAACTGTCAGTTTTAATACAAAGCCTCGTGCCAAATGTCACACAGGTATCTTTATTAACAGAGGTCTGCACAATATCAAAATGTATAAAACAAATGAAATAAAAATAAACTGCCTGCATATATAGAATAAAAATGCTTCTTGAATAAAATAAAACAAATATCCCTTTCCTGCAAAACAATTAAATTAAAATACACTGTGCAATTAATACAATGTAGACAGTAACAGGCAGACTTTTCCACTGAGGTTGACAGTTGTGCAAATAACAAAAAATCTGTGCAAATCTCAAATAAAACATTCAAGTCAATTTGTCAGAAAATAAGCTATATCAAAATTATTTAAAAAAAAAATGTAAAAAAAAAAAAAAAAAAAAAAAAAATTGAAATCGATATAAACGATATTGTCTCGTACCATATCGTGTTTGAAAATATATATATCGATATATATTAAAATCTCAATATATCGCCCAGCCCTACTAGAATTGAACCATATTCACCTTTTAAAAGCGTTGAAAACAGACGTGTTTGTGATTGTTCAGATCAGCCGTTTGGTTTGGTTAAAACTAAGGGTGCTTTCACGCATATAGGCTTTAGGGTGCATTCATGACTCACCCCTGAAGTCTTGTGCTGTATTCTTTGCTCGGAGAGGTGTGCACGGTTGCACGTGCGTGGAGAAGGGCACGTACCCACAGATGTGACAGCTCCTCGTGACGATTTACCAACATAGTTGCATCGCCCCGGAAAGCCGAGCAACAATGGGATGTTCTCCACTGCTCTGATGCTCCGAGACTGCCACGGCTTCGAGTGACTGTGTAATTGTGTAAGTGAGTACGTGCGTGCAGGCCAGGGGGGGGAATCGGGATATCACAGAACAATTTGGATACCCCGAGAGCGCGCTTAGTTCATTTACAGCAAACGTGGGCCGGTGTGAACGAAACTACCTGATGGAGACGCTCAGAGGTGAGGTGAACCTCTGGTGGGGAGCTCCGGGTAAAAACGCATAATTAACCAAAGGCCTGGAATCGCATGACTCCGTGATCCCATGAAATCTCTTTGGTTAATGAGTGTATCACAGTTTCGCCGTACACTAGTGGGCTCTTCAAATCTTATTTCTATATTTAGATACTTTCTTTTCCTTTTCCGTTGTTGTTGTTGTTCCCATCACACATCACACGTCCGATCAATAATCAACAGAAGCTTTCTCGTGCAGCTTGAACTGATGCATTCACATATTACTGTACTTGGACGTCCTCCGACGAGAGACCAAACCACAGCGAGCGAGAGCACGACAAGTTTACAAACTCATGTCAGGATTTCAGCCTGGAGCAAACAAACTGAGGGGTTAAAACTGTCGTGATTTTCCATTTAGCGGGATCTCTAGGGATAACTTGAACGCTGTCAGTTTGTGACTTCAGTACAAAGAAAAAGACCCCAAAGTAACACAGCAAAGAATCACTACTCTACACAAACTGAAGCTATGGACATGCAGGATAAAAAGCCTGTTACACAACTGTAAATGTCAACGACAGGACGGGACATCAAAGTACGGTTGAGGGGTAACAAGCAGTTTAGGCTTTTTACAGTATACAGCTTAGATGCAAAGAATCAGTCAACCACTAAGAGATTTTTAACAAATAATCTCCCAAATCTTTACACGTAAACACAAGAATCACGCCACGCAAGCAGTCGAGAGACTCCTTCATTCATTCATTCATTCATTCATCGCTCCTGTCAGATGTTTAAGGTTTACATGCTGCATTTACTTTTCATTCTTCAGCAAACAACCATCTGTGATCGTTTCAAAGGAAGGGACAAGAACAAGCAAAGGCAGCGTGTGTTTCTCCGAGCGAGAGAAAACGAGTAAGACAAGCGCCTGGCAGGAAGGAGAAGGAAGAGAAACGGCACCTGAGAACAAATGGTAAGCCCCGATCCCTTGAGTGCAATTTGCATACGCACAGGTTGAACACTACAGACGGAGCAGCGTCTTCCGTAAACAAGAGATCAGGATGAAATGACTGCGTTTTACCCTAAAAAGCTAAATAAATCAAGGTTGGGTTTCGTACACTGGCTGCTCGCTGTCTGTTCTCGTCCACACAAACACATTTACCAACATTCCTCAGCCAATCAATTCGCTGCACACAATGTTACCTTAAATAACAACCCTTCAAGGTGAATCCAACAAACATCATCAGCGTTGCTCTCTGTGCCAGCAAACAAGCACGCACACCCTGCAGAGCAACATAAGCACAAGATGAAGATGTGAAAACAACACACACACACCTCTTCACACACACACACACACACACACACACACGCCACATCTGCATGCAGGCACAGATGTTTTGAGGAGGTGTCACACACCCATATGAGCACAGTCTCCATCCACATGCATGTAAACAGTTTCCCACCCCTGCTTCCACGCCCACACACACACACACACACGCACACACACACACACACACTTCCCTACATTTACGCCCTACCTCCATCCATCCATCTGCCCATCATCTCCTCTTTTCAGTCCACCCTTACCTTGCAGCAGGCTCTGGAGGTTGAGCTGTGCCTGCTGGTGCAGCTCCTCGACACACTCCGGCCTGCTCCAAGAGCCAAACACGTTCACGCTCTGTTGCCATGGAGACCTGAAATGGGCCGCGCTGCCGCCGCCGCCGCTGCTGCCCCCGCTGCCGCCACCGCCGCTGCCGTGGTTGCCATCGCCGTGGATGCTGCTGCCACCGCGCCTCACGCTCTCTGCCTCTAAACCGCTGGTGGCTGGAGGGAGAGGGAGGAAAAAGAGAGAGGGAGGAGGGATAAATGTGGAGCGCCCGTGATGGATGGACAGGGAGACGATGGAGGGAAAGAGAGGAAGGGAAATAAGGAAGGGGATAAGATTATTGGAAGTGAAGTGGAGAGGAAAGGAGGGAGAAAAAATAAAAGAAGGGATAAAAAGAGGAAGAGGGGAAGCGAGAGCAAAATAGAGGATGTACAGAAGAAATGTAAATGAGTTGGACGGAAAAAAGGAAGAGAGGAGGTGTGAAGGAAAATATAGAAAATCAGAGAAAGAGGAAACGAAGAAAAGGGGAGGACAGGGGAAGAGGGCAAATGAAAGGAAAGGAAAGATTTTATGGGAGAAAGAGAAGATATGTCCATAAAGAAAAGGAACGGAGCGGGAGAAAGGGTGGGGTGAAGGGTGGAGAAAGAGAGAAAAAAAAACATGTAAATAAAAATAAATGAATTTGCATAACTAATACCCAGAGACCTTGATTACATAACTGTGTTGTCAGGGAGAAGAAGGACAGAGGAAGGAAGGAAGGAAGGAAGGAAGGAAGGAAGGAAGGAAGGAAGGAAGGAAGGAAGGAAGGAAGGAAGGAAGGAAGGAAGGAAGGAAGGAAGGAAGGAAGGAAGGAAGGAAGGAAGGAAGGAAGGAAGGAAGGAAGGAAGGAAGGAAGGAAGGAAGGAAGGAAGGAAGGAGTTAAAAATGAGCGTTTAGGGAGAAGACAAGAAAAAGAGGTATGGAAAGGCTTGGAGGGAAACCAGAGAGGAGCTCTTAATTAGCCAGGGAAAGGATTGGGAACGACATAGAGGGAAAGTGAAGGGAGGAGACGGATGGAGGAGGGAGGGGTGTAAGGATGGATTAGCCCATGAAGGTATGAGAGAGAGAGAAAAAGAGACAAAAGGGGATTGTGGAATTAGGAGCAGAAGAGGAGGGAAAGAGGGATGACACTCATGAGCAGAACTTGAGAACGAAGGCAGAAAGAGTGAACTTTGCACCATTTAAGTAAAGAAAGAAAATCTTTTTATACAATACTTCACAACTTTTCATTTCCAAGGTTTTAAAGTTTGCTAAATGAAATCTTGGATGAAGAAATAACAGTCAAGATATTCACCCGAGGTGTGAACGTCAACATTTCAACTTACAGCCTCGTCTGGGGTTTATTTAAACGTTTCTACTTCGTTGTAGTGCATAAATATGACTGACTTTCACCAGATAACCTCAGCAAATCAAAGTACCTCAGCTCTCTACCTCTGCCACCTTACACGAGCCTGTTCCTCTGCTCGCTGTTTCCCCACACTCTGCTCTGATACCCGAATGCACCGGACAAAAGCAGAAACCTCCTATCAAATGCAATGATGTAGAGAATGATGCGTACTTCCGTTGGCTGCCCCCCTCATGCTGGACGCCTCCATTTGCATAAGACTGGACAAAGCTCAACACGCCTCCTCACTTTGCATAGAAAAACGAATGGGATCCGTGTAACGCAGGCGATTTGGTGTATAAAATGGATGGCAAAACACAGAAGCAAAATAAGAACATCCAGTTGTTCAATAGCTCGTTGAACCGCCCTTAGCAACAATAATTAGAAGTAATGGTTTTTCTCTATAAGAGAGCTCTCTAGTGTTGTTGTTTTTTTGTAGAAAAATTTGCTGAAAGATTGAGAACTGACTTGAATGGTGGCTTTCCTCCTGGGAAAACCAAAATGACTCAAGAGAAACCTCCAACATTTCTTCTATGAAGAAAGTGGTCCCACATGCTGACTAATAATCAATGATCTTCCATTAGCAACATCTTCAAAGTATACACACTATATCGTTTGTCTTTTTAAGGGTGTGTGAGGCCCTTAAACCTCCTGGACGCCTCCCTGGTCAGGTGGCAGGACCCACTGGGAGGAGACCCCAGGGAAAACCCAGGACACATTGGAGGGACCATGACTACGTTTACATGCAATCAAAATTCGGGTTATTGTTAATATTCCGGTTACTGAAACATTCAGAATTTTCCGTTTACATGCGTGAGCAAACAGGATTATCCCTGTTTACATGGTAATTAATAATTCGGGATATCCCGATCAAAACAGCGACGCGCGGAGAACGTGATGACGCAATTCCCGTCATTTCCGCTTCTTCTTCCTGTATCCAAATTCAAAACAAATGCTGCTTCGCGCAACTTTTCGCTCACCTTCTTGTAAATCTCGCTATCCCTGTACTTTCTACCGTCTACAAATGCCAAAATGTTCATATCCTTCATTACATTTATAAAATGATTAGTGCCCTACTCACTCCAAAAGTGTGGCGTGGTCTTGCGTTTCACCGTGTTTACAAGAACTTCCTGGACTCAAAAGACCAGGATTCCTTGCGAACAGAGCATGCGTAGAAAACAAATTCATGTTCCGTTTGATCGGGATATCCCGTTTGGCGTTTACATGACCGAATATTTGGGTTTTAAAAGGAGTAACCCAAGGGTAATATTCAGGTTTTTAAAAACCCGAATATGAGCAAATTCGGGTTATTCAAAGGGGTTATTGGTGTTTACATGGCCGTGCAAATTCGGGTTATTGCCAATATTCGGGTTTTAAAAGGGTTATTGAGTGCATGTAAACGCAGTCCATGTCTCTCGGCTGATCTGGGAACTCCTTGAGATCCTCCCAGATGAGCTGGACGAAGTGGCCGGGGAGAGGGAGGTTCGGGCTACCCTGCTTAGGCTCCTGACCTCACGACCCGACCTCGGTTAAGCGGATGGATGGATGTGTGAACAGCACAGACTTCACATAACTGCCGGATGTCTGATCTGACAGTGCTCTTAAACTTGTGATGTGCTATATCTGCGCCTCAAGCTTGGCATTTGGCCGTCTCCATATCAGAGCCAGATGTGACCATATTTGGCCAAGAAGAAGAAGAAACTGTAGAGTGACACTTGAAACTTGACTGGAAGAAACAAATTACAGCTTTATGCAATATACACATGGGACATTACTGTCAGAAAAGTAGGACCAAAAATTCAGGTTGACATTTAATAAATATCTTGTTTAGAGATGTATGAAATGCTATGGAAACTACCCTGAATCTTGAGTTCTGCCGAAGACAATCCTGCATTCATTAATGCCAGACTCTTCTCACTGTGCAAATAACCTAGTTAACATTTAAAGCACGACCATATCCACTTCAACATGAATGTAGAGAGACTTCCCAAAGGCACTAAAAAAACTATTTCTTGATTAAAGCGCAGTTCAAAATCGTTTAAAGTTTAAAGGAACACTTGGCTCCCTTCAGAGATGTATAAATATATTCCACAGTGGATCCAATGGGACTGTCACGTTTAGTAGGTTTTTTTGCTCCTAAGCAGACGTCCCGTCTCACAAAACCTGCCACGCCATATGGAATGGCAATGTTACCCTCCCAGCTTGCCGCTTCATCTTTCAAAGTGCTTTTCACACAATCAGCTCCCACAAGAGAGAGCTTTGGTTTATGATACAGAAGCGAGTCAGTTAGCATCATCCACACAGAGGAGAACACAAGAGATCATGTATGGAAGCTATTACATAGGTTTTACCTTTAATGTTTTTCTTTTTTGGAACTTGCTTACAAACTGCATAAACTGTATTTGTGGGTCTTTTTTTTGCTGTTTCTTATCAAAAAACGAAGTTTCTTTTCTAATCTGTGAAATAACCACCAAGAAACAGTCAAGCATTTGTAATAGTTGTAGTTATTAAACAGAAAATGTGCAACGTGGAAAGCAGGGAATGAAATCATTAATGCAGCAGTGTTAACAAGCTTTTCTTTATGATGCTGAGCACATCATTTTTAAGCAACGTAAATATGCTGATGTAACACCGGATCCTTTTAATTACACGGTCTATTAAGAATTAAACCTCGCGCTTGCGAAACGCCAACTGGACCATGATCTTCCTGCCACTCAAAGAGCGCTAAACCCAGAGTATCCATTTATGCTGTGTTTGATGGATATTTAGAATATTCAGAGTTATTTGTGACAAACATGTAGAGGTTTGATATTTACATGTTTCCAAGCTGGTGGTCTCAAACTAAATATATGTGGATATGTGGATCTGCATCAAGTAGCTCCTGCACTTCTGTAGTCGTAGCTTCGTGTTAACTCAAAGAGTTAATCCGTGAACATGTGGGATTTTAAAAAGTTAAATATATGATCTTGTGTGGGTGTGTGTGGGGGTGTGTGCTTGTGAGACTAAGGTAACGAGCTGGAGTAACACAAGCCTCAGGAGTTTCCATAAATGTGGCAAAAATGATAGTAAATGGGAGATCTACTGGGAGAAGGAGTCCCAGCTACCTTGGCTGCCATCACACCCTCGAGACGTCACTGCCGCTGTGACTGTGCGCTAAGGGTTTCTCACTGTTCTCACAGCACATCAGCACAGGGAGGAGTCATCATCCCTCTAACATTTGTTTTGTTTTGTTTTTTTCAGCCTCACAGAATTCAGGCTTGCGTCCAAAACATGCCACGAATGCTTCGGCACAGTCGTACATCTCGCAGTGTCTTAAGGAACAGCGCTAGTCCGGGATTCATTAGAGATAAACCACCAAAGAAGTCGACATTGTCGGTTCACATGAAAGATTCTAAGAATAGTGGCCACGATGTGTCCATCAGGGATTATGCTCTGCAGATTTAAGCTGCTTTCGAGGGGTGTTGAGGCCAGAAAATAGGACAATGTTATAAACTTTCACACAAACAAGACGCTTCTCACGAATAAAGCCACTTGAAGAATATTTAGCTTATAAAATTCTGTGCCTTCTGCTTTTTTGACCCAGGCTAATGAGAATACCTGATCAGATTTCAGATAATTAGATTAAGTCTAGCTTCTTTAATTAAACACAGTTTTGCTTGTATTTAATGTGAAAGCTGTAGAAGTAAAATAGTTAAGTAAATACTTAAACTATAAAAAATGGCATCACTCAGGCTGTGAACTAACGGGCTTTTCACCAGAATGCGATGTGATACGTTTTAAACGCTTTCGTCAGCATGCGACGGTGTACAGCGATCATAACTATTTTTGGGGGGTAATTTAGTTCTTGGCAGGCAGGACTACCCCAGGTTTATGTTCCTGGTGACAAAGATGAATCTCTTAATAAATACACCCTCCCTAAAACACACCTGGCATGACTCAGCAGAGTAGAAGCCAAGGAGGTGGTTCTGCAACTGCATGGTCTGAAATCCAACATCTTAATCAGGGATTACCATCTGGTACAAACTGGGTTTTAGTCAACTTTTTAACTTATACCTATAAGCATTTCTTAACATAAACTACCCTGAGATTCACTGGCTTTGCCAGAGGTTCCTGCTCTGCAGGCGGAACGTCTCCATTTTCAAATGGGCAGGAATTTGGGATCTCTTTCCCGGCTCAGCTTCTCTCATATTTATACAGATCCACCACCGGAGCGATTGCTCATCATAACAGATGTCAAAAATTGCGAGAAGGACCCGCATAAATCACATGGCTCAGCATCCAAACCAGGATGGGAAAATACTTAGCCTTTTAAAGTAAATGGAAATGAAATCAACATGGGGTTGGAGGCAAGACATACAAACAGGAGTTACGCAAGAAATCAGATGAATCACAACTGACTCGTTGCTAACGGTCTCTATTGACAAAGATTATGGAGGATTGAGGGGTCAGAGGACCAGCACACCCACACTACATATATTTGAAATGCAAAAAGCGTCCATCCTTAAGAGAATATCTACCGCAGTAAACAAATCTTCCTCCAACAGAGTCGAGCATGAAACACTTCCCTGCATGAACTCCCATGAAGGCAATAAACAAAAGTGCTGCAAACCTACCACATACTGACACCTTCATATTCACAAACACACACATTTGTTTGTGGGGTACTGTGTGAAATGAATTTTGTCTCAGGCCTTAAAATACACTCCTCTCTATGTGGGCCATAGTTTCAGTAGGGAAGACACTGACATGCACACATGATAAAAATAGATCTATGTGTTCGAAATGATGCGTGGTTGTTAGTCCGAATACTGACCCGTACATGTCAACCACGTAAGACAACTTATATGTCTGTGTGAAATAATGCTGTGACTGCTGACCAAAAGCCTGGCTAAAACCATTTGTTTGTGTGTGTACGTCTGGGTGCTTGCCATGTATGCTTGTTTATGTATTGTTATGGGGACTAAGAGTTGAAAAGACACTATTGGGACCTACTATAAACATAAGGGGCCAAACTGTAATCCCTTGAGTTTAAAGGAGCAATATGTGAGACTCTAGGTTAAAATATACCAAAATAACCTAGACATAGAAAGAGTGAGAAGAAATAAGTGCACTTGTGTCACACCAATGATGATTATGTATTTAGCTGCTCAGACATTGACTGAGTTATTACCAGGGTTATAATAGTTTTGAATTTTTCATTTTAGTTTAGTTTTATTTCGTTTTGACTTTTTCTCCTTCAATTCAGTTAGTTTTAATTCGTTTTTAGTGTGGGTTTGCTAGTTTTTATTAGTTTTTATATTTTCAAAAATGCTTAGTTTTAGTCTAGTTTTTATTAGTTTTAGTTTTAGTTTGATTGAAATTGATCATACCAAGAGGCTTATATTGACAGGGACGAAAACGGAGGAAATTATATCTATAATTTCAGTTCGTTTTAGTTAGTTTTCTAAACACGCAATATAGTTTCAGTAAGTTATCGTTTTTGTCTTTTAATTTTCGTTTTTATTTAGTTCAGTTAACGAAATTGTTTTTTCAATTTTAGTTTTCGTTATTTCGTTCGTTTTCGTGAACGATAATAACTCTGGTTATTACTACTACTGTCATTTAGCAGACGCTTTTACCCTAAGCGACTTACATATGAGAGAACAAAACAAGCACAAAAATCACATAGGAGGGTCCAGCTGGGTAAGTGCTGGTCAGACTGCTGAGAGTCCAGTTGGACACTGTCACGCCAGTGCTAGAATATTTTTTTTTTTTTTAAATAAGAAAGCTACGTCTAAGAAGACACCATCTTGATGTAAGTGCATGCCTCTTACTAGATGCCGAAGTGCTCCTTAAAGAGCTGGGTCTTATTGTGTTAAATAACTAGCTTCAGTCTGTCCAGGCACGTAATACCAGTTTCTGCAATGCGTGGCGGTAGCGAGCAACATATCGGCCTCAGTACAATATGATGACATGAAGAAGTCGCACGGTTTGTGGGCGTACTTGAACTTGTTGTCATGAAGGAACCGCTCCCAGGTTACCACTTTACGTTTCTGCAAGGAAATTAAGTTTGATGCGAAACTGGCAACGGTTCTTTTAGATCAGTAAGTAACCCGCTGAAAGTGTTGTTTCACGAAACATTTTTGATGGTCAAGTTACTGAGGTGTCATTACACCATCAAATGTACTGATCTCAACAATGTCCCGCAGTAGATTGATGCAAAGCTGATTTTACTCGTTTCAGACTTGAAACTGCAAAATGTATGTATTTCATTTTTAGCTTCACATTAAACATTGCTAATTTAAAGTTTAAAGCTTAAGATCTGGAATTACTGTCATAGAATGACAAGTAAGCAACAGTTAATGGGCTTCCACTTGTGATCTCTATAAGGTTTGGGTGCATTGTGAAGGAGGCTGTGGTGTCCTTGAAATGACCCCTCAGGGACATTAAGACGAACGGGCATGTGTGTGTCTTTACAGGCTTTGTGGGATTTATTTCCCCAGTAAACTTTGTGCCAAACTTAGAATATGCACCTCAACTGAGCTTTAATGGTCCCCCTGTTTGTTCTCTAAAGAAACCAGTTTTCAAAAGCTCCCATTGCTACAGCCAAGTCACAACAAAAGGTCAGTGCAGATAATGAGGCTCTCTTCAATAAAAGTAACAACCCCTAAACTGGGTGGAAAGCTGTGATGCATCGCATGCAGGGCAGGTACCAAAGGCTGGCAGTGAGGGATCTGTTCATACAGACATCAAGTTGACAACATTCAAACTAACTTCCACTTTTATCTGTATTTTATGTAAATATGGACACTAGTGGCAATAACTCCAAGAAATGTAAACCTGTCGCGGAACGAAAGACACCGAAACAGAATGAAGATCACCTTTGGATGCTGTCAAACTGAGTCAAAGTCGCACCAGCAGGTGCATAAAGTGCTCTCATGATTCTGCTCATTAGTTATGACACAGTAGCAAACTCAGGCTGTCTAAACAAGCCATAAAGGGGGTGTGGAAGAGGTGTTGCAGCAGGAAGGGTGCACAGGAAGAAGACACTTACTTGGTGCTATGATGGACTGAGACAGGGCTTTAGTTACAATAAACATGCTTTGACCACTCATTAGTTAAAGTATTTAATCCAATATCTATTAGATGATTTAGCCTTCGGTTGGACACATATATAGTACTGTATATACAGCTGTTTTAGCCCCATTTTGCTTTGATCCAGTATTTATGCTTTAGACCTAAACTGGTCCAATATTTTGAATTGGCCTCAGGGTTGGACCTTATATTCACACTCTGTTGGAGATAATAATACTGTTTTTTTTTCTAAATATCTAAGAATTAGCCTGTCTATGGTTAATTGACGGCCACAGGTTTCTCCAACAGTCTTCTTTGTCTTCTTTATTCTGAGGTGATATCATAAGTGTTTTCATCAAAGTTGAGTCCTCGGTCTCTTGCTGACAGTGACCTTTGCCATTTTCTGACCGAAGGCTGACATAAGGTTTCTCTGCAGGATACAACATAAAAAAGACTTTTCGCATCTATCATTCTTTGGGGACTTCAATAGAAAAAACTTGTCGTGTGCAGATGAAAGAATCCCACGTTTGGCATTAATGTTATATAATATTTAGCATGATACTTTACATAAGATCTCACTGAATTAGGAAACTTTTTTGTCTATAAGCGTATCAAAAAGATTAAAGGCTGCACTCTGTTTCACACACTCTATTCATACCTTACTACAATGTACCTTGTCCTCTCTTGTTCAGTAACATTTCTATAAAATGGATAGTGTTAACCAACTCACATCAACTACTAACACTATCGTCAACATGAGAAAAAAAAATGGCCCTTGTGTTTATGAAAATAGTAAAGATTTGGTCCCAGGTTATATTCAAGGCTGCATTTGCTTCCTAGTCTAAATAAACCTGAAGGAGCATTTCCCCTTGATTGCCCATTCATTATTATTTATGCAGGTGGTGGGAGACATTCCTTCTTTTCCTCCGACATGAAGGTGGAAGTGTAGTCAACAATTGACATTTATTTCCGTTTCTTATAGCCTATGGTCTTCTTTTATGTAGCTCAGTGCAGCCCCCTGCAGGAGAAACGGGTTTAAAACCAGCCACAGTCATGAAACCACAAGACGCACTGATTTGGAGACGAAAGGAGGAAAAAAGGAAAAATAAGAAAGAAAGAAAGAAGTTTAAGCCAAAAGCCAACATCTGTGATGGTATGGTGCAGGTTAAGGTGCATAACGCCTGCAAGTTACACATCTGTGAGGGCACCATTAAGTAAACTGTAAAGGTTTTTGGAGCAACATATGCTGCAATCCAGTCTTTTTCATGGAAGTTCTTGCTTAGTTCAGCAGAGCCACCAACATACTGCACAAATCACAAAACCACGTAACTAAGCTGTTGAGAAGCTGTACTCCATCAAGTATAAATGATGAAATAATTTTTGTCGTAAGCTCCGGTAAAAAGCCTCCTTCAGATCACAAGCACTTACAGAAAGATATTAATAGAAGAAGTGATGTCACAGAGCCCTGAACGCATCTCTAACCCAATTTCTTCGTCACGTATTTCTGGCTTGAAATTCAAAGTAAGCATCAATTTTCAGTTCTAGCATTTCTGTTGAGAGATGGGGCGACTGATCAGCTAATGGCCGGCCGATCTTCATCCGATCAGGTTTCACACATACCTGCAAGTGCATCAGCTTGGAAGTTTAGTGTCCAGAGAAATATTCCCCCATGGGGAAGCACATTGTAATGAAACACCCGGTGGGAAGAGGGATGTGGAAGTTGTTCACAGTGAGTATAAAACAGCCAAGAAAGCAGTTTGTAGAACCTGTAAGGTTTAAAGCAAAAAAGAGGAGGCCTGGCTGTCTGCAGTAATTGGACCCCTTAAGAAATGTTCACAGACATGAGCCACAAGCCACCCTTTCTTCCAGCTCTCACTCATCACCTACTTCTCATCCCTCTTTCGCTAGATCACTTCTCCTCATCCTCTCTAGTTCCATCTTGCCTGATTTCATCTTTTATTTCATTATTGAATTTCTTTCCACCCTGCTGTGTCTTCCATCACTCACTTGTTGCTTGGAGCTTCCCATCCTCTCCCTGTCATAACTCCCTCATTACACACAAAGGAGGGGAAGGGGGGGCATTAAGTGCAACGGGGGAGATGCGCGTGTGAAACAATCCACCTGATTCAGTTGCTAAGGCAAATACGCTCGACTGTCAAAACGGTCTAAAAGCCTGCTGGCCTTTTATGTGCGTGCAGCACTCAGTAAATGCAAATGCTACGCCTGCGTGTGTTTTCCTTTTATTCAACAGCATCTATTCCTCTCGGTAAATAAGCACTAAATCCGCAAACCCATTCCAGTTTCTCTGCAGGGTACATAGCATGTCCCTGTGTGTGTGTATTTATGCGCGTAAAGAGTCGGGGGCCCGATGCAAGAACTGGATGTCTTCAGCCTTGTTTGCAAACAGCAGCATGGATCCAATTTTATGCTAATTACTCACGGCGAAATTTGCGTCACTTTGATTGTGATGGTTAGTTGGACAAGACGATTATTAACATGGCTCGCAACAAAACCACCCACTCGAGCAGACAAAACCACACACACGCTTCCCGTCTACTACAGGAGACTTTGTCTGTATTTTTAGAATTAATACCAAGTTTTATTAATGCAATCTGTTATTGTGCCATAGTTGCCATGGATACAGTCAAAAAAGAAAAGAAAAGAAAAACCAGCTCAGTGGGACACTAAAGTGATTCACGCACACACATGCAGAAGTGCATTAACACACGCGTAAACACCAGTACGCACGCACTCAATGAAATGTCAGGCTTACCTGTGGGCTTTGTGAGCATCTCCATAGTTGTGAAGGCGTCTAAACTTTTACTCTGTTCTTACTGAGAAAGTCTTAAAGCCTGGAGGTATTTTCTTTTTTTGGTGTTTTAAAGTGCAGCAATGGTGATTCAACGAATATATAACCACGAAAACATGTGACATAAATGGAAGAAAATAGTTGCACAGTCAGTTATGATTTTTAGTCCACGAGAATTGTGAATAATTTGATTTGAGAGAAGAAAAAAAAATTGAAATGCACCAACACAATTTAATGATAGAAGACAGTTGACATTTTATGTCATTGCTACATACTGCCTTTTTTCTTTTCTTTTTTGTTTGTTCGCATCTTCACAGATGGATGAAATACGTTGCTGATATCCAAGATGTCGTTCTGGAAGGTTTCCGTTGAGGTGATTATTAAAGAAAGGGTTGGTCTGAGTTGGAACTGGTTGCTACAAACTCATTGTGCACCTTTTATAAGATAAAAAAATATTTTTTTAACAGATTTATGCAGAAAAGCTGATCTCACTGATAACTCCCTGCTCCTGTCCTAACTGAACAAAGACCAGCTGATACGCATCAAACTTCAAATTTCTTCACAAATCCACATTTTGTGATAACATGTTTTTATTTTTTCCAAAGTAAGAAAACTCATAAGATTCTGGGATAAGCATCGTGACATCTAGGCTTTCATAATTTCCATAAAATGAACATTCATAATGAGAACAATGAATCACTGTCAGAGGTTCATTGACGGAATATTAAAATCCACAATGCGGCCATCCTCCAACCTGTTGCTGACAAAACCCGAACTAGTCAACTCAAAGGGGCAAACATCTTATCATTAAAAAAAAATCTCAAAGCTGTCAAGCAATAGATGAAATAAAGAAAAAGGTCCAGAAATTGGCACACTCCAACTTTACATCCAACCACATAAACATGTTTGATACAGCTACAATCAAGAAAAGTGCCCCCTTATAAAAGCTTATAATACATAAAATACTGAATGATACTACTTGTGTCCATAAAGCTACCGAATGAAGGCTAAATATCGCGAAACACTCTTTCCTTTATTAGTTCAAATGTATATAGTCCAAAGATGCAGCTCCAAGGAGGAGAAATGGTGTGATTATTTGAATGTAATGCACTGCTGTGTGTTTCATGTGTGTAAGCCTCCTTAAAAGACAAAAGGGAAAAGGAAGACACCCTGCAAATACTGCAGAACATCCAACATCCACATTTAGCCACGGTATTTTCATGAGAAAAATCTCAAGGAGCTGCAGTAAACAACGCCAGCCAACAGAAATACTCATACAGACGATTTCATACAGTCAAACATGCACGTTGAAAAGCTGTCTCCCAAAGCCAGATTCCCCATCTTTGATGTCACTCATTTCTTGCAAGCGCACCTCTGGCTGTGTATGTGAGCGGTTGTTATTTGAGCTCTACAGCCCAAATTTGGGCGTTATCTTGATTTATTTTTACTCATCTTTGAACTACAGAATCCCTTCAGATCCCCTCAAAGGTTTCCCGCGGCCATAATCTCTCTTCATTTAAGTTGAAATAAGCTCAGCAACAATAATGAGAGAAAGAACCTGCTTTAAATGTAATCAACCTATTCTCTGTGCCATTCACTACTATTTCCATAGATATGACCGACAGTGGCCCTTCTGCAGCTGTGGAGGATCCAGGAGAATGTTATCACCCAGTACAGGGGTCGGCAACCCAAAATGTTGAAAGAGCCATATTGGACCGAAAACACAAAAAACAAATATGTCTGGAGCCGCAAAAAATGAAAAGTCTTGTAGGCTATAAGCTTTGGAATGAAGGCAAATGGCAAAAGGCGAAATGTCGAGAAAAAAGTCGAAATGTTGAGAAAAAAGTCGAAATGTCGAGGAAAAAGTCGAAATTTCGAGGAAATAGTCAAAATGTCGAGATTAATGTTGAAGTACAATCTCGAGAAAAAAGTCGAAATGTCGAGAAAAAAGTCGAAATGTTGAGAAAAAAGTTGAAATGTCGAGAAAAAAGTCGAAATGTCGAGATTAAAAAGGAAAGGAAAAAGGAAGAAAAAAAGAGAAAAAAGGAAAAAAGAAAAAAAGAAGAAAAAAAGGAAAAAAAAGAGAAAAAAAGAAGAAAAAAAGGAAAGAAAAAAGGTCAAACATTTTTTAAAAAAAGCTCCAGGGAGCCACTAGGGCGGCGCTAAAGAGCCGCATGCGGCTCTAGAGCCGCGGGTTGCCGACCCCTGTCCCAGTAGAAAGAAAATACACCCTCTTTCAAGTTCAATGGTTTTCCTATCAGGAACATCAGTTTAAAAAAAAAAAAAAAAACTTTGGACAGTTGGCTGGTGAAACTACATGACACCAAATCTGGTGAAAACTGAACACAGCATATCAGCATAAGCACACCATTCTAACTCTCATGCATGGTGGTGGAAGTGTGATGATTGTGGTTTGTACAAAAATAAATGCCAAAAGACAAGAGGGACTACTAATACAATTCGGAAAACAATTACTTCAACTTATTGCTGCTAAAACAGTTATGGGTATATTGCATCTCCTGAGGATGAATGAACTAATTTTAAGATCTATTACTATTCTTATTATTCTGATTTGTAGTAGTACTACTTTGCTGTTAAAAAAATGAAAATATGCTGATTTAAGTTACCTTAGAATTGAAGATGTCTACTTTCTGTTTCCCGTAACATTTCTAGATGAGAGACAGGTCCTCTCCCGCACACAGGAGGGACTATACCAGAGTATTTCTTGTTTTAACTTACATAAGTTCGCCAAAGTCATTTTGTTTACCAGGTACAAATGTGTCCAACTGAGAAATGAACATGGAAATGTTCAAAGCTGCAGTAACCAGAACTGCATTTTCAAGAGACCCAAGGGTCCCCGTACTCTCCCATCATAAAATGTAAAACTTTGCTGCCATTTTTATATGATGCACTGGTATAAATTGTTCTACGGCTTGACGTTATCCATAATCAAGACTTTCTGTGACGGACATAGAGGATGAAAGATGACAAGATGAAGGCTAAAAGAGAGAAGACGAGATGATAAGCTCATTACAAACAGTGGATAAGAGCAGAGCAAGTAGCGAGCGTATGGTGCACGTTTCTGGGTCATGTACAGTCTCTGCGGATGTTTGTGGACCTTCTGCATTGTTGACCCTTGCAGGCACTCGGATGTGACAACGACAAGTTTACGTCTAACTAGCCCCACAGAGGCGGCAGTAAAGACTAGTCAGATCCATTGTTGTGAGCTACAGTTGGTGTTGGAGCGTTAAATTCATGTTCAAACTCCACAACAATGCAGCACACACCCACACACACATGCGCATGTGTACACAGAGAGTCTCCAATGATCTATCACAGTAATAGATACAACCCAAACACTGCAGCTATCGCCGGGCATGACCGATACAGCTGACTCAGCTTGGTCTACCAGAGGTCAGGAAGCTGTGTGCGTGTCCCGTCAGAGAAGGGAGGACGGTCTGTAAATCTGCGTTTCTGCGTCCCCTCTCTCGCCCGAGGAAAAGACTGCGGCGAGCAGAGAGGAAGGGATGTTCCAGGTGTTCCAAGGTCAACCCTTTTACAGATTTATCTTCGCAACCCTGCCCAATTAACCGTGTTTTACGCCCGCTCCCTTCTCTCCACCAAGGTTCCTTTCCGTGACATTCTGACCCCATCAGCCGAGGTGAAAGCACACTCGTCCTGCTGTACTCCATCAATCTTCCTTTATCACTTCCCCCAACACACACACACACACACACACACACACACACACACACACAGGATGACCTGATGCAGCAGTACACATGTCCGGCTGTTGAACACACGGCACACAGATGGTTCAAGGTGCACACTGCTTGCACACACACGCATATACACACACCAAACAGCTGTCAGCAAATGTGTTTGCACCCAATACAGCGAAAGTGCAAGATGTTGTGAAATAACAACTTTAAAGGCAGGTCGGAGTAACAAAAAAAAAAAAGGAGATGGAGACAGAAACCCTGTTTATGTTGCAAGGAAACGCTTCATGCCGCAAAGAGGCTGACAGGTCAGACTTGTTCAACACATCTTAGCCTCTTCACACGGCGCACCAGCATTACATGATGTCGCTTTAACATTTCATGCCGAGCAACTCTTGCTACACTTTTAATATTTAATAGTGTAAATGCTGTAAGCACCAGACAGAACGACTGCTTCAGGTATTACTCTTCAGTTTAGCTTTAATCGGTGATCCGGCTGCAGAGATGAACTTGAACATGTACTTTACGATATGAAAGCCCCGTGACGGCTAAAGTGGCGTCCGGGTGAATGAGGGACACGTCAACACGTTATCTGCTTTTATCGCTGAGATAAATTCACACATGTGCAGTGTCAGTCAGCTTCACCAGGCATCCAGTGGCTAAAAGGAGCTGCGGGGCTAGATGTGCTAAGGATAAGAATCAGGATTTTATGTGAATTATCTGAATTAATTTGGACTAATTTCTCCAAACTGGGTAAAAAAAAACCTCCAGAGGTTCCTTATCACTATCTGCCAGACCCTTTCAGTTTGTTTTGGCACACTTCCTGTAGTTTCAACCTGCTTCGGACTGATTTCATCTCATCTGAGAGCAAAATACGAACCCCAAATGGCATCAGGTGACCAATACCAGCTTTGGCTGCGGCTCAAGTGGACCACGCTGCTGATACGGACTGTTTTTCTTTCCGTTCCGCCTCCTACTCGGCTCTCAGTCCCACACTACGTCAGCGCCTGGGATTGCTATGGCTTTCAGTGGGCTGATGCTCCACAGACCGCCCCATCTACCAACACTCATGAACAAACCCAGGCTGGCTGGTGAGGCCTGTGCTATCGGGCCCAGATTACTTCCAGCAGGCATTGTCGGAGAGGAAATGTTGCCAGGAAACGGTACTCTGTCTATTTCCTCTTCTCCTCTTAATCACAGACGGATATTTCTAATGAACTGCACAGACGGGGTGGTCTAATGTAATGACAGAACAAGAAGTAGGCTGGCTTCCTGATTGATATGATGCTCATCTTAGCCACATTAACAACAAAATACCTTTCAGTGTGAAGAGGTACAGTAGTCCACAAAGAAAAACACATTAAGCTGCTGCTCAATGTGCCGAATCTAAATGTGCAGTAAGTAAACAGAAATAGTTTTGTTATTGTTGTTGAGCTATTTAACTTTTTAACTGCAAAAATGTGAGCGTGTGTGAGAGCTCACATGTCTGAGGGGTAGAAAGGTACACCGAGGTTTAGAGTCAGACTAATCCCATCTCTGTGTCAGGAATAATCAATACTCATAAATAATTTCCAGTGCTGGGACACCACCGTGACGCTCTGGGGACGCTAATGAAGCGGGCCTGCTGCCATAGTTTACCCTGTGAGACTGCAGTATTTACCTGAGCCAGAAGAAAACACTTCAACAAATCAAAGCAGACAACATACACTATTAGTCAGAGCAGAAATATCGTACATCCAATATTAGTGTGTCTCGTCAACATAATGTGTTTCACTCACTTAGGTTAAGGCTCCTTTTCCAACACTGCGAATGTTTATTGGGTGTGTGCAATTAACGGTCAAGAAATTATAATCGCCTGTGTGAAATCATCTGTGTTTGTTCTTTTTTGTGATTTCTAAGAAGTTCAAATCACATTTTAGGACAATTTAATGCAAATAAAAGCAACAACAAAAAAAGAAACTATTTAAAGGGGTTCACACACTTAAAATTTCAACTTATGAAAAATCCAACTACTACACTTTAAAGAATTTTAGTATATATTTACAAATATATAAAACAATAATACTAATAATAATAATAATAACACCCACATTAACTTTCTCTTTACGTGCTGCCCCCATTTGTTCAAGAATGTTATTTTTACATAGTCTGTCTTTAAAGAATATAGAAAAATGAAAAACAACCAAAATGCTTACCACTGCTACATAGACATGAGTATATATATATATATATATATATATATATATATATATATATATATATATATATATTGTTCAGTTTAGTTCATATAATTTATAGTTTCAGTTAAAAAGATGTTTTCCTTGAATGATACATTAAAAAGTCACAGTACTGCCTCCTACTGGCTAATGCTGGGATTGCAGCTAAATGTTTTGTCAAATGTTGAAAACTTTATCCAGGAAGTAGAGTCTGTAACAACTAGAGCACATGTCAGGTTCCAGTGAATGTTGGCGACTACAGCTTACAGCTTGTTTGAGTTGCATCGTCGGTATGTATTCATACATTTGTCTGTATTTTGCCATCATATGTTTATGCTTAAGTGACAACTTTATATTCATATTCATGTTATTTATTTTTCTTTGTAGTTTCACACTTTGCTTCTGCAATAAACCTGTGGAAAGAGAAAACCCAGAGTCTCGCTTGGAGTCGAGTGTTTAGCTGTCAATACATGCAACAGACGCATTGAGGACAGAACATATATATATATATATATATATATATATAGAGAGAGAGAGAGAGAGAGAGAGAGAGAGAGAGAGATATGTGTATATATATATATATGTATATATGTGTATATATATATGTATATATTTATATATATATATATATATTTATTTATTTATATGTATTCTCATATATATATACAGAGAGAGAGAGAGAGAGAGAGAGAGAGAGAGAGAGAGAGAGAGAGAGAGAGAGAGAGAGTGTGTGCTGCTGGAGTCTTGACCTTGTGAGATATTTACTCTCATGCTCCTTGAGAGTAATTATAATAATAACTTTAATAAAAATAAACCTCGATTTATACACCGCCTTTCAAGGAACCCAAGGTCACTTTACAATGGTCGTATATTATTCATTCACGATGGTAAACTACGTGTGTAGCCACAGCTGCCCTGGAGCAGGCTGACAGAAACGTGGCAGCCAATCCACGTCAACATTCATACACATTCACACAGCAGCGAGGCCCTCACTGGAGGCAAGGAGGGTGAAGGACACAGCGACAGATGACTGAGGGGGAGCGGGGTTCGAACCGCCAATCCTTGGGTCATTGGACGACCCACTCCACCACCTGAGCCGCTGCCACCCTCAGAGTAGGTCAAGTTGTCCCAGAAAATGCTTTCTCCTTAACTAAAATACATAAAATCAGATGGACGGTACTGAACTGAGACTCTAACACACACACACCTACACACACACACACACAGACACACACACAAACTCAAGTTGAGCCAAGATACTTCAGGGAAAGTCACTTACGGGTCAGAGCCATCACTTAAACACCCATTAAAATTACATTTAAAACATGTACAAATAGAGAAATTGATGTAAATATTACAGGGGCAGAACACTAGAAATGTCATCACCTCTTCTGGCCTCACTTTCAGCTTGCAACTGAAAATTTGTTACACTTCCACAACATTTAGCTGTCAGTTGTCTGAACAAATCCCCCGCTGTTTCTTATTGCCTCTTCTGTAACTTTAAACTGAAGCTGTGTCCTCTTCCTCTTCCTCTTCCTCGCCTCACTCCCTCATTAATGACTCGTCTGCCTCGGGGAACTGCATTTTATTTTCTTGAGCTCCAATGAAGGCAAAATTTTAATTGTCCTTCCCACTCATTTGGAGTGCGGAGGAGCTCCGTTCCTGAGACGGGGCCTCCGGGGGGCCGCCTGCCAAACACTGACATTTACAAATTCAAATGCAAGCTATTAAATGGGATGATAAAAATGGAGGCGGCGGGGGCGGGGCATCCATGTGTGTAGCTACAAGTCATCCAACTTGTTACGAGTAAGACAACAACATTCGGCTGGAGACATGTTTTGATTCCAACTTCTTGCTAATTGACGCTGATGTATTTACATCGGGTCTTGGATAAATTCAATTTAGACCACGTACACTTCAGCTGCAACAGCATTTTTTGAGAATTAGCATATTTCTTCCCCCACAACCACTTATGATTTTCTCTTCTTTCCTTTCCTTTTAGTTCATTACCATATGATTTATCTTCAGAGTGGCTGCTTTGGTTCAGTTTTGGCTCAATAAGCCAGGAAATGATTAAACTGTGTGTTCAGATGGCGGTACACCACCAACATTAAATGTTTCCAGCACGTTGCGATGCTTCTGCCAGAGACCCCGCCACTGAAATCGGCACAAAAAAATCAGAGGGCAATAAAAGAAAAGCTTATATTTGTGATATATTAAAGAGAATAGTTTTTGTAGTTTTTGTTGGAAAAATGCACAAATAAACTTTATTTAGCTCAAATTCCATTTCAATGGATATACTCTTACGTATGATGATCAACAGGGATTCCAAAGAGGGTTGATTCTGCTGATTGTGGTTTTCAGATTGAGTAGTTCCAATTAAAGTATCAAAACTCCAGAAAAAATAAACATCTACATTATCCAACCCGTTGATAAGTTAATAACAGCTATGCTTCATCTGAACTGAAGAAATCAAGTAGGGCCAGTGAAACAGTAAAAACTTTTCTCCCATGTCTCCCATGGATCACATAAGGTGCATTTCTATATTTTGTGAATGCATGTGTGCATCAAAACCAGCATTTATAGTTCATGTCACATGTCCTGTGTCTGAAAAAAGCCCCAACGATGCGAATATGTGAGCAAGATTCAAATAAGATTCATGCTAACTGCTTCAAATAATAAATGTCACGCAAAGTTGTATCATAATGCCGTTGCGAATGCAATTTTTATTAAAAAAGCATTTTCCGTTCAGTCTCTTTTCTCATTGAAATACAATTTGTGTATCACAGTGTGATTTCATTGGAACACACTGTGCGAGAATTTAGCTGGAAATGCAAAAATGAACAAGTTTCCCCCTTTCCTCGCCTCCTTCCACTCCCCTTCCCTCCACACCCATCGCTCACCTTGTCGCAGATGGACCGACAATCGACACGCCACATTTAGTAACTCATCTGCATGAAAACTCGATGAGACTTGATTTCTTCTTTCTTCTTCATTTCTTCATTTTCATATCAAATTGGCCAGAAGACATAATGGGCAAAAAACCCGACGGGCGCAAGATAATGAAAGGAATGCGTGTGTGTGTGTGTGTGTGTGTGTGTGTGTGTGTGTGTGTGTGTGTGTGTGTGTGTGTGTGTGTGTGTGTGTGTGTGTGTGTGTGTGTGAGTCCTTCAAGTAACTGAGCATGATCTATGAGCATGTGAAATACTGTGTGTATGTGTGCTGGTTGCATGTGACTGTGACTGAGTGTGTTGTGGTTCATGCCTTGTTTTATTTTTCCATGCTGGAGTTGAAAACGGTGGAGAGGGGAATCTTGGCCGTGTGTGTGTGTGTGTGTGTTTGATATAGCAATAACAGCTCTGTGGAAACCATTGTAGCTAAGCACAAAACTATGTCCAAAAGCAGATTCAGCAGTAACCAGCATCTGCGTTGCACGCCCACATGCACACATGACCTCACCTGACCGCGTGGTGCCTTAACAGCCGCGTGTGAACAGTTTCACACGGGGACACGGACGGACACAGTGCAAAGCGTGGACTCCTCGAGGTACAAAGAGCCTTTTAAAGGGGATTACACACACTCATGGACACGCATAAGAACTTTTTAAGGTGATGCAATATCGCTATTCAAGCGGTATCAGTTTTCTGCCAGTGTTCCTCGCAACTTTTTCCAAAACAGTGACGGCGAGAGCAACTCAATGATACTTGCAAAACTGAACCGTGTGACATGCAAATGCAAATAAAGAGGGGAAAATGCTCCTATTCTTACATTTACTTGTCCCATGGAGAAAAAAAACATGCATGTAAGGGTAGAACATGCAAACTACGAACATACCCAGGTCAAGATTGAAACTTTCTCTGTGTGATGCAGCAGAACGAACCACCTTGGACTTGTTTCAGATGTTATGTTGTCCAATTCTTCCTAAAGTGTGTAATAGCTGGATACAGATCAGGACACATGCCCTCACCTTCCTTAGATATGCCTTTGTCATGTGCAGAGATACGTGGCTGTTGTCTTGAAAGAGGCACATGGTGCTCTGAAATGTTGCTGCGCTTTCCCGTATTCATGCTTCTATCGCAGGAGTGTGAATGATCTTTGGCAAGTGCACTGATGCACCCTCACATCATAGCAGAGCCTGGTTTGGGAGTATTTACTGATAGCAGTCAGAACGAAACCCATTTCTTTAAAATAAATAAATGAAATATTCATTTCTTTGACCATTATGCACATTTCTATGGTGAGTTTGGAGAAGTTGACACCGCCTCTTGTCCAGGCTCACTTTAAGCATCATTCCTGTGCAGGGAAGGTTCAGGTCACCCCCTTACCACTGTTTAAGTTTCCCAGTGGTACAAACATTTGTGAGGAGTGGGTGAGGTCAGTGATGCTGCGAGCCACTTAAAGACAAACAGTTGAGCAACTCAAGACGTCAACAAATGTGTGTTTAGAGCATTTAGAGCATAAAAAAACAAAATGTATACGCTTATTAAGTATACCTGGTATACCCAATACAGTGACAAGTGAGTGTATATAAAAAATATTCATCCTATATTACTATATTACACAGCACACTATATAATGTGACAACTCCAGATTCAGAGAGTGATAGTTTTCATGAAATGTAGATTTAATTACAATACTTTCTTTTTTCTAACAGCCTGTTAAATGTGTTTTATCTGGTCGCAAGTATTAGGTTTGATGATGCTTCTAACCGCTAACTTCAATGCCAGACTTCAGAATAAACATTCACAACCATCCTGCAGTGTCAAAAAGTTGCTGTTTTTTACTACAAATGCTTGAAATCAGGAAAGCCAAAGCCTCAAAGCTGCATAATAAGACAAACATGCCATATGGTCACATCCCCCCCTCACTAATATCAAGTGCAGCATTCCTGAGCGTTTCTAATCCTGAGAAGAAGGTAGCATGCTCCTCGTTTCAGTGCCACCCCGTTCCCTGCTCCAACTTTTGCAGACTTTTTCATCCAGACAGTGTCCCAGCGCGCCTTACCCAGCCTGGCCCAGAACACTTCCATGCTGGAGTCCCTACGGTCCGTCCGGCGGGGAGCCGCTTACATCCATGTAAACCCAGAGGGGAGAGAGGAGAGGGCTGGAGTCGATAGAGAGGAGAGGCCAGCCGCCCACTTTGGTAAAGCCAGTGACTCATTCAGGCTGTGGCCTGCGAGCGTGTCAGCGGGCAAAAAAATATCAGCGCAGCACAAAAGATATGGCATGAGAGGTGAGAAAAGAACGAGAGGCAAAGTGCAGGGAAAGCACGTTTTCTCTCACGGTGTGAGAACAGAGAAAGGGAGGAAGCTGATGGTGCCGGGTGTTGTGCCTTCCCCCTTTCTTTTTTTTCCCTCTTCCTCTTCCTACCTCCCCACCACTTCTTCTCCTCCTCCTTTCACTTCAGCTCACACCATAAAGGGGATAATCCAAGTGTTGTTAAAAATCTAAGAAATCTCCACTGGGCTAAGAAATAAGTTCATGAAACACAGGAAGAGTGAAAGAAAAGCATTCTAGTTTGTTTAGTACTTATTATGGTGTAGCTGTACTACTTTACTTTAGTACTATTTCTGTTGTTATTATTACTTAGTCCACTTTCATTTTCATAAGCGACACCAAGACCGGAGAATCTGCCTTCGGTTCATCCTGTAAATGGCTCGAATGACAATAAAGAAGTCTGGGAACTTAATCATGCAGCAACTCCGAACACTCCTACTAATGATATTCATACTGGAACAGTCATATGATTTATGACCAGTGTCCCAGAAGAAAGTGGCGTACACAGCATGTGTGTGGGAAACAGAGCGCCATAAAGACTGACAATCGACGCATGACATGTTTTCATGCCTTTAATCCGGCAAATCCTGGGGTGAGAATTAACAACTCTGAGTTTGACTCCAGGGGAAAGGTGGTGGGCCGCCCTTTTTCAGTTTGGGAATAAGTTGCAAATCCATGTGGGGCAGTTCAAGTATCTCAGTGTCTTCTCCATGAGTCGGGGTGGAATGGAGCAGGAGATTGACGGGCGGATTGGGGCGTAGTACGGGTCTGTGATGGTGAAGAGAAAGCAGAGCCAGCAGTTACCTTCCAGCCATCACCTACGGTCATTAACAGTGGAGACTAGGGGTGGGCAAAAATATCGATATGGCAATATATCGCGATACTTTTCCAGCCGATTCAATATCGATATTCAAAATTTGAATATCGATTTTTTTTTTTTTTTTTTTTTTTTTTTTTTTTTTTTTTTTTTTATATATTATTTTTTTTATTTTTTTTTATCCCCGATTTTTTTCCCATTATATCACCCAGTGCTCCTACCTAAGTGACAGTCCTGGGCATTGCCACTCTCTACCAACCCTGGGAGGGCCCTGCACTGAGCTCAGGTTTTATTTCACGTTTTATTTCATTTTATAATTTATTTTTTATATAACACAATTGCCTGTCCTTAAAAAATGAAAAATAATGGACAGAGGTTTATTTATTTATGGATTTATATCTATACTGACTGATCACTGTGCCTGTCCTTGGTTTTAGTACCCATCTTTCTTGTGTTTATTATCATTTGCCACATAATTAAAGCAACCTCATACTAAATTTAATGTTAATTTCATATGATGTAAATAATATGAAAAACATATACAAATAAGTTGTAACTTTAGCTTGTATAGTTATAATAAAACATTGTTTTGACTCAGTTTGTCCCATGAATTGTCACTATAATCTGATGAACGTGCAACTCGGATTTTAAGATCCATCACTATCATCTGATGTACATATATACAACTTGGATTTTAAGATGTGTAATGCATTTTTACATTTTTCGGTGAACTATGTAGAATATAATAATCGGGATATCGCATAATCGGGATATCGCAATGTGTATCGTATCGTGGCTCAAGTATCGTGATGCGTATCGTATCGTGAGGTCCTTCCCAATACCCACTCCTAGTGGAGACTGTAAAAACGAAGCTGCAAATACAAGCGACCCCTTTGAAGGGAGGCGTCCAGCCACCTGGGAGGATGTCAGAACAAAGTAGATACTTTTTTGGGCATTTGAGTTTGGGGTATTTGGTCAGAATGTCTTACAGATGCCTTTCAAATTAAGTGTTCCACTGAAAAAGGCTTTAAAGGAAAACCCAGAACTTGTTCAAGGGGTTTCATCTTTTAGTCGTGTTGGGAATACCTCAGCAACCACCCGCATAAAGCTTAAGGGGTTACCTGGGGAGAGGGAGGTCTGTGTTACCCCAAGACCCAGCTGGAGGGATAGCTGGATATCACCATTAACAGATTACAACCAGTGCACAGCAAGAGCTAAAGTGTTAGTGATGAAAATGTCACAAAAGAAGAAAAAGTTGATGCAGTTACGCTCACCTTCAGCTTTCATCAACAGTAGGGACTGGCATATGAATAATAGATGGGATTCGTATGAAAATATAGCAGACGATCTAACTGTGCAAGTTAGGACCATTTTAATATTTCAGTTCATTTCCTCTTAGCCAGTGGAAGTGTATTAGAAAGCTCATATTCTAGTCAGCACCAAAGTACTGAGGTTTTAAATGCAGCAAATATCTAAATTCAAATGTGTTTTTCCTTCTTCCCCCGTCGGGTCTATTGTCCTGCAGCCCCAGCTCCTTTCCTTCCTCAAATCAACATTCACTTCCTGAAAACATCTGAATTGACAAGGGGTCCAACAGTGTTCACACTCACATGTACATGCGCACACTAATAATTTAGGCAACAAGGTCAATGAGGGGATTAGGAATGTGTGACAGCCGTGTGGCCTCAGCGCTGCAGGATCTGACCTCAGACTCCTCAGAAACCCGCCGTCCCTGAGCCAAAGCCACTCAGACACTGTTGGGACTGCGGTGCATTCAGCGGCTCCATGGAAACAAGATTTGAAGAGCATCAATGCAGAGGAATAATAGTTGTGGACGAGAGGAGGGGCTGAGCAGCAGGTGATTCTGGGACAAATTAAGGTTAAGAATCTCTCAGCAGGTCTGATACATGTTGGAGACACACTTCAGGTGTTTCACCGCAGGCAGAAGAGCAGGGTGTCCAGTCTGGCTGTTGCTATGCAACCAGATTAAAGTGATTGCATATCTTAAGGCTGTGGTAATGTAACTTAAAATATACCAATTGAATGAAGGGAATGAGAGCTATGTGCTGGAAGGATATTTTTCGAGCCGAAGCAAACATTTGTTTGCAGTGGCATAAATCTTTAGTGTCTGAACCCTCTGGGTAGTGTGATTCAGCAACAATGACCATTGATTTTTCTTCTTTTTGCACTGGCACATATCCCATTCAAGGGAGTAACAGACTCAGAATCACAATTAAGAAAACCGGTGCTTAAAACTAACAAGGTGAGACCGTGTCCCCTACTTAATGTTCAACATTCCTGTAAATCTCAGTCTGTTGTACTTTTTCTGAGCAGTAAGGAAATGTAACTCTAGTTCCAACAATAATTTGATAACATAAATATAGTTTTGGCTTCTAGGCTCCTACCTCGTCACTTTTCACAGATGCTGTCTACTAAATAAGAGCCTGCTACTAGGTGTGACCCTGGCACCAGCCGCCATGAAGCAACTCCCAGAGTACAGTAGGGATGGGCGGTATGGACTAAAAAATGTATCACGATAATTTCTGGCATTTATCCCGATAACGATAAAAATGACGATTAAAAAAATACCAATTCAACTCCACCTTTGTAACTATAAATCTATCACCACATTCAGTCTTTGGAGCCCCCAAAACACTGCTCTAAAAGATACTAAATGCTACTAAACTACACCAATTACATTGAATTGATAAAAACCAATTAAATGAGTCCACCTGTACTGAAAAACTGTAATGACTCAGATCCGCCATGTTTGTTACACAAACACGTATCAACGGGAATTTTTCTTTCTTTCTTTCTTGCTCATATCCATCCTTCCTTCCTTCTTTCCTTGTTTACTCCCTTCCTTCCTTCCTTCCTTCCTTCCTTCCTTCCTTCCTTCCTTCCTTCCTTCCTTCCTTCCTTCCTTCCTTCCTTCCTTCCTTCCTTCCTTCCTTCCTTCCTTCCTTCCTTCCTTCCTTCCTTCCTTCCTTCCTTCCTTCCTTCACGTACGTTGTGCGTGGATTTAACGCAGAACAATAAATCGGCTTTACACAAAAACATCATCAACAGGAATTTATCGTTTTTATCCCGAGATGACAAATTCTTACCGTGGGGAATTTTTTTGACGGTTTATCGTGAACGGTAAAATATCGCCCATTCCTAGAGTACAGCATCAAAAAGAGCTAACTAGTGAGTAGGGCTGCAACGACTATTTTAATAGTCGACTAGTCACCGACTATGGAAACGATTAGTCGACTAATCGGATAAATAGTAATTTTTTTCTTAAATTTAGTATGTCACTTTAATTATGTGGCAAATGATAATAAACACGAGAAAGATGGGTACTTCAATGAAAAATACAGGACTGTCTCAGAAAATTTGAATATTGTGATAAAGTTATTTATTTTCTGTAATGCAAAAATGTCATACTTTCTGGATTCATTACAAATCAACTGAAATATTAAAAGCCTTTTATTAGGGCCCGAGCACTGAAAGTGCGAGGACCCTATTGTATCTGTGATGTTTATTATTAGGGCCCGAGCACTGAAAGTGCGAGGACCCTATTGTATCTGTGATGTTTATTATTATTATTATTATTATTATTATTATTATTATTATTCTCGCCATAAATAAATTGCCTTTTTGGAGGCCTTAAAATGCTCAAAAACTCACCAAATTTTACACACGCTTCCAGAGTCGCGTAAAATTACGTATTTTATGGGCGACAGGCATGGGTCAAAAAGGATTAGGCTCTATAGCGCCACCTATTTTATGTTTTTGACGAGCCCCACAATATGGTTTGACTTACAGCAATGTCCTTTATGTGTCTATTATATCAGAAAAAGCCCTACAAAAAAGTCTCTTGGACCCATGCTCTAAGTTACACAGGAAGTCCGGCATTTTGAACAGAAAATGTCATTTTTTATGAATTCTGATCATTTCTAGGCCTCGTACTTTAACGAACTCCTCCTAGAGATTTTATCAGATTGGCTCACAACTTGGTTTGTACAATCTAGACACATGGCCGACGCTAAATTGCGAAGCTTTTACGTTTTTAGCAGAGGGCTTGACCGTAGTGATCCGGCGAAGTTTGGGGTCATTTTTAAGGCTCGCCATGAAACACCAATTGGCTGTAATTCAGCAATACATGATTTGATGTGGTTGAAAACGTATGTGCATGATTGTAGGCTGAGCCTGAAGACATATGTGGTGGAATATTCAGGATCGGTTGTAGCGCCACCTGTTGGCACCAGGAATTGTCATGTCTTCTAGTATGCATCTGTGCTCAAAGGGAGATGAGCGGATGGATCTCAAAGTTGGTCAGATAAATAGGTAAGATATTGACGATGGCTGACAGAGAAAACTGTAAGTTTTTCTCAAAGGGCGTCGCTGTTAGAGGTTGTCAAATTTCGGTGTCTCGCCATGAACATAAAAGTTGTTTTAACTTTCAAATACTTGGTCCAAATTGACCCAAAATCAATACATTTAATCAGGCTTCCATTCTGATATCCATTCTATATTTGGGACAGTTTGTCACCGACTTTATTCAAAATATGAACTCATTTTGAAATAAATCTTTACTTTGTCATGCAATGTCGAATTAACTTCTAACTTCGTAAAAATATTGTTGAAAATAATATGATTTGAGCATTGTATGTGCAAGAGGCGATTTATAATGAATGTTTTGAGTTGGATTAGAAGCATGAAGCTGTCTGCGGGCCGCGTGCGCGCAGACCGCGGGAACGCGCAGACGCAGCTCCTGGAAGCTGCCGGGGGCGGGGCGGGGGAGGGGGGTTGTTGCAACTTGCAGCAACATGTGGAGTCACGCCGTCACGTCACGTAAGTTGTATTGTGGTTTTTTAATGCGTGTTGCAATTATTTTATTTTATTATATTATTATATTATTATTGAGCTTCCATCCGCGATCCCGATCAGGAGCGCGCGGCCGCGCGCGGCCACGCGCAGAGCCGAGAGCCAGTTTCTGCCCATTTCTGCAGCTTTGCCAAAAAATGCTACCTAAAGGTTTTCCACCTTTGTAGAGCCACAACTTTACTGTGTTTTACTCCCTAAACCACTTCCTTTCACCCCCAAGTGGTCCTTGTCTCTTGCCAGGCCGTCATTGTAAATAAGAATGTTCTTAATGACCTGCCTGGTTAAATAAAGGCGAATGACTGAATGAATATCAAATAAAGCCATAGAATTGTTGTTTTTTTTCTCTTTATCGTATAATATTCACAAAGTGTAATGCATTCATGTCATGGGTCGTGTATTTTGAAGGATCAAATAATCAACATCCCATTATCCATTTTACATCGTGCAAGAAATGATGCAAACTTTGAAAATCGACTGTGCGCATGCGCAGAACCCAAACGTAGCATTTTTTCGGCAGGGAGCAGAAATTGGCAGAACACCGGCTGGGACGGACCTGATGCTCTGATGCGACAGGTCTCTGCTCACACTGACTATACGTTCATACACGGACGTAATATGGGGGGGGGGGGGGGCATGTATCCTGCACTTTTTCAAAAGGCAGTTTTGGTCCCCTGCAGTTTTTACCGTCCAAAAACAATGTTACGCTATATTAAATGGAGACAGGTCAGCACTAGGACCAAGCGGAAAACGGCCGCTCAAGCTGAAGCCTGTTGTTTGGTCTGCCTGGGTCACGTCAGCTAGACGGATTTTAAGAATAAGAATAAGAATTACTTTATTAATCCCCAAAGGGAAATTCCTTTGTATGGCAGCTCATCTACTGTACCATTTGCAGAAGAGAAGCTCTTCTGAATATCTCTTGGATGAGTTGATTATGTTGAAATGTTAATAGATAACCCTTCTGTGGTCTTTTGGTCAAATTGACCCATATTCACTTTTCTTTTATATCAAAAATATGATTTTCATCCATATAACTGCCTCTGTTACACTCATTTCAAATAAAATTGATGATCACTACCAGAGCTGGTAGAGTAGCCAAAAATTGTACTCAAGTAAAAGTACTGTTACTTCAGAATAATATGACTCAAGTAGAAGTAAAAAGTATCATCCAAATAATTACTTGAGTAAAAGTAAAAAAAGTACTTGGTGACAAAACTACTGAAGTACTGAGTAACTGTTGAGTAACGTCTGATTTATTTTTTTAACACACCCATTCAAAAAGACAAAAGTACAAAATAAACATCTTCAGGCAAATTAAAATCAATAAAATAATAAAATAAATTAAAATTAATAAAAAAATGAAAAATAGCTTAAATTAAAATAAGCGTAAAGTAAATTCAAGAACTTTAATAAATAATAAAATAACAGAATAAAAAAATAAATTAAGCACCAGTAGCACAACATTTCAAGCCTTTGTACTTTTCTTTTTCAACCAGGCAGAACTAGAACAAACATGAACTCATAGAAACTCTGTGTGTGTTTGAGTCTGTGTAAATGTGACAAAACATGTAAAAACAAACATTTTTCCCAAAGAATCACTCAGTGATGTCATGAGATTGACGCGTAGACGGATAAAAAGGATAAAAGAAAAGTAACAGCTCAACGTAGCCTAATGTAGCGGAGTAAGAGGAACAGTTTCTCCTTCACAAATCTACTCAAGTAAAAGTAAAAAGTATAGTGATTCAAAACTACTCCTAAAAGTACAACATTTCCCAAAACTTACTCAAGTAAATGTAACGGAGTAAATGTAACTCGTTACTACCCTCCTCTGATCACTACTTGCATTGAATTATGGATATTTTATTCAATTTCTCCTCTCCTGTGATATTCAATTTGACCCACCAACCACTGGCTGGTGCTGGGTGGTGGTCCAAACATTTGAGATGATTTCATTTCATTTTCACATATACCCGTCTGTGATAATCCATCAATTTATATGCCTCTGAGTTTAACTATAGTCAAAAAAATTCAGAATTTCGGCTTATCTTTATCTATCTCCAAAATGAGCTATGATTTTATGTAAATGAGGTCTATTGACCATTCATTCCAAAAATAAGTGTAAAATTGGTGGTAATGAGTTGGAGTGAAGTTGACTAACAAGGTGAAACACAGAATTGGGTGATAATTAAAGCTACATGCTTTACAACCAGTAAAACCACAAAGGGAACAGTAAACTTAAAAGTAACAATAGAAAACTAGAAGAACTACTAGAAAACACAGTGAACTGAAAGAGTTTGAGTTTTCTTTTTTTTTTTTTTTTACCTTGTCTGCACACATTAATGATTGAAACAAGAGGAAAATTGGTTCAAAACGAGCTGGCAATGGCACAGTGTCTGCCCGGCTTTAAACAGAACCGCAGCCAGTACTCGAGTTGTAAAAAAAAATCAGGGGGATGGTGGATTTTATCATATGGGGACAGATAATTTGTTCTGATTACAAATATTATAATATATTACAAATAATAGCAGTGACCAAAACAGCTGCAGAAATACTGCAGGAATGACATAGCAGCAGTTAAATGCAGCCTTCTGTAAGCTTTAAATATCCACTGGGCTTACATCAAATACATCAAAACACAACAATAAAAAACACTTTTCTGAACTTATCAATATGACTCTGTCCTTCACAGGATAAGTAAAATGGATCACTGCAAAAACTCAAAATCTTAACAAAAATATTTGTCTTATTTCTAGTGAAAATGTCTCATTTTAGTAAAAAAAACCTCATTACACTTAAAACAAGACTCATCACTGGAAAAAAAAACACCATTTTCATCTGTTTCACCTGTTCACCTGTTTTCACTTAAAATAAGTAGAAAAATCTGCCAGTGGAACAAGATTTTTTTGCTTGTAATGAGAAGATAAATCTTGTTTAATTTAATTTTTTTTTTTACATTTATCGTATTTTTAATATTCTCTTTTTGGGGGGGGCTGGAAGGAGGGGCGTTGGCCATGAGTGCGAGGGCCCGTTCATCGCTGCTTGCAGCTTTAATTATTATTATTATTATTATTATTCTCGCCGTAAATAAATTGCCTTTTTGGAGGCCTTAAAATGCTCCAAAACTCACCAAATTTTGCACACGCTTCCAGAGTCGCGTAAAATTACGTATTTTATGGGCGACAGGCATGGGTCCACAAGAATGGGCTCTATAGCGCCACCTATTTTATGTTTTTTGACGAGCCCCACAATATGGTTTGACTTACAGCAATGACCTTTATGTGTGTATTATATTAGACAAAGAGCTACAAAAAAGTCTTTTGGACCCATGGTCTAAGTTACAAAGGAAGTCCGGCATTTTGAACAGAAAATGTCATTTTTCATGAATTCTGATCATTTCTAGGCCTCGTACTTTAACGAACTCCTCCTAGAGATTTTATCGAATTGGCTCACAACTTGGTTTGTACAATCTAGACACATGGCCGACGCTAAATTGCGAAGCTTTTAAGTTTCTGCCAGAGGGCTTGACCGTAGTGATCCGGCGAAGTTTGAGGTCATTTTTAAGCCTCGCCATCAAACATCAATTGGCTGTAATTCAGCAATACATGATTTGATGTGGTCGAAAACGTATGTGCATGATTGTAGGTTGAACCTGAACCCATCTATGGTGGAATATTCAGGATCGGTTGTAGCGCCACCTGTTGGCACCAGGAATTGTCATGTCTTGTAGTTTGCATCTGTGCTCCAAACGAGATCAGTTTCTTGATCTCAAAGTTGGTGAGATAATAGGTAAGGCATTGACCATGACTGACAGAGAAAACTGTAAGTTTGTGTCAAAGGGCGTCGCCGTTAGAGGTTGTCAAATTTCGGGGTCTCGCCATGAACATAAAAGTTGTTGTAACTTAAACATAATTGGTCAGAATCAACCCAAAATCAATTCATGTAATCAGGCTTCCATTCTGAACAAGTGGATATGACAATCTTGGATGAACTCCATAGCGCCACCTTTTGGTCAGGTATACATTTTTCATCAAATTATGTGCTGTCATTGCTGTTTCGTTCATCCAATCTTAAAGCAATCGACACATATGATTGTAAGTAGGTCCCTTGTTGACCGTGTCGCGTATCGTGGTCGTAATTTGAAAGCAATTGGCATTTTTATGTCACTCTGTATTTCTGGTAAAATATTAATTAAAAATCAGAGATTTTGTGTAAGGAAAATTAAATGGCAGTTTCAGATAGCTTACAACAGGACTAAAAAATCATACACTGGAACATATTATTTTTGAAGAACTCCGTCACTCTAAAAATTTTAAAAATGAACTAATAACATAAAAAGCTATGTCTTTGTCACAAAATGTCAAAATTGACATCCGACTTCATAGATATGTTGTTTACTATAATGAGAAAAAATATCATGTTAATTCCATAAGTCAAAGATACATGAGTGATTTTTAAATAATATTTATGTGTGATCAGGCTGCCTGACATGTTGATCTCTCAGTCTCTCAGCTCCAGCAGCTCCAGCAGAGTGGAGAGGGGAGGGGCTGAGCTCCCGCCGGGCGAAGGTGTTTGGAATGCGTGCGCAGCTCCCCCGGGGGCGGGGGTGGGTGGAGGGGGTTGGGGGGGTGGAGTTTGGAATGCGCGCGCAGCTCCCGCGGGGGGAGGGGCTGGTGTTCCCATGGGTGTTCAGCGCGGCCGCCATCTTGGTCAAGGCGCCGCATTGACTGCCTGAGAACATCGGGCGTGGCCGCCATCTTGGATCGGTTTTTTTTTTTTTTTTTTTTTTTTTTACTTTATTTAAAAGAATTATCACAAAACAGTATACACGAACAGTATACAAATAAAAAACAGAACATGTGCCAGGGGTGATGTTTGTTATTCAAGAAGATTAAACATATAACACAAGTCTACGGTTTTAAAAGCCTTTTCATTTGTTGATTTTAGGATTAATTTCAAGTAAAGTTCCATTTCTTTCTGGAAAACAAAAAAACAAGGGGTTTTCTTTGAAAATTTACTCTTATGAATATGGAATTTGGCAAGAAATAAAAACAGATTTATCAAAAAGTAACATTTTCCTTCTTTTTTAGAGAAACAATGGAAACCAAAAACAACATTTTCCCAATATAAATTAAAATCTATACCAAAGGAGTCAATAATAAATTTGCTAATATCTGCCCATAGTTTTTTCGAATGAGAGCAAAGCCAAAATAAATGGACAACTGTTTCTGGATGTAAATTACAGAAGGAACCATTTGTATTAATGTCCTTTTTAAATTTCTGCATGTAATGGTTAGCAGGATCATATTTATGTATGATTTTGTAAGAGACCTCCTTAACCTTATTTGTGATTAAAAACTTGTTAGGAAGCATCCAAGTTTTTCTCCAATCAATATGATCTGTGAAACGATTCCAATAAACAGTAATATTAGGGGTAGCAACAATATCTTTTTGAAATAAGGCACGTACCCTTTTATTATTATTCTTTTGGGTCAGTGAAAAACATATTTTACCTACTGGACAGTCAGTTGAGAATGGGACAGACACATTTCTAGACGAGGAAGTACAACTGTTTTTAAAAAGCATTAAGGTGCCTGATGGAATAGCATTGGCGACAACTGAGAATTCTTCAGGAGTTACTTGAAGACTATGTCGTGATGAAAAGTCTCTGTAAGACAGCACAACTCCTTCCTCATTTAGCAGCTGACTCACCAGCCAGATCCGGTTCTGAAACCAGGTTTAAAAAAAAAAGGGATTTATTTCTAACTAGGATATCTCTATTGTTCCAAATAATATAACGGTGGGGTGAAAAGTTAAGCTTATAGATAAGAGTCCATGCAAGGAGGACCTGTTTATGAAATACAGATAACTTAACTGGAATTTTTTCTACATTATAATTACAAGACAGTATGAAATGAAGGCCTCCAAAACGAGAGAAAATATGGTGGGGAATAAAATTCCAGATTGAGGTGGGATTCTTCATAAAATTTTTCGCCCAATTAATTTTAAATGTATTGTTTAAAGTTTTAAAATCCAGGAAATTAAGCCCTCCAGATTCATAAGTATTCATGACTATACTTTTTCTAATGTAATGTATACGATTTTTCCATAGGAAATTAAAAAGCATCTGGTTAACAGTTTTACTAATTTTATTATCTAAATGTAGTGAGATAGCAGCATAAGTTAGTCGAGAAATTCCTTGGATCGGTATCGCTTTGACTCCAGTGCGTTCACTTCTATTGTGGAAGGAGGTGTCTGCATAAGTAAAATAACTATAACTTGCTTAATTTTCAACCGATTTTCACGCAGTTTTCTTTGTTACAAACGGCAGACATGTAGCTACGATACAGGATGCTTGATGTACGTTAAATATGCAGGCTTTCATGCTAAAATACGTTCTGCAGGTAGTCACACTACTGGTTATGCTATTCAGGTATACACACACACACACACACACACACACACACACACACACACACACACATATATATATATATATATATATATATATATATATATATATATATATATATATATATATATATATATATGTATATATATGTATATATATATATACATACACAAACATATACACAAAACAAAATACAGTATAGCATATTAATTAATGTATTAATATATTTGAATAACAGACATAACAAACTTAAAAACAAAAAACATAACAGATGACAGCATTCAATTGTCATAATGGAGCAAAAAGAAGAAACATTTGGAAGGAGTGTGTGTGTGAGGAATTGTATTTTAGTGTTATAAATGAAATTATATAATAATGCAATCGCTATGATATATAATTTTACAATATAATACAGTCAAAAATATATGAAATGAAGCAACATACAATATAATAATACAATATGCTATATTACTGGGTACGCTAATATGATATAACAACATGTAATATAATATGGTATAATAGATTAATATAATATCATACATTCTGGACCATGAGATACTGCCGTACTGTATGATCGTCGTTCATTTGAGTGATCTGATTTTAACTACTATCCTCTCATCTGTACCGCCATGATTGTGTGTGTGTGTGTGTGTGTGTGTCTGTGTGTCTGTCTGTCTGTCTGTCTGTCTGTCTGTCTGTCTGTCTGTCTGTCTGTCTGTCTGTCTGTCTGTCTGTCTGTCTGTCTGTCTGTCTGTCTGTCTGTCTGTCTTTCTTTCTTTCTTTCTTTCTTTCTTTCTTTCTTTCTTTCTTTCTTTCTTTCTTTCTTTCTTTCTTTCTTTTTATTCTTCTGACGAAAGGAGGTCCTTTTTGCCCCCCTAAACGGCCCAAAAAGTCATCAAATTTTGCACCAAGCCAGGCCTGGCGATAAATTTGATTTTTATGGTTTGCATTAATGGGCGTGGCCTAACGGCTCAACAGTGCCCCCTAGAAAACCTTTCTCTGCCATAACTTTTGAAAGGTTTGACATAAAGAGTTGTGGGTGGTGTCATGGGACTCGGCATTGAGTCCTTGACCATAATTGGTGAAAATTAGCCCAGTCCCTTTTTCTGATTGGTTGTCCCTATTTCCTGCTATAACTTTTGAATGTTTTGACATAGAGTCGTGGGTGGTGTCATGGGGCTCTGTAATGAGTCCTTGAGCTTCTTTGGCCTTAATTAGCCCCGCCCCTTCTTCTGATTGGTCGTCCCATTTTACTGCTATAACTTTTGAATGGTTTGACATAGAGAGTCGTGGGTGGTGTCATGGGACTCTGTAATGAGTCCTTGACCTTCATTGGCCTGAATTAGCCCCGCCCCTTCTTCTGATTGGTCGTCCCATTTTACTGCTATAACTTTTGAATGGTTTGACATAGGAAGTCGTAAGTGTCATTTCTGATATGCTTATGGGGGGCGGTGGCCGTGAGTGCGAGGGCCCGTTCATCGCTGCTTGCAGCTTTAATTATTATTATTATTATTCTCGCCGTAAATAAATTGCCTTTTTGGAGGCCTTAAAATGCTCCAAAACTCACCAAATTTTGCACACGCTTCCAGAGTCGCGTAAAATTACGTATTTTATGGGCGACAGGCATGGGTCAAAAAGGATTAGGCTCTATAGCGCCACCTATTTTATGTTTTTGAAGAGCCCCATAATATGGTTTGACTTACAGCAATGTCCTTTATGTGTCTATTATATCAGACAAAGCTCTACAAAAAAGTCTCTTGGACCCATGCTCTAAGTTACACAGGAAGTCCGTCATTTTGAACAGAAAATGTCATTTTTCATGAATTATGGTCATTTCCAGGCCTCGTACTTTAACGAACTCCTCCTAGAGATTTTATCAGATTGGCTCACAACTTGGTTTGTACAATCTAGACACATGGCCGACGCTAAATTGCGAAGCTTTTAAGTTTCTGCCAGAGGGCTTGACCGTAGTGATCCACCGAAGTTTGAGGTCATTTTTAAGCCTCGCCATCAAACATCAATTGGCTGTAATTCAGCAATACATTATTTGATGTGGTTGAAAACGTATGTGCATGATTGTAGGTTGAGCCTGAAACCATCTATGGTGGAATATTCAGGATCGGTTGTAGCGCCACCTGTTGGCACCAGGAATTGTCATGTCTTCTAGTATGCATCTGTGCTCCAAGCGAGATGAGTGTATTGATCTCAAAGCTGGTCACTTTAATAGGTAAGACATTGACGATGACTGACAGAGAAAACTGTACGTTCTTATCGAAGGGCGTGGCCGTTAGAGGTAGTAAAATTTTGGTGTCTCGCCATGAACATAAAAGTTGTTGTAACTTAAACATAATTGGTCAGAATTAACCCAAAATCAATACATGTAATCAGGCTTCCATTCTGAACAAGTGGATATGACAATCTTGGATGAACTCCATAGCGCCACCTTTTGGTCAGGTATACATTTTTCATCAAATTATGTGCTATAATGGCTGTTTCGTTCATCCAATCTTAAAGCAATCGACATATATGATTGTCAGTAGGTTCCTTGTTGACCGTGTCGCGTATCGTGGTCATTGCTTGAAAGGAATTGGCATTTTTATGTCACTCTGTATTTCTGGAAAAATATTAATTAAAAATCAAAGATTTTGTGTAAGGAAAATTAAATGGCAGATTCAGAGACCTTTTGGCATGACGAAAAAATCATACACTGGAACATATTATTTTTGAAGAACTCTGCCACTCTCTTTTTTGAAAATACCAACTAATAACGTAAAAAGCTATGACTTTGCCATAAAATTATTTTATTGACATGTGACTTCGTACATATATTGATTACTGTAATGTGAAAATATTGTGTGAATTGCAATAAAGTCCTTACATTATGGGATTTTCTATGAATATTTCTGTCGAATGAATCATTGCCACCCTGTCTCAGCCTGTCTCAGACACGTGAACGCGCAAACTGCAGTTCTGAGTTGGGGAAGAGAAAAGGGAGGGGGCGCGCTCCCGGAGCTCCGAGCCCGGACTGCGTGATGACGTCACTCACACGTGCCCTTGCTGGGAGAAACCTGACACCTCCCCAGTGTTTTGTTTCACACGCGCAGGAGAACGACGAGATGCATTCAGGGCCCGGTCGGAATTCTAAAATGAGCCGCTCCAGGCAGATGAGCCAGCTGCGTACACTATTAAAGCGTATTCCATGCAATGCGAACAAGCTTCAGCGACAAAATCAATTCCATTGCTTTATTTTTTTTGTATTGGACTGTCCTAACTGGCTGCGAGTTTAACAGTTTCAGTGTGGACAGAGAGAGTTTAACAGTTTCAGTGTGGACAGAGAGCATCCGATGTCACGCAGCTCAACGTGATAATCGGACTCTCGCATGCAGTTATGACATGGTGCAAACGACTCCCTGGGATCTTTAAAGGGGGACCTATTATGAAAAACACGTGTTTTCTTGTTTTAACATATATAAAGTGGTCTCCCGTCAGCCTGCCAACACAGAGAAGATGATATCCCATGAAAATTTGCAAGAACTGCTCGCCCCCACCCTTACAGAGTTCCCCAGTGACAGTGTCATGTGGTTTCCACGGGCCGTTGTGATTGGTGCATTTTCTTTACGTCACCAAAATGCAAACCACGCCCTCGGTCTCCTCCGCTGCTGAAACCACGCCCACCACCAGCTCTGCCGGCCGCTCGAGCTCCGCCATTGTTCAGCAGCGCTGGCTGTTTGAACAACGAGGGAGAGTTAAGATGAGGTTTTGCATGGACATTTACCCTCATAAAATGATCAGATCCCACAGCACGGACCCGGGAACTGACACGAGCCAGCGGTAAGTTCCGGTTTTTTTAATGTAATTTATATTTGTCTATGAGTATGGTCTTTGCATGGGCTAAGTATTTAGCTTAGCTCCGGAGCCCCGGCGCCGCGTACGGAGCTGCCGGAGCTGCTCACGGACCAGCCCGTCGAGGGGATCCGAACCCGTAGGCTCCGGGGGAGAGCCGGGAGAGCCAGCTCTCCCCCGGAGCCTACGGCGTAGGGTACGCGTCGATTTAACGCAGAACCGTGGACACGCTTTGCTACGGAGCAACGCTTTGTCTCCTCCCCTCCTACACGTCATTCAAGCAGACAATCAGAGCAGAGCCTCATTATCATAGCCCCCCCCCCCTATGGGGGTATTATCGTTCCAATATTATTTGTGTGTGCGTAAAATGATGTGTCGTTACGTTACGTCATTCAACAGTTTTTCGACTCGTACCCATAAACTTGAATTCGTGTTCACAGTGAAGACTCGTAGTCGTAGAAATTAGAGTTGTATTCACAAGACTTTGCACTCACAGCTTTTAGATTCATACTCACATAAAAACAATCCTAACCCTAATAATTTATCAGACTAATGTGTGTGACAGCAGAATTTTGGGTATAACTTTTTTATTTACATACAAATGTTTATCATTACGAATATGAATAGTTATAACATGGACACATCTTTTTTACGCACACACAAATAATATTGGAACAATAATACCCCCATACAACTGCCACATCCAATATGGCGTCAAAGTCGCCGCCATATTGGATGTGGCAAGACTGCGCTGTAAACTAATACAAGTAAATGGACTTATTTTAATAAAGCGCCTTTCTACAAAGAAATTTACGTTTTACGTCTCATTTATTCATTCACACACGCACTAATATACTTGGGAAACAGTTAGGCACCAAATATAATATATTTCATTTTCTCAGATGGCAAAAATAAGAACTTTATTGATCCCACATAGGAGTAATTCATGTTGTATCAGCTATAGAGAACAAGGTAGTGCCGAAAAACAATATATATCCCTCTTCACAAAAATAAGAAAAATAGAGATACATATTTTCTCATCAACAAAACATATTTTTAAATTTTCAAGTAACAAAATAACATATTTTAACTATTTTTCAGATTTTTTCAATTATTTTATTGTCTGAAAAATTGTTCAAATATTATTTTATTGTCTGAAAAATGGTTCAATTATGTTATTTTGTTATTTGAAACATTTTAAATTTGTTTTGTTGATCTATTTTTCTATATTTTTCTTATTTTTGTGAGGGGGGATATATATTGTTTTTCGGAACTACCTTGTTCTCTATAGCAGATATAACATAAATTACTTCTATGTGGGATCAATAAAGTTCTTATTTTTGCCATTTTTTAGACAGAAAATAACATGTTTTGTTGATGAGAAAATATGTTTCTCTATTTTCTTATGTCTATGCTTTGACCTGTCTGTGACGTCATTCAACAGTTTTTCGACTCGTACCCATAAACTTGAATTCGTGTTGACAGTGAAAACTCGTAGTCGTAGAAATTAGACTTTGCACTCACAGCTTTTAGATTCATACTCACATAAAAACAATCCTAACCCTAATGATTTATCACTCATGTGTGTGACAGCAGAATTTTGGGTACAACTTTTTTATTTACATACAAATGTTTATCATTACGAATACGAATCGTTATAACATGGACACATCTTTTTTACGCACACACAAATAATATTGGAACAATAATACCCCCATACCCACCGCCCTGAAAATGAGCCACAGATTAGATTAGATTGTTTTTAAGACATTCAAGGCCTGTTTAAAATATACATTAAATGCCATAATATGTCTCCTTTAAGCCTGAATTACAGTTCTGGGTCAATGATGTATAAGGCCTATTTCTTAAAATACTTAAAATAAAGATATATTTGGCCATTTTCCAAACATTTGGAATGTAGTGTGCATATATGTGAAAACTTAAAACAAAGGTATTTTAGTGTTTTTAAACCTACATTAATAGGGCAACGACCTTAAAAAAGTCAGTTGGGGCGACCCTTATTTATCTCAAAATTAATAGATTTCCTTAACAAAATTTATATTTTAATAAGTATCAGTAATTAAATTAACTGTTCAAGAAAGATAGACTCATGTGTCCTTTCATTTTCGAAAACCATTTTTAAATACATTTTATCTATAATGGAAGTGTCACCCTCATAAAGAGGGTTAAGATTTGAGACAAATTTAAAGACATTTTATTAAAGAATCAGCATAACTATGTCGTTGTATGTTCCTATGTTTTTCATAATAGGTCCCCTTTAAAGAGGGATAACCTTCATTTATATTTAGAAGAACCATGAACATTTTTAAGATGTTTTGCAAGACGTGGACCCACATTTATAAAGAAATCATTGAATTTATTAGCAATTTGTGTATGCTCTGTTATCTTATGCGCCATCCTGAAATGTAGACTGGGCTGGAATAGATGATTTTTTTTTTATCTTGTTGAGTAATTCTTTCAATATTTTCCATAGATCATTTATTTATTTCTAATAAGATGGTTGTATTTATTCCTATAATTTTTGTATGTAGCACAATTTAAAGGACTAGGACTTTGAAAATGCCTTTTATAAAGCTTGTTTTTGTTTTGTAGCATCGGCTATCTGCTAGTTGAAACGTGTGGTCTGTTAGTCTATCTGAGTTTTATGGTGTTTTTATAGTTCATGCTTTATGATGCGGTACTTTTTTTTTTTTTATTTTTTTTTTTACTTTTTTGTAGGTGCTTCGTCACCTTAATGTTTGGCTGTGTTTTGATCTGTGTTTCTGGTGCGCCGTCACCTGTTTAGCTGTGTTTTCATCTGTTTCTGGGTGTCAAAACAGTGGACGGGGGTTAGCAGGAGCCACCGTCTGACATCACTACCCAGAATGTAAACAACAATGGCGACCTACGAGTTAAATTATATTTTCAAATTTTATAAAAACGAAGACATCTAAAAGGTTTTTTATATCACATTGTTATAATTGATACCAACATTTATCTTTTAAGACCTACATGTCTTAATAGCCAGGGTTCCTTTTAAGGTTTTCAGAGCTTCCTTTATCTTTAGAAATAAGATAAAAGTTGTGTTTAGAATTGTACTGTGTGGCACGAAGCTTTCATCCAACCAGTGTGCTGTTAAACTTAAAAGTAAAAACGTTTTACTACCTCCTCTCGAAACACTGAGCCAGGTCTGGTGAAAAATGTGATATTTAATGGTTTGCATTAATGGGCGGGACCTAATGGCTCAACAGCGCCCCCTAGAAAACTTTGTGCCTCAAGCCCCACAATACGGTTTGACGTACATGCACCAAAATCGGTACACACCTGTATCATGTCACAACTTAAAGAAAAGCCAGGCCTGGCGATACATTTGATATTTCATGGTTTGCATTAATGGGCGTTGTCTAACGGCTCAACAGCGCCCACTAGAATACTTTTCTCTGCCATAACTTTTGAAAGGTTTGACATAAAGAGTCGTGGGTGGTGTCATGGGACTAGGTATTGAGTCCTTGACCATAATTGGTGAAAATGAGCCCCGCCCCTTCTTCTGATTGGTTGTCCCTATTTCCTGCTATAACATTTGAATGTTTTGACATAGAGAGTCGTGGGTGGTGTCATGGGACTCTGTAATGAGTCCTTGAGCTTCTTTGACCTTAATTAGCCCCGCCCTTTCTTCTGATTGGTTGTCCCGATTTTCTGCTATAACTTTTGAATGGTTTGACATAGAGAGTCGTGGGTGGTGTCATGGGACTCTGTAATGAGTCCTTGACCTTCATTGGCCTCAATTAGCCCCGCCCCTTCTTCTGGTTGGTTGTCCCTTTTTTCTGCTATAACTTTTGAATGGTTTAACATAGGAAGTCGTGGGTGGTGTCATTTCTGATATGCTTATGGGGGGCGGTGGCCGTGAGTGCGAGGGCCCGTTCATCGCTGCTTGCAGCTTTAATTATTTTAATATTGCTGATCATGGCTTACAGCTTAAGAAAACTCAAATATCCTATCTCAAAGAATTTTAATATTCTGGGAATCTTAATCTTAAACTGTAAACTATAATCAGCAATATTAAAATAATAAAAGGCTTGCAATATTTCAGTTGATTTGTAATGAATCCAGAATGTATGACATTTTTGTTGTTTTAATTGCATTACAAAAAAATAAAGAAATAAAGAACACAATATTCTAATTTTCTGAGACAGTCCTGTAGATATTTTATTCAACTTTGCCGCTGTTCATACAAAAAGTTAATGAAATGTCCTATTTAAAACTGGTGTATTGTTGAAACCATCACCCAGACCCGACGTGCTTTCTCTTCAAATGCTTGTGCATTACCAACGTGCTCCCGTGATAAGCAAGGTCTGCTTTGCAAACCTTGCAAGTCATCTTTTTATTTACCGTATCGAGGCTAAAAGGCTCCAAAACTTTAGAAGTTTTGTTACATGCAGCTGCTCTACAGGACGGGACGCCGTCATTGGCATGGTTTCCCAGATCAGTTAAGTAGCTCTTAACAGCGAAATACTTCTTTCACAGGCTCCTTAAGAAGGTTTGAAAGAAGTCTTTCGCTGTTAAGAGCTACTTAACTGATCTGGGAAACCGGGCCATTATTGTTTACCCGCTACCGCTCGGCAGAGACGCTATCGCGCATGCGCGACTCTCGGCAGAGAACATATTGAAGTGAGATGCTCCGTTGGAAAAACACGTCTGGCGACAATTTTGATTATCGATTTTTGTCGACAACGTCGACGAATCGTTGCAGCCCTACTAGTGAGGAACGTCTTTATTAAAGAATTAAAGAAGTTTAAAGTATGTTTTTTCATGTTAAAATGTCAGTTTATATTTAATTTGACAGAATATTGGATAACTTGCGTAGGTGTTGTGTAGATGTGGTGGTCTCCCATCCCTAGTATCGCTACAAACAAAGTAACTTTGAACTCCCGTCCTAGTCACCTGAGTCAACTGAAAATTGCTTTAAAGCACAATGTCACACATCAACAACGATGAAACTAGCTCATGGAGCTAAAGTCTACATGGTTTCAGAGTCAACTACTCAAGACAGTAATGATGGAGGGGAAACATGAGTGGGTCCAAGCAAGATGCCAAAGGGAGTGTCCTGGAAGAGATTTCATCCCCAGACCTATAGGGGGACACTCTGAGTAAAAGTTGTAAAAGCTGATATTTGCCACTTTAGTTGGTTGCAGATGTGCAGCATGAAGCCCTTTCTTTGTACATATCGTATCTCATAACTGGAAGGCATTCTGCTTCATCCCAGCATACATTTGATGTTATTCGCGGGAAGTCTGAATAGAAACGTTTAAATGAATGGAAATTGGCGTGTCCGTGGGTAAAAAGGATGATTTGAGATTGCATCGTTTGAAACTGGTTAGTTCCTGGTGTGATACGACCACCTTGTGGCCAGCAGATCAGTAGGCAACACATACTCTGCTGGTAATGAATGGACAAGGCAGTGAAAGCATCCACACACACTCACACACACACCATACCCACTGGCTGAGCGCCTACCGGCAATCAGCTGACCTGCTTCAACACCTGTATGGTTGCCCTGGCAACAGCAGCCCTCTTGGCCACACATGCACCCGAGCACCGTTTCCCACGTCTCTTCCCATTCACTCTCTTCTGCTTCTCCTTCTTCCTTCCTCTTCTACACTCTTTGTCTCTTTAAGCAGCTCCTGTCTCTCTCTCTTTATCTTCATCTCTCGCCTCTCATATCTTGCCTCAGATCGCTCTATCGCTTTCCCCAAACCCTCCTCCTTACTTGCATCCAATAAAGTCCACACAAACACAGACACACACAGACACACACACACCTTCTCCATCCCTCCCTCTCTTGCTGCAGGGGGCTAAGAATGATGTCATCTATTTGAAAAAATGTGAATGAACAGGTTCAGCGTGTGTCTGTATGGACGGTTTTGCCTCTTAGCAAGTGAATGGAGAAACAAAAATGACAGAGCTGATGCAAAGCAGTGAAAATGTAGATCTTAGGGCTGCAGAGCCCAAAAAAAGAAAAATAAATGCTTGTTATGCTTGTGATCAACAAGCATAATGGTTGCAGAGCAGCAGAAGCGCACAGAGACAGAGGTGATGTGGAGAATATCTATGAGCACTATGTGCTGTCAGGAATGGTGTGGTAGTTTAAATACCCGGATGCAGGCGCACATACAGAGGCAGGCTGATGATGAAATACAATCACTTACACATATATAGCACACACTAAAAGACTAAAGTCAAACTATTGCAGTGGTGGAAATACAACATTAGAAAAATAAAAAAGGCAGGGCAAGAAACATGGAACAAATCCAAACAAACAAGAGTGTTTGTGACCAAACACTGGAAACCCAGGAGAATAACGAAGGTGTAGCAATCTGGACAGAAACCACAACACATACAAGAGGCAAAACTAAACTGAATCCACAAGAGGAACAAGTTCAACTAGTGATGCACCGAAATGAAAATTTGTGGCGGAAACCGAAACCGAAACTAATAATAAACACTTGGCTGAATACCGAACAATACCGAACATGGTTCTTCAGCAGTTTTTCATTTATTTTGCCAATTTTTTCACCATTGCATAAATCAAATAAATTTGATTTAGGCATGCTTTTCAAAGAAAAAAATATTTTACAAAATTACAAGGTAGAAAATATTTATTGAACATAAAAAAATGAAAAATGTTTAATTTCCCAGCATTATGTTGTTTTGGTTCCACCTCCTGGTGAATGTTAGGTAAAATTCTTAGGGGGTTAGTTTTTGGTTGGCCAACGATTTATGTTTGTTGATTTGCGCAATGTTACGGGACGGAGCGGTCAGTCTATTTCCTTATATTACAACGCCGTTACTAATTGTTCGGTTTTTTTCCCACTTATTCCACCGAACACCGAAAGTGTTTTTTTGCCATTTTCGGCCGAACAATTTCGGTTACCGAACAATCGGTGCATCACTAAGTTCAACAAAATAAATCAATCAGTGAACAAGTGAACAAGACCCAGAGATGGTTAAACTCTTCCACTTGTGCAGGATCTGATCTCTGACCGCGAAAGGGCACCCCACCGTTTTAGCTGAGGACCGTGGTCTAGGATTTTGAGGTGCTGATTCTCATCCCAGCTGCAAACTCCTCTGTTGGGAATTGCAAGTCATGGCCTGATCAAGACAGCCGAACCACATCATGTGCAAAAAGCATGGACCCAATTGTGAGCTCATCAAACCAAACCCCATCCATGCTTTTGCTGCACCTTGAAATTCTGTCCCTTAAGTAATGGACAGAATCGGTGACAAAGGGCAGAATCCAACCCTCAGTGGAAAACAAATCGGACTTACTACCGGTAATGCTGGGGAAAAAAACCACACTGCTCCTCTTGAATCCGACGGACGCTCCTCTGCAGTGCCCCTAAATAGACCTTACCTGGGAGGCTGAGGAGTGTGATCCCTCTGTAATTGGAGCACATCCTCCTGTCTCCGTTCTTAATGTCTCCCGTCTCTCTCGGGACATGGCTGAGGCTCCGCTGGAGATGGGAATTAAAGCTCTCTTTGACCGGGAACTCCCCCAGATGTTCCCAGTGGACCCTGACAATACGTTTGAGCCTACCAGGTCTGACTGGCATCCTCCCTCACCACTGGAGGCAACTCCAGTCACCAAAGTCACCTGGATCCGGGACATTTCTCCTTGGGGATTTATAAAGCATTTTTGAATTTTAATTTGAACAGCTCCGCCCCTCTCTTCAACCGAATGTCCAAGGCCACGTTTACACGTAGCCGGGTATTTACAAAAACGGATATTTTCCCCTCTACGTTTTCAAAAATATCCTCGTTTACACAGACCCGCATGAAAACGCTGTTAACGTCATGCCAGCCAATCAGAAACCTGGAAAAAACATCAACAAATGACACGTGTAACTTCCAGTTAAGGCTGATTTATGGTTCCGCGTTACACCAACGCAGAGCCTACGGCGTAGGGTACGCGGCGACGCACACCGTACGGCACGCATCGCCGCGTACCCTACGCCGTAGGCTCTGCGTCGATTTAACGCGGGATCATAATTCAGGCTTTACTTCCAAGACGGAACGAGAGTCTGAGAGAATTTAAAACAGGTAAAATAAAAGAAAATATTGACGGTGGCCAAACAAATTGTAAACACAGGTCGCACTCATGACGCTGCTGGTGACGTTTCTGTCGCATAATGTGACGTAAATCTCCGTTTTCCTCCGTTTTCTCTGTTTAGACGCAAACGTGAAAACTGAGTTTTTGAAAATCTCCACTTTGGCCGGAGTTTTCAGAAATGATCGTTTTTGGGGGCTTTGACCTTCGTTTTCGTGTAAAGGAACGGCAAAAACGCATGAAAACGCCTCCGTTTTTGCCCCGTGTAAACGGGGCCCAAGACATGCGGCCGTAAGTCTGATGACACAACAAGAAAGTCAATCATCCTGGTCCTGGTTCAAAGTGCAGAGTATCCCTATGGACACCCTTCTATTTAAAAATGGTGCTCGCTACGGACAATCCATGAGGAGCACCGAAGTCCAATAACCAAGTAAATAAAGCCAGATTATCTCAACAAAAATGTAACTTAAAAATCCATGACACTCCTTTTATGTGTTTGGTTTTAAAATCAACAGCAGGAAATTACAATGAAGGAGGAACGAAGAACAGAAGATAGAGTTAGGGAAGAGGAAGCAAGGGCTCATTAAAGAGAAGATCAACGCTCAAACAAGCCATCATGTCAGCTGAGGCTATTGTGATATTTATGAAGACGTTTGACTTCACAGATGCTTACCATACATTCTGTACAACACCTGAGCCACAGGTACCATCCCACTGGTCTCAGTCAGCGCCAATAAGTATAGTTGTAGTTCATATCCACATGTGCTCAGAGCAAACCTGCCATCATTCACCTATTTCCAGCATTTCTCCCTCAATTAGAAATCTTCTTTTCTGGATCGATGCACTTCCGACTTGAATTATACTGCCATATTTTCTATTCACTACAGACATTTTCAACCTGAGAACGTGCAAAATAAATGATGAAATTAACGCACAGCGGCTCTCTGCAGGCAGAGAAAACGGATGGATTCAATTTTAATTTGTATCCTGCCTCAATCAAATTTCCTGCTTCAGTAAGGTCTCAAGTATATGAAGCCTTCTGCTGTTGTATCTGGTGCATATGCACACCATAGCAGAGAGGAAAGTATAATATAAGGTAGTTACAGAAAATCATCAAATCAGGTTTTTAAAGAAATCAGAATTGGACAATGCGCTTGGAAGTGTGAATGTAGCAAAAAAACTCGTTCTCAATGAAAGATGTACCAAATAAGACATGTTCTGCCTCTGCTTTTAACAACTTTTTGAGGTTTAATGAAATATCTGTGACACTCCTTAGTCAAAAAGCAATGAAACACAAAAGCACCCTTTTCAATCACGTCTTTACAGCTCCAGTTTTAGGGGGTGGAGCTGGCATTGTATCTCTGTTGCACCTCCATCTTCAAAAGGATGCATCTTGCAGCTTTGCAGTGCACTGATACACAGCAAATTAACCATGATGAGACATAAAAGTTGTTGAAGATAAAATGTATGTCCCCATATTTTCCCATTAATTCGAATGGAAAGTTATCAACTTGTAAAATACCAAGAACTTTGTAACCCTGGTCACTCATGACCCCATCAAAACAGATTTAGAGCCGACAGATAGTCTTCTTCATCATGGTCTTTTTCAATGTTCTGGAAAGACAGTGGGCTCTGTAAGAAAAGTTGCACGGGTTCTTTCATGGTGTAATTTAGAAGACTAGTGTTTAAGTGATTTTAGCACCGGTGTGGAAAGATTAACATTGTTTAAATGTTCCATCTGCACAGAAGGTGTGATTCTGTGCAATTCAACTGGACCAACGCTTGTTGGATACAATACAAATCTTGGAGATGTAACTTGACCTTGGAAAGCAAAGACAATGTAGCGGATGGAGAAGTGTGGGGAGTGTGGCAGAGTAATTTCCCTCACCGCCTGAGAGCAGATGTATTTAGATGGCTGCAGTTTACCCTGGTCGTGTCAGGTATCTGAACTCAGTCAGTGAGCAGACTAAAGAGGCAGAGCAGCTGGGAAGGGGAAGGGAAGGTGGTTCTTCTGATTGGCAGATTGAACAGTCCACAGTCACTCCGGGACTGCACACTGAAGAAAAACTGTAGAGTATAATTAGTGTTGGGTGATTAAGGCTTACAGCTGAAAGTGTTTTGAATCCATATGAATGCATCTACCATCTCCACAGCTGTCTGCAGAAGTCAGAGATAACTGAAGTTTGCTCTGCTGTATTTTAGCCATGTTTTCTGGTACATTTTGAAATTGTTTTCAACTTTGCATATTAATACCTCTGAAAACTAATTTAGCTTGATAACTAGCGTATTTTTTTGTTGCTGTCTCATTCGTGTTCCTGTCTGTGGTTAATTAGATTTGTGCACTTAGAAACAATTATTCAGCCTGAAGCTGGACAGTGTACTGGCTAGTACAAAATACTATATATTCAATATACTGTACAATCATCGTGTTTAATGCATTTCTTTTGAAGTTTTCATCGTTTTTTTTCAACTCTGGCGTCTCCAATGGGAGTTCCACGCAAGCTGCTGCGGTTTAACAATAAAAGCTCTGAAATTACAGTGTTTCTATTCGTTTCAATGTCTCACTACACAGTAAGTTTGATGCTGGACGTCTCACTATGTCCGTTGGACACCTGGCCACTGGATTGTGTAAATAAGAAGGAAGTAGCAGTGCTTGGAGTTTGCTAGTCTGCTGACTCCTACTTCATGTTTGTATCTTATTTAACCCCCCAAAAATGTGTGTGTTTCATTAATAGATTGTTCGATTTAGAAGTCATATATACAGCTAAGTTTATGGGAGCATGTTTGGAGGAGTATGTGCTTGAAAGGTTCATCTGAGGACTCCAGCCTCCTCACACAGTCCAAAATCATGCATGCGAGGTTAAACTGTGATAAACTTCTCGCTCAAACCTCCTAAACCCAAAATGTATAACCTTAAACATCAAAACATTTCAGCATTAACTACTCAGGCATAAATTCTTGCAGGTAAATATCAACACAGGTAATTTCAGGTGCTTCACCGAGAGACCGGTGCTGCTGGTTTGTCCACTGGGCACCGACTCCCCTCATTCTTGACAAATGCACTTCCTTCTCCTTGGCATCAATTATAAACTCTGCTTCTTGTCGTCGATTGTAATGTCATCATAGCAGTGATCACGATAAATTAAACAGACGGGTGTGTAATGCAGCACCCGGTGACAGTAATGCGGTTGTCACCGCCGTCTGAAGGGTACAAATGTGCTTCAGATGCCCATTAAAGCCAAGGTCAAACGTATCAGGAAACATCTCGGCTGATTTCTGCACCGCAGCACGTGCGTGTGGCCTGGTTTGGTGTGAGACTGTATCAAAGCTTACATGGGAACTGTACACACACATACAAGCATCCTGTGGGAATGTGCATAGAGGAGTGTGTGTGGATAGAGAAAGTGAGCAAGGCTGTGTTTACTCTCTATGCAGCTCTGCAGCATCACATGGACACTTGTGAGGCTTTAATTGAACACCTTCCTCCTCTTCCTTACCTCTTTTCCCTGCCAGTCTGTCCACTGTTCCTTTCCAACACTCTAGCTTACCTGTCTTTTCCCTTCTTCCCTTTTTCTTTCCTTATTTTACCCCCCTCTGCTCCGGCTCCATCGTCTTCCTCACCCCCTACTGCCACCACCCTCCCTCCGTGCTTCTCTTCTCCTCCTTCATCACCCGCCGAGGAAGCCCCTCGCCCTCAGAGATAATGAACAAGCCCACTAGTAATCCTGTCCAGGCGTGCGGGACGAGCACTCGAACACACTCGGACACGCGTACACGTAGACGCGTACGAGGCAGCAGCGCGTGGAGGGGCTCGGGAAAATGTGTGACACCCCTAAACCTTAGTGTTGGAACACGTGCATACACACACTTCATCACACGTGGAGACACACAGACACCATTTCTCAGCACAGTCACACGCCAAGAGCCAAACGACCAATTGACCTACTTCATTCAAACCTGGCAACCAAGAGGAGGCAAATTGGAGAAGCAGGAGGAAGAAAATAAGAATGAAGGGCTGGGAAACACTCGAATATGAGACATTATGGATGGAAAGATGGAGAAAAATGGGGACACAAATTGACAAAAATGTCCTGGACCGCAAAACAACAGTGGATACCGCAGATAGATCAATGATGGCTAGATAAACAAATGTCAGCATGTAAAATGATGAATGGACGGAATAAACTAGTTTGATATCTTGTGGAAAAATGGATGACGAAGGCTGGAGACAATGGTCCTGATGTGTGTGTGTGTGTGTGTGTGTGTGTGTGTGTGTGTGTGTGTGTGTGTGTGTGTGTGTGTGTGTGTGTGTGTGTGTGTGTGTGTGTGTGTGTGTGTGTGTGAATGGAGGAAGGAATGTATGAAGAGAATTGAGGCAGACAGTCTAAAACATGCAGGTGGAGGAGAAAAAAGGGTCATTTTCTTTGGGAAGAGTGAAGAGAATTGCATCCAGACAAGACTGTTTAGATCGACAGAAGGATTTGAAAGGAGACATCTGGATAGCGACTGACAGACGAACGAATGAGAACGTGGATGCAGGACAAATGAAGGGTTTAAGGATGAGTAAAAAAACAGGGGTGCGTGTGCAAATTCGGGAAAAGATGCAGTCAGATGTAGTGATGATGGATGGAGGTCAGGTAAGGTTTGGAGGAAAGGGGAAAATGAAAAATGCAGAGGTAATAGCCAGCTTGACAACGATGGTTGCATGATTCGAGGGGAAAGATTTGGGATGCAAAGCTGCAGGGTTTGGTGGAAACGAAGCAAAGTATAAAAGAAAGGGAGCAAGAAATGTCTAGAAGGCTGCAAAGTGCATGCATGTGCAGGGTGGAGAGGAGGTGAATGGATGTGTGGATACGAGACATGCAGCCTTCGAACTGTGAGAACATATGAGTGCATGAAGCGCAGCAACAACTAATTGCAGGGCAGAAAGATAATAGAAAGAGATAAAAGGATAAAGTACCTGTTGCCGATTTTGGTCTGTGTCTTCCTTTGGGCCGGCGTTGGGAATTGCCCGTACTATTTTTCCTGTCCCAAAACATCACCGCCTCATGCCACCAGCACACACATGCATGCACACTGATTGCCTGGCTGCCCGACTGACGGAGGGATGGAGAGGTTGAGAAGGTGTGTGTGCTTCTCGTGCGGAAAAAAGCATGTGCGAGACGACTGGTAACCGAGGAGTGTGTGGATCTGAGGGAGGACGGAGCGTCACGGCATCACCGAAGATCCCAGAGTGTGTGACTGCATGTTTGGATGTTTCTGCGCGTGTGTGTGTGTGAGCCCGAGTGAGCGCACTGTGCTACGTGAGCTGTTGACAAAGCATGCGGCATGCTGGTAAGTGTGTGAGAGTGGAAGCATGCATTTGTGTGAGGAGAAAGGGAGAGGAAGAAAGTGTGTTCAAGAGGCTACACATATTTCAGGTCTGAATGTCGCCTGTGAGCATGTGCAAACGTGTGTGTGTGCTTCTGTGTATCTTTGCGAAAAAGAGAGAGGGGGACAGAGGAACAAACCGAGAGAGAGAGAGAGCGAGAGAGAGAGAGTATTAATTGTGTTGATTAGCTACCAGCCAGCAGAATCCAGCCAAAGCAATTTATAACGAGACAGGCTGAACGCAGCCAATCTGGAGCTAGCGATTGAAAGAGAGAGAGAGAGAGAGATGGGGGGATGGATCGAGTCAGGTAGCGTGAGAAAAAAGAAAAACGCAGAGTGGCTGCCATGTAGGAATAAAAAGAGATGCATCAGCCGGGAGACAGCTAATACAGCCTAAAGTAGAGAGACCTCTTCTGAGGCTGAGCTGCAGAGACAGAATGAATGACTCCGTTTCAGCGACGCCACAACTCCGTTTCAAACGGAGTTCAGATTCTGTGCAAGAGGCAAAACAAATCCAGTTCTGTTTAAAATAAGCAAAGACAAGCATTTACTCATTTCGATGCCAGCCGCTTCTTTCCAGACTGTCAGGACTGAGTCGCATTTCAATGATACCTCACTTCAACTCGGTATGCATTTAAGAACCGAGGTTACAAATCCATCCATCCATCCATCTTCTATACCCGTTTCATCCTTTGCAGGGTCACGGGGGTCTGCTGGAGCCTATCCCAGCTCATTACAGGAGAGAGGCAGGGGTTCAGCCTGGACAGGTCTCCAGTCTGGATACAAGTTGATGATATTCATTTAAAATGATTTCTAGTCAATGCAGTATTTTAGCTACTGGACAATTCATATCTTCATTTGATGATACTAGTTTCTTAGTGTGTAAAAGGTTTTCATTGGACCACATGTCTGGACTGCAGGCCAGTCCGTTCAGCACCTGGACTTTGTTACTTAAAGACTCTTGCTGGTGGTGCCAAGCCAAGCAAAGACTTCCCAGTGAAAGATCAGCTCGCGTACTGCATGCTATGTACTACATTTGGCAAAGTCAACGTTAGGGCTGTTCGATTTTGCCCAAAAATAAAATCTCGATTTTTTTCTCTCAAAATCCGATTTTCAATTACGATTATTTTGTGAATTGACAAAAGGCAAAGAAATGATTTCAAATATGCTGTTTTTTTATTGAACATTTGCCCCAAAATGAATGAATAAAGTGCAAAACTCTGTAAAATAAGTTGAAAAAAAGTTTTAAAAAATATAATAAAATATAAAGTTTTATCTCTGAAAAAAAATCAGCAAATCAGCACTTGCAAACATACATAGTTGTATTTCCAATTAAAAAAAAAATAAATAAAATAAAAAAAAAAAAGTGAAAAATCGATTTTACGAGTTTCACGTTTTAACATCGTTCTAATTACATAATCGCGATTACGATTTAAAATCGATTAATCGAACAGCCCTAGTCAACGTACACAAGCAGGATAGCAGGGATTCTGTAAGCAGAATCCGCTCAACTCAGTCTCCGATCACGAGCCGTAGAGACAGACTTCTCAAGATTATCATTATCATTTAAAAAGGAAGAAAAGGAAAAAGTTTGCCAGGACTGTGTGGACTGTGAGTGCTTAAGATGGCAAGCACTAGTGGCAAACATGTGAAGGAGGAACTTGAAAAGCCTGTGGCATCTTTTAAATCGCCGGCATGGGAGATCCGAGGCTTTCCGGTAGGCGACGCACAGCCATAGATCCAATGCACAGTTACATATTCATGATTACAGTCTAGACATCTGAGACACCAACTACTTTCTAGCCACCACAAAAATGTCCAAAAACAATTCCGAGCATACAATATGGCATGAGTTCAGAGGAAATGGAAGAATCTGTGCTGACAGAGAGAGAGAAGCAAATGCATTAAAATGGCGAGACTGGTCGGGTCCTGGTAGAAAGAGAGAAATTGAAAGTGAAGTGAGCTGTATGTGCAGCACCGTGATTGTGAGAGCGAATGAGGTGAATACACAATGAGGACTGGAGAAGAGACGGTACCGCGTTCCCTTATCCTCCTCCACTTCTTCACCTCTTTGATCCGTTAATCGAAAGGATATATTTTTAAGTTTTTGCCGCATGGATTAGGAGGGGAGGCTTTCAGTTGTCGGTGGTTAGTTAGACACCCACACGCTGCCATTAAAGGATCAATAGCAAAGCCATTTTCTCTTCAAGACACAGTGGAACCTCTAACTTTGGATTCTTTCATCGTCACGTACAGCCATTTGAATAAAACTCAACTCAAAAGGTCTCAATGCTCGAGCAGATAAACATAACGGCTGTGATGTTAAGTAATGGACACTGTGGGCTTGTCAGTCAGAACTGTCCATGTTATTCATCTTCCCCTTGTTATGTCTGGGCTGTTTGAATAACAGACTGGTGGAGATATGAGGAGTTTGCATGGGTGAATCTCCGCGTAAGACCCTTTTGATAAGAGATAACACGACCGCAACCTCCTGATATAACACATGTCAGCTCATTGTAGAGGCATGGGTGATTTGATAATGGTTGAAGGTTATTGAACATGTGGCTAACATACGAGGAAATGTTTTGTTTTCTTTTTTTATTGCTAATGTTTAAAATATTCACCAAAGGAAAATGGTGAAACTGCTCCACTGCATGATCCAAATCATCAGGGCAGTTCAATAAGCCCTGGGAATGTGGGTTTGTTGGGAGGTCTGCCTTCTCATATGTGATATTTTAGCTGTTATTTTCATTTTCAGGGGCTGATTAGTGGTAAAACCTACCGGTACTTGGTTAGGTTGAGGGAAAAAAAATCCAACTTAAACTAAATACTTTTTACTTCCAACTCTGCAATGCTGCAGCTACAACAACTTCCTTGATGATGTTGTTGGTATTTTGTAAGGGTTGTGTCCACTAGGAATGGTTGATATTTTACCGTTCACGATAAACCGTCAAAAAAATTCCCCACGGTAAGAATTTGTCATCTCGCGGTAAAAACGCTAAATTCCCGTTGATGACGTTTTTGTGTAAAGCTGATTTATGGTTCTGTGTTAAATCCACGCACAACGTACGTGAAGGAAGGAAGGAAGGAAGGAAGGAAGGAAGGAAGGAAGGAAGGAAGGAAGGAAGGAAGGAAGGAAGGAAGGAAGGAAGGAAGGAAGGAAGGAAGGAAGGAAGGAAGGAAGGAAGGAAGGAAGGAAGGAAGGAAGGAAGGAAGGAAAGGGGAGAAGGAAGGGAGAAAACAAGGAAAGAAGGAAGGAAGGGAGAAAACAAGGAAAGGAGGAAGGAAGGGAGAAAAGAGGAAGGAAAGAAGGAAGGAAAGAGCAGGAGGAAAGAAGGAAGGAAGGGAAAAAGGAAGGAAGGAAGGAAATTAGCCTGAAAGAAAGAAAGAAAGAAAAATGAGCCAGAAAGAAAGAAAGAAAAAATAATAAATTCCCGTTGATGACGTTTTTGTGTAACAAACATGGCAGATCTGAGAGTGAGATAGATTTATAGTTGAAAAGGTGGAGTTGAATTGGTATTTTTTTAATCGTCATTTTTATCGTTATCGGGATAAATGCCAGAAATTATCGTGATACATTTTTTAGTCCATACCGCCCATCCCTAGTGTCCACATTTATATTATTTATATTTAGTTTTTCTATTATTATTATTACACGTGTTTGGTAACTCTTGTGCTCTTAACTGTTGCCAGTTTTGGCCAGGACACTCCTGAAAAAGAGGCCTGTGACTCTGGAGATCAATACGGATCGATACTCATTTAACAGGCAAACATTGGAAGTGATGTTTACTTTAACAACCTCCCGATCCTATAACGCCCAGAGCCTATGTAGGAGTCGGGGAGGAACTGGGAAATGAGCTCCTGGGGGTTGCATCTTTTTTTTTTCTTTGAATAACTTAACAGGGAATGCATCCGTAATGAGTTTTGTAACTGTTAAGAGTCAAATTATTCACTTGTGAAAACATCAAATGGATGTTATAAATAGTAGAAAAATCGAATGACTTCACATGACTCTGCCAGACCACAGTTTAACATAACATAACATGAATACACACACCCAAACGCGCACACACACAGCCTGTAAGTCATGTGCATTTAGCAGGAACAAACTGTTAAGATCACCGGAGGCTATTCTTGTCCTAACTCTCCTCTTCTTGTCCTTTTCTATTTCAAACTCCGGCTGTGTTTCGTTTCATTTAACTGGATGTAGGATATGTTAATGCTACAATAATGGTGTTTAAATATAGGAGAACCTTGTGCATGCCGTGTCCCTGTGCTCCATGACAATGCAAGGAAGCGAGCTGCCTCATAAAGCTACTCCGTCCATCCTCCCCTCTTCTTCTTCTAACTCTTCTTCTTTTCTCTGTTGCATCTCACATCTTAATAAACAGCTGTCATAAAAATAACATTTAAAAAAGGTGCTGAATGTTCTGAGAAGCAGTGCTCCAAAATATCTGTTCTCACACATGCTGGTGGTGAGAAAACCGAATTAGTTACCGTCTGTTTTTACCAGTTTTAAAGGATATCAATTTATATGGAAGATGTCCATGAATGCAAGGGTTTAGAAAGTCAACTATGTTGGCTATCTTTTGGTTATAGATGAGTTTCCAGTAATCAAAGTGTTTCTTAACACGCTTTCAGAATATGCTTGAAATAATGTGATACAGGAATTTGAAATTCTGGTACGCAGTATCAGCACCTCGCTCACATCCAGTCCGTCCCCATGTATTTCTGATTGAATCAACGATGAGGAAATGAAGATCAGATTTCAGCACAATGACTTCCGTCTGTTGTTTTCCAAAGAAAACTTCTCTTAGTGGTTTAACGGGGCTGTTTACTGGTGCACTGCTGCCCCAAACCCATCACAGCGGTAACAGCTCCGCAGTGAAAACCCGAGATAAACGGCTTCACAGATCATCTCCCCAACCCAAAGGCTCATTTTAGTAGATTTTCCACTTTATTAGCATCCTTATTGGGTTTTTCTAAATGACACAAATTCCATTTAAAGCATGGATTGTTGCGTCTTGTAGGATGAATGAGCTTTTCTTCTCATTTAATCTCAAAGATGAAAGTTGAGAGCTCTCCCTGAAATAGTTTGATAGACACTGTATATGAAAAACTGTGAGAAAGACTTTGGCAAGCTCAGGTTTGCTCACTGGATTACAGGAAACCATTTCTGGTGATTCGCTTCATTTTGTTAGATAATAGAAGCCATTCTTCACAGTTGACAAGTTGGAGCTTCTATACTGGATGATCTTCTTGTCAATAATCTTGAAAATGGATTAAAATGGCGCTGCACCAACCCCATCAATCAGCAGCGGTAAGACACATTAAAAGCTGATGGGATCATTAGAAGATAATGGTATCTTCACATTTTAGACATATTTGTCTCATCCAAGTGGACACATTGTGTCGGTGGGAAAAGGATTGTCAGAGGGAGTGATAGTCCGTTTTAGGAGGTGGAGCCCCTCAGCCTGACACCACCCCCCTCAGACACTGGGAGTTACTCTTTTTCAAAGTGGTTTTGCAGCTCTGTGACACCCGCAGCACCCAGAGTGCATTGGCTAAATACAACAGTAATTTTGGATGTGTAGCTGGGAGCCAAAGCTAACTTTGATTAAGCTTGAACCTTGAACCTTGATTGACATGGAATGGGCGAGTTCCCATCAGCTTCTCGATCACGAAGAAAAAGAGGCCTCAAAATTAGGGGTGGGCAAAAATATCGATATGGCAATATATCGCGATACTTTTCCAGCCGATTCAATATCGATATTCAAAATTTGAATATCGTTTTTTTTTTTTTTTTTTTTTTTTTTTAATATTTTTTATCCCCGATTTTTTTCCCATTATATCACCCAGTGCTCCTACCTAAGTGACAGTCCTGGGCATTGCCACTCTCTACCAACCCTGGGAGGGCCCTGCACTGAGCTCCGGTTTTATTTCACGTTTTATTTCATTTTATAATTTATTTTTTATATAACACAATTGCCTGTCCTTAAAAAATGAAAAATAATGGACAGAGGTTTATTTATTTATGGATTTATATCTATACTGACTGATCACTGTGCCTGTCCTTGGTTTTAGTACACATCTTTCTTGTGTTTATTATCATTTGCCACATAATTAAAGCAACCTCATCCTAAATTTAATGTTAATTTCATATGATGTAAATAATATGAAAAACATATACAAATATGTTGTTACTTTAGCTTGTATAGTTATAATAAAACATTGTTTTGAATCAGTTTGTCCCATGAATTGTCACTATAAATCTGATGAACGTGCAACTCGGATTTTAAGATCCATCACTATCATCTGATGTACATATATACAACTTGGATTTTAAGATGTGTAATGCATTTTTAAATTTTTCGGTGAACTATGTAGAATATAATAATCGGGATATCGCATAATCGGGATATCGCAATGTGTATCGTATCGTGGCTCAAGTATCGTGATGCGTATCGTATCGTGAGGTCCTTCCCAATACCCACCCCTACTCAAAATCGGTCTTCAGAAAACCGATGGGTCACGTGTCCTGATGCTTCATCCATTGTTTTATACAGCATATGGTTCCCATTCATTAGAACGATATTAGCTATTTACCCTCCTGTGGCCAGATGTGGTGCTACATAGAGTGATTTATTTTAATCTCCACAATGTTTACAGTTTCCTCCAATAATGGGAAATGAATAAGTATGCTAATCAGCTTTAACCGGTCCTAGAAACCTTTAAGTTTTAAAACGGAGCTCTGTTGCCCCCTCCATTCACAGACTGGCTGAATAACTCACTTTGGCCATTAAACGGTGCTCATAATCTGATCTATGGTGTTATAATCAATGATCTATGATCACTTTTGATCTACGATGAGCGACACAACTGATGAAAATTATTATTGGTGGCAACGTATTTCAACAATGTTGCTTTTTGCAGAGGTAAGAAATATAGAAGCTGAACGACTAGACTAAGGCAAACTGAAATTCAACAAAATAAATAAAGAGTTTTAACAGTCTTAAGGCCAACTGTAGGATAATGTAGTTTCTAACATTGCAAATATTTAAAGAAAAACTGCAACTGAAAGGTTCACGTAAAGTACAGACGCGGGTAGAGTCGCTGCACCAGCACCTTCCTCCTGCAGGTACAGTAGAGGCTTCCCGTCACCCAGCCTGAACCCTGCTCCACAAACAACCTCTCTTTTTGCTCACGGTTAATGTTCCCTGTCATATGAGATGCATATTTGCGCAGCGAAATCTGCTGGAATTCCCTATTACAAATATCCCTAAACCATCACTAATCCAGGTTCATCCCTGGGCCTCCCACAGAGATCGCTTTTAGCTTTATACTCATATTCAATCCCATCACTTATGTAACGGCGCCGAGGGCCAGAGGGAGGGGAACCGAGCGTTGTTAGAGAGCGGGAGGCTCGGTTTCTTGATGATTTCCCATTTTGCAAGCCATTTTTGAGAACATCTCGTTAAGGCGCCGGCATGGATTTCACATCCGCAGCCGTATCTTTCTCGATTGCCCCGTTTCTACAACAGCTCTTTTTATTCCCTTTCTGTTTTAACTGTCCAATATCCCATTTTTATCTCTGTTCCTTTCACTCCCGAAAAAAACAAGGTGAGAGGACGTCACGTTCTTTCTCGTTTCTTCCTCCTCTTCTTCTTTTTCATCTCAGAGAATGTTGTTTTTACAAGCGGCTTAATAGAAACACAATATCTGGCCTTAACTCCTCTCAGTTTTCACGTGGGTGGGTCGTAATTAAAAATATGACTTTGTTATTCTTCCGCTATGCAAATCTCATCTAAACACTCCAAATATTTACTGCTCTCTTACGTAGCCCTTGACCCGGGCATGGATTAATATACAAAGAGTGGCAAGGATCAAAACCAGAAGCACAAAGGCTCTCTCTCCTCTTTCTCATTTTACACAGAATATTCAAGCTTTGTTTGCCTCTATGTTCAAAGAAAAGAAACTACACACCTACTTGTCCAGTTCCAACAAACAAACAGAAGACTGCAGGCGAACCTGTTTCAGGCCGACGGAGTGATTCTTCCAAGAAAATGAAACCCTGTTTTACATTTCACATCTGCTCGCTGCATGCCAGAATCCGATACGCATCGCGGGAACTTGTTTTATGTTCCAAGTGAGCTCGTGCAAGTTTGTAATGTTTGCAAGTGCGAAGTCTGGTTGTTGGCAGCTGTTCAAGGAAGCGTCATGTTGGCTGGAAGACTCGACTCCCAGCAGTTTTTTTACTGACTTGCATTGAGAAGAACTTCTGCAGTTGGTAAGACATATCTAGATGGAAAAGCTGAATGTGAGCCGAAAATCTTTTTGCATTTCGAATGAAATCCCTGCATCTTCTCTGTTGCAAATTTGTCATGGAGGGAAACTGTAAATCTTGGCTTTTGTGCAGACAAAAATTAACCACACTTAAAGACATCGAAATGTTCATGAGGTATAAGAAAACCGCCACCATAATCAATTTAAGTGGACCAAAAGAGGAAAGGATTTTTCTAAAATTTGCAATGGTCACCCTGGAAACAGAAAATGTTAGCTGCGAACGGCAAAAGGTTACATTTTTAATTCTCTTTTTTAATTTGTAACAGTTTTTCTTCACAAGGCTCTGCCTTTTTCTACCTAAACCAAGTGCAAACGAGTTAAATAAAAGACACAAATCCATCCTCGGGGTTTGAAGGTCCCGTGTTTCTGCACCATCAATACCGCTTTACAGAGAAGCTTTTATTCGTATGTGTGTGCGTGTTTCTATTCAGCACTTTTTCTGCTCAAATTGAATAAGGAACACAATATCAACACCACTAAATGTAATGTATCCTAAGCCTTCTGGCATTCAAGTGAAGTATGAGGTGTGTCAAATGTGTCTGCTGACATAACCAATGTGTGCTATGACTGGAATCTGCAGTCGAAACTCAACATTCGTAAGATCTGGACTGGTTGTCACCAAAATCTTACACTAAATCAAACACACACCGTTCAAATGACACCAAAACTGAATTCAAAACCCAAATAATGAAAATCTTCAATACAGACGGACAGATAGTGGAAATGTTTTCAGTTGCAGCAAGTTAAGGTGAGTTCCGTCGCCCCGATTAAGAGGAAACCCAACTCAAACGCTTGTGCAAGATAACGAAAATAGAAACAAAAAACAAAACCCGTTTGTCAGCCAGCAAGGACTTATCACAGCTTAAAGACTTGTAGCAACACCATCTGCCTCTGCAGATGCAGCAAAGCTCAAATTAAATATATATAATATATCATGAACACAAACATTACAGTACCTTGAAGTGGCTCAAACAAGAGTAAGGTTTGGTTTGCAATGACTGGAACAAGTCGAGTCCCTCTGGGTCCGAGTGAGCGTGAACCAAAAAGAGAGGCAGGTAGGGAGGCAGCAAGGAGGGAGGAGTGGATGGGTTTGTGGGCAGAGAAATAAACAGAGAAGTACAAATGACGAATTGTAACTCGACGATGAAGAGAGGAGGACAGGAAACACCAGAACTACATACGCTGAGGTGAAATCGGGGCAAATGTTCACACAAGCACATGAATACAAATTCAGACCATTCCAACAGAGCAGACATCTGGCCCAGAGTGGATTATGGGTAATTAACTGTTCTTTAATGATCCCTACAGAGCCAGGACGAGCAGATTCTGTTAAAGCGTGTGTGTGTGTGTGTGTGTGTGTGTGTGTGTGTGTGTGTGTGTGTGTGTGTGTGTGTGTGTGTGTGTGTGTGTGTGTCTGTGTGTGTGTGTGTGTGTGTGTTCATGTCCCAGAGAGCGAGTCAGCGCAATAACCAACACTGAACTATAATCCACTGGCACACATAAAGCACATATGAAATTAGATGATCATATATGGCATTAAACAGCACAATGACACGTAATGAGAAATCTCTGCAGTAAACGGTGAAGCAGCTCTTTAAATGTGGATATTTGCAGATATGCTCGATGAGCATAAAGAGATAAAAACTCATATGCCGGTGGCATCGCTGGCCACCTCGGGCACTTCAGCGAGATCTGTGTAACAAGGAAAGTGTTCACTGGAGGAAAACATGTCTTTATCTTGTATAACTTAGGTCCAAAACTGGTGTCACGAGTCGGTACAGGACAGACAGGAACATCACAAGGTGCATAATCAAGATTATCAGTGAGAAGATTCGCACTATTGTATTTCAAACTGCATGAGTCATCCAAAACAAAAACTTTCATTTTGCATTTCAAAACTTCCTTTATGATAGGAGCACATGCAAAAGGAAGACAAATAGTCAAAAGGTTCTGTTACATCACCTTGCTGTCAGGGTTTGACACTTCCCCCCCAGTGTTTGTAACTTTCAGTTCTGTCTTGCCCCGCCTGTGTCCCATCTGCCCTGATTGTGTCCACACCTGTGTCTCGTCTTGTCTCGTTATCCCCTCAGTATATCTTGTCTTGTCATTCCTTGGTTCCCTGTCGGTCCGTACTGGTTCTTCCCTCCATGTGCTCCTCGTCGTTTTTCCCTGTTCCTGGTTTTTATTTATCCTGCTCTGCAGCGCCTTGTGTTTTGCCTTTTTTTGGATTAAACCCTTTTGTTTTTGAGAACTCCTGCCTCTGGCCTCCCTCTCTCTCCCTGCACTTGGGTCCTTTAAAAACCATACCACAACAGAACGGACCGACCAACATGGACCCAGCGGGAGAGTATATTACTCTTTTTGAGTTCTTCCGCCGAGAGGCAGAGAAAAATGGGGACCCCTTTCTGGGAACCTGCCAGGCTCGAGGCGGGCCCGGGGGTTCTCAGCCCCAGGGGAAGCAACGGCGTCAGCGCCAGCCCCAGCCTGTTCCGGTGGGGGCCCTGGACGCACCTCTTCCTGTTCCCGAGGTGGTCGTGGACGCATTCCAGCCTGTTCCCCCCTTCTGGGGAACACGCCTGGCTCGAGGCGGGCCCGGGGGTTCTCAGCCCCAGGGGAAGCGACGGCGCCAGCGCCAGCCCCAGCCTGTTCCTGCTCCAGCGGTGGTCCTGGACGAATCGCCCCCTGTTCCTGCTCCAGCGGTGGTCCTGGACGCATCGCCCCCTGTTCCTGCTCCAGCGGTGGTCCTGGACGCATCGCCCCCTGTTCCTGCTCCAGCGGTGGTCCTGGACGCATCGCCCCCTGTTCCTGCTCCAGCGGTGGTCCTGGACGCATCGCCCCCTGTTCCTGCTCCAGCGGTGGTCCTGGACGCATCGCCCCCTGTTCCTGCTCCAGCGGTGGTCCTGGATGCATCGCCCCCTGTTCCTGCTCCAGCGGTGGTCCTGGACGCATCGCCCCCTGTTCCTGCTCCAGTGGTGGTCCTGGACGCATCGCTCCCTGTTCCTGCTCTAGCGGTGGTCCTGGACGCATCGACCCCTGTTCCTGCTCCAGCTCCGAGGACCCGTGCCCCCCCTCAGCCAGCTCCGAGGACCCGTGCCCCCCCTCAGCCAGCTCCGAGGACCCGTGCCCCCCCTCAGCCAGCTCCGAGGACCCGTGCCCCCCCTCAGCCAGCTCCGAGGACCCGTGTTCCCCCCCAGCCCGCCCTGGATGTGGACTGTGGGGACATCTGGGATCTGTCCCTTGAGGGGGGGCCAGCGCCCCGGACCCGGGTACCCCCGCAGCCGGCACCTCGGACCCGGGTACCCCCGCAGCCGGCACCTCGGACCCGGGTACCCCCGCAGCCGGCACCTCGGACCCGGGTACCCCCGCAGCCGGCACCTCGGACCCGGGTACCCCCGCAGCCAGCGCCACGGACCCGGGTCCCCACTCGGGCAGCTCCGGGGATCCTCTGCCCCCCGACGCCGGCTCCCCGCATCCTGTCTGCTCCTGTTCCGGTTCCCCGCATCCTGTCTGCTCCTGTTCCGGTTCCCCGCATCCTGTCTGCTCCTGTTCCGGTTCCCCGCATCCTGTCTGCTCCTGTTCCGGTTCCCCGCATCCTGTCTGCTCCTGTTCCGGTTCCCCGCATCCTGTCTGCTCCTGTTCCGGTTCCCCGCATCCTGTCTGCTCCTGTTCCGGTTCCCCGCATCCTGTCTGCTCCTGTTCCGGTTCCCCGCATCCTGTCTGCTCCTGTTCCGGTTCCCCGCATCCTGTCAGCCCCGACTCCGGATCCTGAGGCGGTCCCGCAGCCCTCTGTGCCTGAGGCGGTCCCGCAGCCCTCGGTTCCTGAGGCGGTCCCGCAGCCCTCGGTTCCTGAGGCGGTCCCGCAGCCCTCGGTTCCTGAGGCGGTCCCGCAGCCCTCGGTTCCTGAGGCGGTCCCGCAGCCCTCGGTTCCTGAGGCGGTCCCGCAGCCCTCGGTTCCTGAGGTGGTCCCGCAGCCCTCGGTTCCTGAGGCGGTCCCAGAGCCCCGTCAGGTTCCCGAGCCCCGTCAGGTTCCCGAGCCCCGTCAGGTTCCCGAGCCCCGTCAGGTTCCCGAGCCCTGTCAAGTCCCCGAGCCACGCCAAGAATCCCCGTCACGCCCCCCGCCAAGACCCAGGCCTAGGCCTCGGGGACGCCCCCCCGAGCGGTCTCGCTGGTCTGCCCGGTCCCGAGGGCGGCCCCCGGAACTTTGGCCGTGTGTGGCCTGGGCCCTCCTCCAGGCCCCCTCCGCCCACCCTGGGTTAGGACTCTGGGGACATCTGGGATCTGTCCCTTGAGGGGGGGGTACTGTCAGGGTTTGACACTTCCCCCCCAGTGTTTGTAACTTTCAGTTCTGTCTTGCCCCGCCTGTGTCCCATCTGCCCTGATTGTGTCCACACCTGTGTCTCGTCTTGTCTCGTTATCCCCTCAGTATATCTTGTCTTGTCATTCCTTGGTTCCCTGTCGGTCCGTACTGGTTCTTCCCTCCATGTGCTCCTCGTCGTTTTTCCCTGTTCCTGGTTTTTATTTATCCTGCTCTGCAGCGCCTTGTGTTTTGCCTTTTTTTGGATTAAACCCTTTTGTTTTTGAGAACTCCTGCCTCTGGCCTCCCTCTCTCTCCCTGCACTTGGGTCCTTTAAAAACCATACCACAACACTTGCAGGTTTAGCTGTCAGTTATGACAAAAGCAATAAAGGGTTAGTGGTTAGAAGAAGCAGTTCCTGGTTCCACTCCCGGTATAGGGTTCTCTCATTTCTTTCTTTTTGGCTCATTTCTTTCTTTCTTTCTTTCTTTTTTTTGGCTCATTTCTTTCTTTCTTTCTTTCTTTCTTTCTTTCTTTCTTTCTTTCTTTCTTTCTTTCTTTCTTTCTTTCTTTCTTTCTTTCTTTTTTTCTTTCTTTCTTTCTTTTTTTCTTTCTTTCTTTCTTTCTTTTTTTCCTTTTTGGCTCATTTCTTTCTTTCTTTCTTTCTTTCTTTTTTTTGGCTAATTTCTTTCTTTCTTTCTTTCTTTCTCATTTCTTTCTTTTTGGCTAATTTCTTTCTTTCTTTCTTTCTCATTTCTTTCTTTTTGGCTCATTTCTTTCTTTCTTTCAGGCTCATTTCTTTCTTTCAGGCTCATTTCTTTCTTTCTTTCTTTCTTTCTTTCTTTCTTTCTTTCTCCTTTCTTTTTGGCTCATTTCTTTCTTTCTTTCTTTCTTTCTTTTTTTTGGCTCATTTCTTTCTTTCTTTCTTTCTTTCTTTCTCATTTCTTTCTTTTTTTCTTTCTTTCTTTCTTTTTTTTGGCTAATTTCTTTCTTTCTTTCTTTCTCATTTCTTTCTTTTTGGCTCATTTCTTTCTTTCTTTCTTTTTTTTGGCTAATTTATTTATTTCTTTCTTTCTTTCTTTCTCATTTCTTTCTTTTTGGCTAATTTCTTTCATTTCTTTCTTTCTTTCTTTCTCATTTCTTTCTTTCAGGCTCATTTCTTTCTTTCTTTCTTTCTTTCAAGGCTCATTTCTTTCTTTCTTTCAGGCTCATATCTTCCTTCCTTCCTTCCTTCCTTCCTTCCTTCACGTACGTTGTGCATGGATTTAACACAGAACCATAAATTTTTACGTTTTACACAAAAACGTCATCAACGGGAATTTATCATTTTTACCGTGAGATGACAAATTCTTACCGTGGGGAATTTTTTTGACGGTAAATCGTGAACGGTAAAATATCTCCCATCCCTAATGGATGGATGGATGGATGTTAAATCAGTTTCCCAAGCATGGGATATTTTGCCACAAATTGCCTCAAACTCACAATTACGTGTACATTTACCTTATTTTGTAAAGACTAATCTATAAATACCCGAATCAGCCCAACTTCTGTCCGCACTGCTGCAGTTTCACACTGACGATAATGCGCCGCTGACATCTGAAACAACTCGCCCTGGCTTCATTTCATGTTGTTGTCGTTAATTTTTTTTTAGATTTTAGGTAAACCGAAACTCTTAAAAGTCCCATCAAGGTAGCTGAGAGTGGTTCTGGGAACCAACTGACAGGGAAAGGTCTCTGCAACTGTTTCAAAGCCGGGATGAAGTCAGTCGGAGATCATGTGCATGTCTGCAAGAAACTGGTTTTCCTCTGTTTTTAAATAGCTGCAGGTTATAATAGCCTTTTCTTTGTTTCTCTACTTTAGTCTTGTGTTTGACTTGTGTCCTGCTCTATTCTGAAAATCGAGTTCCTCGTTTGTTTCATCTCGTTTGACTTCCCCTGGCCAGCCTCGCCTCGTTGTATCTAACCAGCCCGGTGCCTATTTATCGTCTTGTCTCTCTCGTCCTCCCTGCTGATCCGTCTGTTTTCCCATCCTGCCTGTTTGCCTTTCTACCAGCTGCTTTTTAAATTGTCTGTTATTTTTAGTGGAGGCCTTTTAACACTTGTTTTTGCATTCCTGAATGTGCAGCGCTTTGCTAAATAAGAGGCTCCTGTTTCTACTCCTGCCGCCTCAGTCTCCTGCATTTGGGTCCTCATCAAGGACCCAAACTAAATTCGTGTTCAGCAATTCTACATCACTTATCGTTAGAGCTAAACATGATATCCCCAACATCGTAGTCCTTTTTGCTGACTGTGACATAGTGTCGGGAGCTGCCGACTGTCACCTGCAGTCTTAATCTTGTTTTAATCCCTGCATGTAAGCAATAAATGACATACGTGTGTGTGTACATTTCTGTGAGGGTTGCACTTTAAGAGGACTGTTCCATGTTCGATGTTTTATGTGCTTAAATCTTGGTTTTGCATATTGGATATAACACGGAGAAGAAAGCAGGATTACGTGAAAAATGTAAGATTTGTGTTTGACCACATACTATTGTTTTCACAAACGACAATGTGAGGACAGCCCACGGAGCCATCCCATCCGTCAGACATGCCTGTTATATACATGAACTGTATGTAACATCCGGCTCGTTGATTCAATAACCTCTTCTTACCATTTGGAGCTGCTTCTCAGCAAAGTTGTGAAGTTTTACGGCCCCGTTGCTGGTAAAATTCTTAATTAATCTAGTTTTTTTCTCGTGTGTTTACAGACACTTTGCAGTGATTTTTGAGAGAAGCTGTCTGCTCATTAGCATGAAATGTGAGCAGAGTTGAACAATCCGCTTGCTGTCACCGTGCGGTGTGAGAGTGCAGGCTTACATAAGGAAATTTCTGGTTCAAAACCCCAACCTAGTTATGTAACTCTGGTTTGGGACTGATAATGTGGTCGTGGCGATGCTGTGTGTGTGTGTGTGTGTGGTGGGAAGAGGATAACCGCATGGGACGGGGGGGAGATTTTGTTTTTTTTAATCTTGCTCCATATTTCTGCCTCTTTCTCCATGTCATCTCTGGCTTTTATTATTTGTTCCACTTTGTATTTAAACCTCCGTTTCGTCCTCGTTTCTTCTCGCCAGTTCCCAATTTCAATCATCCAACTCTTTTACATGTAATCATTCGTCTTGATCTTTATTTTTTTGTTTTTTCGGGCACTCCCAGCTTCCGATCCATCATCAGGCTCATGTGAAGACACTCGAGGCGTAAACCAACAACACTATACATAAATAAATAACTGTTTGCGTCACAAATGTGCCATGCTCACATGTCTTCCTTAAGCTGGAACAGCCTGCAGGCAACACTGATGAAACAACAAGGGGACGTTCACACCGCTTTGTTCGCCTTCACATTGTATTACAGAGGATCCAGGCGGCACGGCGGGGCTTTAAAAGGGCGCCGACCTGCAACACGGAACACTCAGCAGTCTGTACAAACCAAACCCCTCTCTAGCTTTAATTAAGCCCTTTTCTCATATCCATTCAGTCGCATTGGCCTCCGCTTGTGTGCACAGACAGTTGCATGCACAGTTGGAGAAAACACAAGCAATCTAGTATTATTTGTCCAATCTGTAACAGAGACCGTTATGCAACGGGAACTCCCCGCTTGGCACAACTCGCGAAGAAAAAGCCGCGCTATCCAGATTGTTAGCAATATGCTGGAAGACCGTGAGCCCGACTCTCGGCTGAAGACTTCAGTCTGCTTTTAGTAAAACAAAGCTGGCTTCAGCTGGCAGCGCAGGGCTGCCCACATGTTTTACTTGGAGGACGTCTGATTACTTTACTACCCTCAAGGTTACGCTAAAAAGAAGGAAAAACATGATCTTTACTCGATTCAAACAGTTCAAATAGTCATTTGTCAAAACACATGAGCAGTTGGGCAAAAAATATGATTTAATGCTTGAATCAGCCGGATGGGATTAGACACTGGACGGTAAAGTAATTAAACTATTACTTCCAACTAAAAAGAAATGAACCAAGCCAAAACAAGTTTTTGTTTTTAGATATTAAAGGAAAAGGCTGATGCAGCTGTTTTTTTTTTTTTGGCTGAACAGTAGAATAACTTTAAAAAAAACAAGGACAGGTAAAATGAAATCAATGTCATAGATGTGCAGATGGCAGTTCCAGCTGTGCATGTTTATACTTCGAAGGATGACTAAAAATGCAAACTGGTTCCAAATTTGGTCAAAAAAACTGAACCGTACACCTCTATACTTAATTTTCTTATCTCTCCTGGTGGTTGTTGAAACCGTGCACAGATCAATGACATATTTATCTCGACATGCAACCATGCAGTGACAGAATCTCCGTCGTCTGCTGCTGCAACCTGCAGAGATGTTTTGTTTCTTCTTAACTTTGAAACAGCAAAGCAGTTGAGTTGATGCTAAAAGCCTGTCTAGATGTTCCTGCGTTGAAACTCGGTCTGGAATTGATAAAGAATCAGATCTGCAGCAGAATCAATAATAAGATTGATATCAACAGAATGTTATGAATTCCCATTCTGAACCACCGCTGATTTTACCGTCCAACATTCAGATGGCTCTTTGCCTCATTTATCTTATAGTTGGGGGGAGGGGTATGACGGAGTATTAGGGCCAAACTAAGACAAAAATTGGAAATTACGAGAATAAAGTAATAATATAATGAGAATAAAGTCGTAAAATTCCAAGAATAAAGTCGTAATGTTGTGAGAATAAAGTCGTAATAGAATAAAGTCGTAATATTATGAGAATAAAGTCGTAATATTACGAGAATAAAGTCGTAAAATTACGAGAATAAAGTCGTAACATTACGAGAATAAAGTCGTAATGTTGCGAGAATAAAGTTGTAATATTATGAGAATAAAGTCGTAATATTATGAGAATAAAGTCGTAAAATTCCGAGAATAAAGTCGTAAAATTCCGAGAATAAAGTCGTAAAATTCCGAGAATAAAGTTGTGACATTACGAGAATAAAGTCGTAATGAATAAAGTGGTAATTTATGAGAATAAAGTCATAATATTATGAAAATAAAGTGGTAATTTATGAGAACTCTAACAGGAAGAGCAGTCTTCTCCCTGTGTTAAAATGAAGAATATTGAGCATCTTGTGAAGTTATATTTATATATTTATAATATATTACAACTTTATTCTCGTAATATTACGACTTTATTCTCGTAATATTATGACTTTATTCTCATAATTTTACGACTTTATTCTCATTACATTATGACTTTATTCTCGTAATTTCCTTTTTTTGTTTTTTTGTTTGGCCCTAATACTCCGTCGTAGGAGGGGGGCTCTGACCTGTTCAGATTTGCAGAATACTCTTACATCACAGATGCAATAACCCGGCCTCTCCTTCTCAATTTTCCACCCACAACTTCATCTCAGCAGCTTTCCAGCTCATTTAAGAAAGAAATATTCTAATAATGCTCTGACAATATATCCCAAATACAGGGAATCTGACGTCTAATGGGAGTTTTCTTTTTAAAAAACAAACATTGACATATCAGTGCCCATTAAAGCAATCGTTCTTGATATTAGCCCCTAGGAACAAAATCAACAAAATACAGAGCAAATAGACCCAACAGTGAAGGTTTATCAACGTTATATGAGTCAAAGCAATTACCACATGGGTTTTACAAGTCTATTACCCCCACCAGCTGCCTGTTACTCCATTGTTCCCAAATGTGGTCCAGTGTTATGACAACCTGGAGCCAGTTCAGTGCATGACTCACCAGGAGATTGTGCCTAAGCAGAGACATGAGCACCAAGTGTCCTCGGCTAAACGGCAGATGTTCGAGAGTAAAATTGCCAGCTTGTTGTGTCCAAATTGATATTTACCAACCTACGTTGGTGCAATCACTCTCACAAGAGGCATAGCCAGTAGGAGATGATTGTAGAGCGAAACCAAGTGGATCATTTTATTTAAATTTGATACGTTTAGCCTCCAACTGCGAACCACATGGGTTTCCAGCCGAAGTAGGAAGAGAGTTTGCACCCGATAAGAACAGGGGGATTTGAGTTTGCAAAGTCACTGGACAAAGACTCGACACCAGGCCTCCATGTGCAACCAATTCAAGACCATCCCTACTGACTGTGGGGTGGTGTGTTTCATAAAGGCAGATATCAAGCGGCCTCGTGGACACGAGGAATCCACACTGGGCTCTGCCAACAGCCAACACCTGCACCCCGACCTGAGGAGAGTGAAAAAACGCTGGCAAATAATCATCCACCATTTCTGCCATGTAACAGCAACCACAAGCCAAGAGGGGAGTGGTCAACTGCTGACTGGCCTGCTGATTAGGGGTGGGCAAAAATATCGATATGGCAATATATATCGCGATACTTTTCCAGGCGATTCAATATCGATATTCAAAATTTGAATATCGATTTTTTTTTTTTTTTTTTTTTTTTAATATTTTTACTTCTTATTATATCACCCAGTACTCCTACCTAAGTGACAGTCCTGGGCATTGACACTCTCTACCAACCCTGGGAGGGCCCTGCACTGAGCTCAGGTTTTATTTCACGTTTTATTTCATTTTATAATTTATTTTTTATATAACACAATTGCGTGTACTTAAAAAATGAAAAATAATGGACAGAGGTTTATTTATTTATGGATTTATATCTATACTGACTGATCACTGTGCCTGTCCTTGGTTTTAGTACCCATCTTTCTTGTGTTTATTATCATTTGCCACATAATTAAAGCAACCTCATACTAAATTTAATGTTAATTTCATATGATGTAAATAATATGAAAAACATATACAAATATGTTGTAACTTTAGCTTGTATAGTTATAATAAAACATTGTTTTGACTCAGTTTGTCCCATGAATTGTCACTATAATCTGATGAACGTGCAACTCGGATTTTAAGATCCATCACTATCATCTGATGTACATATATACAACTTGGATTTTAAGATGTGTAATGCATTTTTAAATTTTTCGGTGAACTATGTAGAATATAATAATCGGGATATCGCATAATCGGGATATCGCAATATGTATCGTATCGTGGCTCAAGTATCGTGATGCGTATCGTATCGTGAGGTCCTTCCCAATACCCACCCCTACTGCTGATTGGTCAGGACCGATCACGAGGCTCAGCAACAGCAGACACAAGCAACTTCTGACGGGTTTTAGCCTGGTGGGGAAGTAAAAAAAATGTAAAACAGCTTGTTCTGAAGACCATTTCTGTCAAATCTGGTGAAAATGGGGGGGTGGAGGGAACATTTTTGGCCCAAATTTTCAACATCTTTAATAAAATTATTTTTTTGCATAGTCCTATAAACAAAGCCTTACGGAAAACATAACAGCTTAAGTGAATGTTGTAAAAACTGTGATTAATCATAATTAATTCTTGGCAACCTTGTGGTATTTGGAATAAAAAAGAAAGAAAATGCAAAGCTAATGGTAAATTTTTATCCCACTTCCTGGAGGCCAAGCATAAGACTCATTCAAGCAGCCTGTTAGCAAGATAAAGAAAAGCAAAACATGGTCTCATGGCGGGTTTTCACTCTTGGCAGGCATTTTATCCTCATATGTAAAGAAGTACAAGAACAATACCCACACAACGCCCCACTTTTCTTATCCAGCGCTGCATTATCGTACTGAGCAAGAATGAGACTTTGGCAGGGCTTTCGGTATTTAGTTCTGCTCTGTTATGCTGTTTAATTTCATTCGCCTCCAGCTGTCTTACCCTCGCTCTCCGTTTATCAAATAATAATCAGTGTTGTTTGTTAGTTGTTAAACATTTAGATCCTTTCGGTGCCAAAAGAAGAATGTAAACACAAAGGGGAAGTTCCTTCCTAGATGCAACAGAGCCGAATCCGTGGCGGCGTCTGCACCAGATCCCTTCTGTTTGTTTTATGTCCCGGGGATTTTGTTACAAACTACAAATGTTACAAATGAATAATGAAAGCGACGTAACAATTAATTCCGTATCCGGTTGGCGGAAATGAAACATTTAAATCAGCCAGGACTTGGAAATGAAAAATAAATAACCCCTTTCACAAAGATAAGGGTTATTCTGCTGTGCAGGGTTCAAAAGCAAAGCTCGAGCCATTTAAAGTTGTTTTCACGAGAAAATGGAGTGCAGAAGTGATGTATTTATTTGTTTAATGTCAAATTCAATGTTAGAAATGCATCTAATTTTCTTAAGTTCAACAACATCCAATAATCTAGTTGATACCAAGTTCACAATCTTGTATTTTTGATTACTAAGACAAATCTGATGACCTATGGCAATCAGATTCTGCTGATTATGTATTTGTTGGCTAAATATTTACAAATTGGCTTTTAGCAAAAAACATGGCACAGTTTAAAACTACAAAGACTTGGGCCTGCATATCTGTAGCAACAATGTGAATGACACCATCACAGTTACATGCAGAAGACAGCTGCTGCTGCTGCTGCTGCTGATAGCCAATAACGTCACCAGGAGCAGAGAGGCAAGAAGCGTGGGAAAGACTGGCTGTAATTTGATAAAACCAAGCAGCTGTGATCCCACCAGGCAGCACAAGGAGGCCGCGTCTGAAACAATACGAGTTATTACACGGCAACAACAACTTCATGTCAGCATGATGTAAACGTGTATAGTCAAAACCAAAACCTTGGATTTTTTCATTTTCATTTTTTCATTTTATTCTTTATTTCATTCAAAAAACAAAACAATTTAATACAAACACAAATACAAATGTTCCTAACTTATGAATGAAAAGGGAGCAGAAAGAAGAAGAATCTTATCTGATCTGCCCCTTTCACAAATAACATAAATTAATAATAATAAAAAAAAAAACAACTAAGTGAATAAAAACAACTAAAATAAAATTAAAATAACATTAAATAAAATTACCACCGCCTACGGGTATGTCAATCAAACTCAACATTTTTCGTTATATTTCCTTAACATACAGGCTTTAATTGTTCTTTTGAATGTAATGTTTGATTTGGATTCTTTGTTTTCTTTGTTCAGATTGTTCCATAAATTGATTCCTTTCACAGAAACACAACGTTCCATCAATTTTGTCCTGCATCTTGGTTTTATAAAAATCTCTGTTCCTTTTAAGTTATACTTGCTTTTTCTTTTTTCAAATCTTTTCTGAATGTTGATTGGTAAAGTTTTTTTATGAGCTTTAAACATAATTTGCAGAATACTATGGTCTACTAGTTCAAGAAATTTCAACAAATTTAACTGAAGGAATAATGGATTTGTTCGATCTCTATATCGTTTTCTACTAATTATCCTTATGGATCTTTTTTGCAGAAGGAAAATTGATTGAATATATGTGTGTATATATGATTTAATTCATAAGGCAGAGACAGCCAGGAACAAGCTGTGGTATAGTGTGGGGGGCCGGGGGGGTTCTCTACCTATAAAAGAGCAGGAGCCGTTTCTGGGAGGATCAATCGTGCGAGTCAAAGCAAGAAAATCTTAGTTTCACAGTGGTTAAGTTCTGACACAAATAAAGACACCCACTACTCAAAGTAGGCATGTAACCTGACACACAAGGCACGAAATATCTCACAATTCAACAAGCTTGATTTGATAAATCTAACCTTTGGGGTTAGATCTGTGTCCGTGGAACTCGCCTGGTCAAATAAAGGTTGTTCTAACAATAACAACAATAACCTGTAAGCCAGACCTCATCAAAGGCAGCCAACACAGGAATTAAATAAATGTATACTGTAGCTTCCTTTTAGGTCAAAAGGCACCTTTTAGTAATCTAGAAAACTTTGTACCATTCAAAGAAAGTGTCATAAGACCTTCCTAAATGCAAAAAAAAAGTGTCTTAGTGCCTCAACCAAAATAGATAGTTTGTAGAAAAAAAAACTATGACTATAATAATGATATAAATGATATAATTATTCCCCTTATTTCAGGAGGGGCAATAACGCAGAGTCAACAAGTTCATTTTTTTTTTCCTCATCAATTATATATCCCATTATACGGAAGAGTATTAGGGCCACTTTCACTTTCAATTCTGAGAAAAAAGTCAGAATTCTAGGCCACTAAAAAAAATAAAATAATAATTCTGAGAAAAAAGTCAGAATTCTGAGAAAAAAGTCAGAATTCTGACTTTAATCTCAGAATTCTGAGAAAAAAGTCAGAATTCTGAGAAAAAAGTCAGAATTCTGACTTTTTTCTCAGAATTCTGACTTTTTTCTCAGAATTCTTTTTATTTTTTTTTAAGTGGCCCAGAATTCTGACTTTTTTTCTCAGAATTCTTTTTATTTTTTCTAAGTGGCCCTAATACTCTTCCGTACCATTACCTTATGAAACATCTGACTAAATACAATGGAAAACCACAACTTAACCAAATAACAAGACGGCTAATTCCATATCTAACCCTGCGACACCGTTACCCATGATGAATTTTTATATTGATTGATTAAAGCCACTCGTCACAACACCACTTCTGACCGCATGGGGGCACACACACCCGGTGGGGGGGGGGTTGTCTCTTTTACCAGAAAGACACATGAACCTTCTTGGTCAGAGGTAGAGACCATTTAGCAAGAACCAGACGAGAACTGAATAGTGCTAACTTGAGGCGCGTTTCCACGAGCAGGAGTTCCGGGTAGATTTTTCGGGGCCGGGTCGTTTGTGCGTGTTTCTATTACCAGGGACGGCCCTGAAATGTGGCCTTCAGGAACCTTTACGGGGCCAAAAAAGCGGCCCTGTAGTAGGAGACGGACGTTTTTAGGCCTAGAAGGGCTACCTGGTGGGTGGTCTCTGCTGATTGGGTATTCTAAAAGGAGGAAATTACTTTCAGTCCCCTCCCGTGAAGTCAAATCCAATGACCACAAATCATTTAAGCCTTTGGACCAGACATTTTTGAAGTACATTTGATGAAGTTAGAGAGTACATGAAAAAAACGATGGATGGTTCATGTCTTGCTGTCATATTACACCAATATAGAGGTCCGTCGAGGGGTTTCTTTTAATCCCAATCGTTACGACCGCAGAGTTTATGTTTAAAAAGAAAAGCAAGTAGCATGTAGTATGTTCTTGTGATCTCATGAAATCGGTTGCAGCTGAAGTGCTGTTCCAGTTCAGATGCTTCTGATGTGCTGCCCGCTCCGCCAGAACTGTTTTGCTCCATTTCTTCGGGTCTGAAAAAAGATTGGTCAATCCCTCGAGTGTAGAAAAGCTAATATCGCTGGACAGGCTGCACTCGGGCACCAGGGAAAATACATTTAAGATAAACCTCAGAGATGATCTGCAAACTCCACTGATCATTTTGTAAAACAGTGCCACAGTCCATATGTGCTGTACCTTTTATTTGACTTTTTTTTCCAACTCAAAGGTCTTCATGTGGTGGATGTATTTTAGTTGTTATGATGATTTAAAACACCGGAGCGTGCTGCTTGAAAAGCATGAGGATAATTAGTCACTGACAAACTTATTTTCAAAGAGTAAGTTGGGTCTATGTGTGCGGCATAAATGCTGCTATGAGTTTGAAAGTAATTTTATGTCTCAGTGGAGGTTTCCATTTGGAGAAAAATGAGTTAGGTCAAGGATTAAGCTCAATGCTGGACTGTGAAATACTTTCGGTGGCATTAAAACACCCTGATGCGACACAAATCTACACTTAAATACTGAAATGCTTTCAAGAAGCAAATGACGAAGAGAAAAAATCCAGCAGGCTTTAAATGACATTGTAATTATGAGCTCAACACGTGACTTCTATCACAAGCTAAACCACCTCAAAAGGCAGAATAACACAACTGAGAAAAGAAAAGCTCAACGTGACACAAAACTGCTTGAGGAATCATACAGGAGGTAACAAATCCCTGGCTAAGTTCAAAAGCAATCGAATGACTTGTAGTCATTGTCTATTGATTACCAGGTGACCACTGAGAAGAAAGGCTCTTGTGTCTCCAATAGTGAAGCAGCTGCGAGAAAGGTCAAAAGCTGCTGCACAACAAATAAAATGTACAATCATGCATTGTTAATAATTTAATGTAGGAATGGGTGATATTTTACCGTTCACGATAAACCGTCAAAAATATTCCCCACGGTAAGAATTTGTCATCTCGCGGTAAAAATGATAAATTGAGGAAATGAGCCAGAAAGAAAGAAATGAACCTGAAAGAAAGAAAGAAAGAAAGAAAGAAAGAAAGAAAGAAAGAAAGAAAGAAAGAAAGAAAGAAAGAAAGAAAGAAAGAAAGAAAGAAAGAAAGAAAGAAAGAAAGAAAGAAAGAAAGAAAGAAAGAAAGAAATGAGCCTGAAAGAAAGAAATGAACCTGAAAGAAAGAAAGGAATGGACTTGAAAGAAAGAAAGAAAGAAAGAAAGAAAGAAAGAAAGAAAGAAAGAAAGAAAGAAAGAAAGAAAGAAAGAAAGAAAGAAAGAAAGAAAGAAAGAAAGAAAGAAAGAAAGAAAAAGTATTTTTTTATCGTCATTTTTATCGTTATCGGGATAAATGCCAGAAATTATCGTGATACATTTTTTAGTTCATACCGCCCATCCCTAGTAATCATGACTCGGTCCATTACGGAGGCTCTAGTCCTACCAGGTCTCATGTTGGACCAGGTTTGAGTCCCTGCCTGCTGTTCTTGAGCCACAAAAATGCATTTTGCAGTTAAGCTGTTTACAAAAACCAATAAATGAAAAACGTGGATGTCAACATTTGAAACCATATATTCAACCAACAAACGTCCAGATATCTGAATATTCGGATAATCTAGCATACACCCACCTATGACGCAGGTCTCTCCCGCCGCTGCGGCGTCCAGCAGTGAACTTCACAAAAAAAGGGGAAAAAAAGTTGAGGAGGGGCTCAAAGAGTGTGACATGACCAGATAGGACTCCGAGGTAAACATCCGACCTCCAAACTCCCCAGACACAAACCAGAAGGGCTCTGACGGCGTCTCTGGGAAGCACAGAGGCCCCAGAGTCGATGGAGGAACTAGTGTCCGACCGATCAGCCTTTTTTTCGATTATTTCGATCACCGGTTAGGGGGAAATCAAAAAGACCGATAGCCGATATCAGCCGATACGATTATTACCCTTTTTTACCTTTTTGGGAGAAAACTAATTTCAATACAAGAATTCATTTAAATGAATGGTGAGCAATTTATTGCTTTAACTAGGAAGGACAGCAATATTCACTTCGCACGGCTCACACATCAAAAGTGCAAATTATGGAACATCAAACAAAACAAGCAGCATTTCAGTTATTAAAAATAACATTAAGTGAATTTTCTCTTTACATAAAATACAAATATGCCTATAAAAAATAACAAATGAAGAGGAATAACAGCCTCAATTTTAGAACAGTCAGGCACAATACTCCCAATTCCCAGACCCAAACCACAGCAAGTGCCTACTTGGAGGTAGTAACAGTAAGCTAACTGCTAACTAGTACACATGACAAACAACCAAACAGTACAGGTTGTGAAAATGGCTACACAGGTTGTTTTTTTAAGTGCAAATATTTACTTAAGTTAACTTAAGTTTGAGCATGTTGAACATTCTTAATACAAAAAGAAAATGCAGTATTTCAGTAAATTTCTTAATTTTTCTTTAAAAAAAAAATAAATAAAAAATCGAAATTATTTATTTTCGATTTTTTTTTTGGGGGGGGGGGGGCGATACCGATTATTAATAAAATTATGAATATCGAATTCGATAATCGGCCACGGCCGATTATCGGTCGCCCACTAGGAGGAACCCTTTAAAACTTTTAAAAGTTTAAAAAAAGTTTTAGTTCCACCCGATTCCAGCCTCATACGACCTACAACCAAAACCCAAACAGTAGTTAGACCAGAGCCCCCTCAAGCACAGGTCAACCCCCCCCAACTGCATGCTCTGACAAGTCAAGCAGTTCAGAGGACTGTTTTACAGTTACTCGAGTACTGGCAGCGTACATGTACATGTAGAGCCAGTAAACAACGTGCAGGAAGAGATGCAGAGCCTCATTAGGTGTCTAATGATACATGTCTAACGATGACTAGAAAAGAGAAGTAAGGATTTGATGCTGAACAGACTCCCTCCTCACCCCCCCCGCCCTCCCACATACCTGAGTGCAGTTCAACTCGAGTCTGCTGCTGACAAATACACACAAAAGAACAAGCTGCATTGAGAGGGAGAGAGTGAAGGCAGCGTCTTTCTTTTCAGATGCCAAACAGTGGGAGATAGGAGGAGTGTCGGGGTGGGGTTGATTCAAGTGTGTGTGTGTGTGTGTGTGTGTTTCTGTTCTTCTGCATGGCTAACTCAAGCCAGATTTTTTTTCTGCTCCCCGGAGGGCGTCAGAGGTCTAAAAAAGAGGAGGGCGCCCGCTTTCTCTCCCCCCTCTCTGTCCTCATTTCACTCATAAGTCACTCTGCCGGCATATCACTTCCCCTCGCTCTCTCTGTCACTTTATCAGTCTGCTTGCTCGTCTACTGTACTGCTTTACTCTTGAATCACTTCAAAGAGACTTTTTAACTATTTTATTCATTTTTTTTGCTGTATTTTTTTTTGACATCTTCCTCTCATACTTACGACGGAGTATAAGGGCCAAACTAAGATAAAAAAAATTACGAGAATAAAGTCATAATATTACGAGAATAAAGTCGTAAAATTACGAGAATAAAGTCATAATATGATGAGAATAAAGTCGTAATATTACGAGAATAAAGTCATAATATTACGAGAATAAAGTCGTAATATTTTGAGAATAAAGTCTTAATATTACAAGAATAAAGTCGTAATATTAAATATATTATATATATAACTTCACAAGATGCTGCTCAATATTCCTAATTTTAACACAGGGAGAAGACTGCTCTTCCTGTTAGAATTCTCATAAATTACCACTTTATTTTCATAATATTACGACTTTATTCTCATAAATTACGACTTTATTCTCGTAATATTACGACTTTATTCTCGATAATATTACGACTTTATTCTCGTAATGTTACGACTTTATTCTCGTAATGTTACGACTTTATTCTCGTAATGTTACGACTTTATTCTCGTAATATTACGACTTTATTCTATTACGACTTTATTCTCGCAACATTACGACTTTATTCTGGTAAATTTACGACTTTATTATCATTATATTATGACTTTATTCTCGTAATTTCCATTTTTTTTTTTTGTCTTAGTTTGGCCCTAATACTCCGTCGTACATACTTGCCGACCTTGAGACCTCAGAATTGGGGAGACAGGGTGTCATATAGAGATTTTCTAATCTCAATGGATTTTTTTCCTGGATAAATAAAGTTTAAATAAAATAAAATGAATAAATAAAATAAAAACAAAAAGGGCATACATTGCATAGATTAGCCATCAACTATGCAATCTTCTACTTCTTCTTCTGTTCTGATTCCCCCGCTGGACTTCGAGGTGTAACCTTCATTATGCCGGAAACGGTTCCCAGTGAAGGATGGTTTAGCAATATTGTCGTCCGGGTGGAAATCGGGTGAAACTCATGAGAATGGTGGCCCCGGGAGATTTTCGGGAGGGGCGCTGAAATTCAGGAGGGTTTGGCAAGTATGCTTCCTCTATGTCTCTATCCTCCTCAACATCCCCATCTCCCTCACCTCATAATACATGAAGTTCATATTTTACAAGTCCATTATCAATGAAGTTGTATACGTTTATAGAACACATTATTCCAAATATGACAAATCTTTCTCTTTAAGGTTCCTAAATTAACATACATGAATGTGGGTTGTTGTACATCAACAACTGTGATTGTTTTTGCCTTGTCAAGGAAATGAGAGATCTAGAAATTTTTAAAGGACTTTAAATCTACCCCATGTCCATTATTAGATGGTAAAGAGTGTAAACTTTTGCCGGGGATTAAAAAGATGTGATTCAAAGTGGTTTTTGAGTTACAATGGAATATAATTGGTAGGGATGGGCGGTATGGACTAAAAAATGTATCACGATAATTTCTGGCATTTATCCCAATAACCATAAAAATGACGATAAAAAAATACCAATTCAACTCTTCCTTTGTAACAATAAATCTATCTTGCTCTCAGATCCGCCATGTTTGTTACACAAAAACGTCATCAACAGGAATTTTTCTTTCTTTCTTTCTTTCTTTCTTTCTTTCTTTCTTTCTTTCTTTCAGGCTCATTTCCTTCCTTCCTTTCTTCCTTCTTTTTTTCCCTTCCTTCCTTCTTTCGTCCTGCTCTCTCCTTCCTTCTTCCCTTCCTCTTTTCTCCATTCCTTCCTTCTTTCCTTGTTTTCTCCCTTCCTTCCTTGTTTTCTCCCTTCCTTCCTTCCTTCCTTCCTTCCTTCCTTCCTTCCTTCCTTCCTTCCTTCCTTCCTTGTTTTCTCCCTTCCTTGTTTTATCCCTTCCTTCCTTCCTTCCTCCTTTCCTTGTTTTATCCCTTCCTTCCTTTCTCCTTTCCTTGTTTTATCCCTTCCTTCCTTCCTCCTTTCCTTGTTTTATCCCTTCCTTCCTTCCTCCTTTCCTTGTTTTATCCCTTCCTTCCTTCCTCCTTTCCTTGTTTTATCCCTTCCTTCCTTCCTCCTTTCCTTGTTTTATCCCCCCCTCCCTCCCTTCCTTCCTTCCTTCCTTCCTTCCTTCCTTCCTTCCTTCCTTCCTTCCTTCCTTCCTTCCTTCCTTCCTTCCTTCCTTCCTTCCTTCCTTCCTTCCTTCCTTCCTTCCTTCCTTCCTTCCTTCCTTCCTTCCTTCACGTTGTGCATGGATTTAATGCAGAACCTCATAAATGGGAATTTATCGTTTTTTCCGCGAGATGACAAATTCTTATCGGTAGGAATTCTTTTGACGGTATATCGTGAACGGTAAAATATCGCCCATTCCTAATAATTGGCCATATTTGCACATGACAAAATGAAGCTACATTCAAATTAATTACCATTTAAAGGCTCTAACAAGACCTTAAAATATCAGCACTTCAGTGACAGACGGGACAGGCCGTCTACAGACCAAGGGAGGTCATTTTAATTTTGTCGTGTAAAAAGGAGCGTCTCTGCAGGCTTCTCTGGCCACCATAAGTCTGTACATGTCACCTAGCAAAGCTGCACAGACTACTGTCAATAGATGCAAAAGGAGCTCAATGACATCTGCTTGCATGAAACTGGATCCGTACTTTTAGATTTAAAATATTTTACAGCAACTCTCAGGAGCTGAGGTCAGGAAATCTCCTGCCTTTGCATCCATACGTTGTGCAGCTATTACTGACTGAAACAGGAAATTAAAGGATAAGGATTTGGTCAACGCAAGGACACGGACAGGATTGAGTGTTCCATAACTGTCAAGGAAAATTGTTTGAATGTTCATTTGTAAATGGTTTCAGAAAAGGAAAAGTAAGTAGGGGGGATTAAAGTGTGCATCATAGCACAATTTGACTTTAATACCATTTATAAAAGAAAATAAAAGTCAGAAGTGAATCTATGGTTACTGATTAAATCTGACGAAGGTAAAGTAAAACAGAACTGTTTGCTTATCGTGAGATCAGCAGAACCAAAACCAAAACCAGAGACTGCATTTAGCTTAATCTAAAATATTGATCCCTCTAGACCACTTAAAGAAAAGAAAGAAGGACAGAAAGCAGGAATAAATGGTATTTCCATCAACTGCCTTGGAGTGAAACTTGTGCTGCACAGCAGCCTCGTGTTAAATAAAATCTGCCTTCATGCACTGTTTTTCTCATTAAACCAGAACTTATTAGCCTCTTTTCTTAAGCTGTTGCACAGCTTTCTTCTTTATCAATCACATACTCGTCAGAGCAAATGTGACCTTGGGTGTCTTCCCCAAGGTTATTTCCGCATGTGCATGGAAGAAGCCAGGAACCGAACCACCAACCTTCCTTCCAAGTCCTCTACATCCTAAGAAACAGTCACCTCAGGTTGTCAGAAGTGGATGTACAGTAATAAGCAAGCTGGAGGAAGTACACAGACTGGAAACACAAAGGAAAAAATGGAGGGGGATCTTGAGGATTTTTTCCTTCACTATTATCGTTATTTTTTATTTGTCTCTAAAAGTTGGTAACTTGTAAATATGCTTCCATGTCAGCAATTATTGGCCCTGTTTCCTCTCTTGAGGCAGAAACAAAAACAGTCAGTCTTACTGCTGAAAATAATGACATCCCTGGGGTCTTCCTCTTCACTTTGTCATTTTCTGGAACTAAATGAGGCAACTAATTAAAGTCAGTTTTAGAAGGTTTTGAGTACTTTTGGATTTGATTTCATTTAACCTTTAGGTTTTATAACTAATTACTGAATCATTATGATCTTTTAAAGCTCGAAGCTCAGACATGTATACCTGATTGATTGAAAGAGATTGATTTGTTTTATTTAAGTTATGTTTTATGACTATTATGACCATTGCATTTTGAACGATGAATGATAAGAAATACTTTAGACAATCTGATTGTAATGTAACTGAAATGGGCCGTACACTTTCATCAAAACAGTGAAAATGTGGGGGAAAAAAACATCAGCTTTTGATCCACGGAAATAAGTGAATATTCAAAGTGTAAAATCACTTATACGGTTGAATGGCTCTAACTTGGCAAACATAACAGTATTTTATTATCACAGCTGTGTGAAAATTGTGTTTCAAAAGGGAATTTTGTTAAAATTATGGAAAGCCCTTTTTTGTCTGTTTGTTTTATTTTGCTTGTTGGACACACCACACACACACACGCACACACACACACACACACACACACACACACACACACACACACACACACACACACACACACACACACACACACACACACACACACACACACACACACACACACACACACACACATATTTATATGTTGTTTTTTTCTTTTTTTTTTAGCATATCAGTAAGTTTATTTGTGATAATGTCCCAGAAATCATCATTTAAAGAAAAAAGTAAGAAATCAGTGGGTTTAGTATTTGTAAAATCCTTGTAAGTCTCCATGATACCCAAGAGGGTCATCAAGGCTCCTCATTAGTCATATAAACCCAGCCATCATCTTACAACACCGTTCTGACTAGGGGTGGGCAAAAATATCGATATGGCAATATATCGCGATACTTTTCCAGCCGATTCAATATCGATATTAAAAATTTGAATATCGATTTTTTTTTTTTTTTTTTTTTTTATCCCCGATTTTTTTCCCATTATATCACTCAGTGCTCCTACCTAAGTGACAGTCCTGGGCATTGCCACTCTCTACCAACCCTGGGAGGGCCCTGCACTGAGCTCAGGTTTTATTTCACATTTTATAATTTATTTTTTATATAACACAATTGCCTGTCCTTAAAAAATGAAAAATAATGGACAGAGGTTTATTTATTTATGGATTTATATCTATACTGACTGATCACTGTGCCTGTCCTTGGTTTTAGTACCCATCTTTCTTGTGTTTATTATCATTTGCCACATAATTAAAGCAACCTCATACTAAATTTAATGTTAATTTCATATGATGTAAATAATATGAAAAACATATACAAATATGTTGTAACTTTAGCTTGTATAGTTATATTAAAACATATATACAACTTGGATTTTAAGATGTGTAATGCATTTTTAAATTTTTCGGTGAACTATGTAGAATATAATAATCGGGATATCGCATAATCGGGATATCGCAATGTGTATCGTATCGTGGCTCAAGTATCGTGATGCGTATCGTATCGTGAGGTCCTTCCCAATACCCACCCCTAATTCTGACCACTACTGCTGCACCCACCGCTTTTTACTGCACTACATTTTCCATTTGTCTCTACCACATTCAGAAACTCTCCTTGCTAGTCTCTGATGTGGTTCCAAACTCTCCAAGGGTTCGCACAAGAGTGTTTAGAGGACCCAACACATGCTGCTTGGTGTACACCACTATTGTGGACAGGTGCCCCCCCCCCCCTGTCATGTTGTGCTGGAAAGTGCAGGATTTTGTACTGTATGTTCTGTTTCTTTCCGTTTTGTTACTTGTCACAATTTAGCACCTTTGACACTTAAGAAGCGTGTTTCCATTAGCAGGGATTCAGGGCAAAGCAGCCAGACAGGAACCTCTAACGGGGCCGACCGCCTCCTCGGCCCCTGCAGCTGCCGTGTCTCCATTACCCTGTAGCGCCACGCAAAAACCATTGTCTGAACAAATAACACAGCTGACCCATTTTTGCTGTTTGCAAACGGCCAGCAGCATAAAAGGAGATGGAAAAGAAGAATGCAGCAAAGGAAAAAAGAGAAGAAGAAACAAGCAAACATGGGATTTTATTTGCAGTTTTTTATTTTGCTTCTTAAAAGTATATATACCCTGCGTTGGAAGCTTAAAAGAGATTAAAAGACCCCCCTCCCCGAACCTCTACATTGGCATTATACGCCAACCAGGCCTGAACCGATCTATCCGATCCATCCATCCATCCCTAGCTTCATCAAATGTACAAGCAGCAAAATGTTGCAACTTTGGCACCTAAAGGGTTAACTTCCAGAGCCATCTTCTTTTTTCATTGGCAACGTTAAATAATTAAAATTTTGCTGGTTCGGGGGAAAGAGAATTACAGTCTAATGTCTCTTAACAAACTTTATGAAGGTCATTTTCATTTTCTTCTATAACAACACCCGATGTTTGCAATCGAGTCATTACCACAGTGTAGAATCTAGATGCAGTGTGCAAGGCGCTATATAATTAACAATTCAGACTTGTTTGTTTCTCATTTTCTACCCTCTCTTCAGCCTGTCTGTGTGTATCCTTTAAGCATCCCTCTGTCTCCGGCTATCCTTTGCAGTTCCGGTAAACTCGGTAAAAAAGGGTCAGATAAAATCCAATAAAACACTGGTGCAAGAAAAATATCCTGGCTGTCTGTGTTTTTCTAAGGACTCCTGTTGCAGGAATCATTTCCTGACAAAATGCTGAGTAGATTAAGAAAACTGATGGTGATGGAGGGGGTGAAAAAGAGGAAGCTTTTATTTTTGAACCTTTTCCTTTGTATTGGAACCATATTTCCCTTCAAAATAGTAATTAAAAAGAACATATGGTCCTTACCTGGTCTGAAAGACAGCCTTGATTAACGGCAACATATGTTGTATTCTAAGGCGTGATTATAAAAAAAACACAAGACTGAAATAAGGAGGCACTGTGTAAGAAAGGTAATCAAGTACAGCCCATGATGTCATGGCTTTCAGCACAGATTTCTGGATCTAGTCCTGTTGCAGGACTCACTTTCGTCCAAGCTGTCAGCCAGGTGGTCTCATATTTGACTCAATAATACTTAAAGATAAAGAGGAATTCAAAATCCACGCAATGATTGTGACATACTGAGACTGCAAACAAGCCCACATCATTATCCCTCCACCTCCATGCCTGACCGCTGATATTAGATACTTGATGCTTATATATTGTGTTTGCTTTAACCAGGGATGATGCTATCCATCCATCCACCCATCCATCATCCATCCATCCATTCATCCATCCATCCATCCATCCATCCATCCATCCATCCATCCATCCATCCATCCATCCATCATCCATCCATCCATCCATCCATCCATCCATCCATCCTTGCTTTTTGTGCTGCCATGTTCTTGTTTAGAGAGAAGAGACTCTCCTATAAACCCCTCCTGGTATAAGTCCTACTTGCTCAGTCTTTTCTATTTGTTATGAACTTTAAAGTTCAGCATAATAACTGAGGTCCTTGGAGTCTCACATGTAGCTTTTAGGTTTGATTGTTTTTTCCGGCTTCTCTGAACATAAAACATTGATTGACCTCGGGGTGAACGTACTAGAACATCAACTCCAAAGAAGCCTGGCAGCAAAGTTATAAGGTCATTATCAGACATTTTGTTGTTTAGATCCCTCTTTACATCTAGGGTGTCCAATTCTAGTCAAAGTCTGTGAATGGTCCACTGATTTCCACCGATTTTGGAAAACAATCTGATCGCGATTTTTTTTCCCAATATTGCAATTTAATATGCGATTTTCTCCTTCAATAAAACCTCATGAATGATTTTAATACTAACAACATATTATATACATATGTATATACATATCTTTTTAGAAGGTTTTAACCAGATTACTTCAACACCACAAACCGACAGATCTACTACCTCAAATACATAAAGTATAAACTGACAAAACAGTTAAAGGAGCTTGATGCTCCTTTTAAGAAATGAGACTCTCTAGCGCCACCCTTCACCACGACGGCCGTTGGGGGTACTGCAGCCAACAGTGAAGCCGGCACGGGAGAACGGGGAGAACCTGCATGCAGCGTCATGTGACGTCACATCTGCAGCCCAGCGCGGGAAATTCGGGACCGAATTGCAGCACATTTTGCAGCACACGGCCTGTTCAAGGCAACGGAGAGATACGCTAGAGGGCTCATTCTTTTGGGTTTGGAACACTTCATCTGACATTATTACTAGAAAACTTAAAAGGTATACGGATTTTTTTCATAAATCTTGCCACAATCCGGCCTCAAGCTCCTTTAAGGTAATACCAATTTGAAAGAGTCAATTTTTTGTATGTTTGGTATTTTTGGCAGTTTAAGTATTGTGGCTTCTGAACTGGTTCTGGTCTAAGGTCTGGCTCCTGTAAAATTCTGTGGAAAGGTTTTTTGGTCTTGATGTGATTCAGAAACTAAATTCGGCATTGTGTCTTTTACTCTTATGATTCAGAAACAGACTTCAGAGTTGGCAGAGATGGCTTGCGTGGTACATAGACTGTAAATGTCAGATCTGCCAAGGACCAGATGGTGTTTCATTATGTCCTGATCAATAAAACCTTAGGATGCGGGTGTGATTTATTTTTACATAACTCTAAATAAAACATTGTCAGAATTTGTTGTTTCTATACCTGAAAAATCAGCTAATTAAGGTTTAATTATGCTTTTGTATAGTAGTATGAAAATAAGTAAATGGCGGTGAAGGGACTGATCACTGAGACACACATTTGTCATGTGTAGAATCATAGAAATCAAACTCTGCCTCCAACACCTCCACCAGAGTTGGGTAGTAACGAGTTACATTTACTCCGTTACATTTACTTGAGTACGTTTTGGGAAATTTTGTACTTTTAGGAGTAGTTTTGAATCACTATACTTTTTACTTTTACTTGAGTAGATTTGTGAAGAAGAAACTGTTACTCTTACTCCGTTACATTAGGCTACATTGAGCTGTTACTAGTGATGCACCGATTGTTCGGTAACCGAAATTGTTCGGCCGAAAATGGTAAAAAAACACTTTCGGTGTTCGGTGGAATAAGTGGGAAAAAAACCGAACAATAACGGCGTTGTAAAATAAGGAAATAGACTGGCCGCTCCGTCCCGTAACGTTGCGCACTACATAAATCGTTGGCCAACCAAAAACTAACCCCATAAGAATTTTACCTAACATTCACCAGGAGGTGGAACCAAAACAACATAATGCTGGGAAATTTAAAAAATTTCATTTTTTTATGTTCAATAAATATTTTCTACCTTGTAATTTTGTAAAATATTTTTTTCTTTGAAAAGCATGCCTAAATCAAATTTATTTGATTTATGCAATGATGAAAAAATTGGCAAAATAAATGAAAAACTGCGGAAGAACCATGTTCGGTATTGTTCGGTATTCGGCCAAGTGTTTATTATTATTTTCGGTTTCGGTTTCGGCCACAAATTTTCATTTCGGTGCATCACTAGCTGTTACTTTTCTTTTATCCCTTTTATCCAGGTGCGCGTCAATCTCAGGACATCACTGAGTGATTCTTTGTGAAAAATTTTTGTTTTTGCATGTTTTGTCACATATACACAGACTCAACACACACACAGACTTTTACTCAAGTAATTATTTGGATGACTACTTTTTACTTTACTTTTTTACATATTATTCTGAAGTAACAGTACTTTTACTTGAGTACAATTTTTGGCTACTCTACCCACCTCTGACCTCCACCCATGGAAGGGAAGCCTGTCCATGCAACAAAAGCAAGACCAGCCCATCTCCCTGTTATAATATGAAGAAAACAAGATGTGACACATAGATGTAGAAACGGATGAGAGTCTGAATAGGAAGAGGGGAGACAGGAAGGAAAATGCGTCTGAGAGATACAAGTTAACGGGCCATTTTCACAGCTTTTGTAAATCAAGGTCTGTTTCAGATGTGACCAAAGGCGAAGAAAAACCTGACAGATGAACACAGCAGTGGAATGACAGGGAGGCTGTCTGCTCTCTGTCAGGCAAAGAACCCTGAAAGTGATCTACTGTATAGGAAGCAAAGAAGGTTTAGTAGATGAATGAATGTCCTTAGACGGAGCATCAATAGATGCGGCAGTTGATCATGATTAAGACTTCCTAGTAAAATCTATCTCGGGTACTGACGCTATCTGCTCTTGCTTTTAGCATATTAGCTGGGATGCTTGTAATTGGAGAAGGTATGAGACCTGGGGCCTGTACTACGAAGCAAGTTCAACATACCCAGGATATCTTTTCCTTATCCAGATTCACTAACCCGGACAATTGCAATCACGCTAAGCGGTCACACGACGGTGGTTATCAACTCGGTATATCAACCCAGGTTTCTCCAATCTGGATATGAGCGCGTGCACATAAAAGGGGCGGTGTTTTCAGCGCATGACCAATCGCAAGCATGGAGAAGTCCGCTGTCAGAGCCGCTTATTTCAGTAGCGAAGAGCAAACAATAATTTTACGGAAATATGATGAGTATAGGCATATAATACAGGCAAAAAGCAACACCGTTGCAGCTGCAAAATGCAGGAAAGACAGCTGGCAAAAGATCGCTGACTGTATAAATGCATAAGTTCATAGGGATATAAACATCACTGCCCCATCATTAGGGCATAAGTAGATCTGACTATAATTACAGTTGTCTATTCTGTTAAATGCATGTGTTGCTTAGATGTATTCGTATGGCGTGTATGACAATTGTAGCCTCATTCCTTCAGCTGCAACCCCAGCGGAGTGAAACGCACATGGGAGCAAATAAAAAATAAATATAAAAACATAATTCAAAGCGGTAAGTAGGCTCACTTTCATATCTTAGAAGTACAACAAGTACAAGGCTTTAGTGTTTCTATCACTCTCTGTTTTAGGATGATATCAGTATACAAAAGCACAATGAAATAGCATTGACATTACTTGCAGCAAACAGAAAAAAAAATGACAAGAAGAAGATCGGAGGGATCCTCTCACGATCCGCGCACCGAGCTCCACTGGATTCTCTTCGAAAGGGCATGCCATTTTCCAAGAGAGCTGATTGGTCAGTGGGCGGTGCTTTTATACCCGGCGATCTGTATCTCGAACATAACCTGCTCCGGAGCAGGTTAGCTGTTCAGCATAAGTTACCATGGCGATGTACCGCGGTAAGAAGTGAACCACCGTCGTAGTCCTGAAAACCCAGGGTTAAACCTGAAGTTACCTCGCTAACCCCAAATCCCGCTTCGTAGTACAGGCCCCAGGAATCACATTAATGATAAAAATACAAACAGAGATCATATCATCTTGATAAACTTTGTACACTACTTTAATAGGAGGGCTACTTTGGCAAATACCACCCACTATGTTGAAAGACAAAGCTAGAGCCAGCTATATGGCTTCTGATGGACTGCAGAGCAAATGACACCGGACCCAACGCACCAGTACCGTCTGTGATTAGGTTGTGATCACGAGTGGTTGTTAAACTCGTGTTGAAGGTCAACATCACTGCATTATGTGTCTCTGCAGCTCTTGCACCAATCAGGTGGTTCCATCCAACGAAATATCAAACACTCATTTACACACATCACACCACACTACACACACATCAACGCATCATCAACAGCACACACAACATCCATCACAATCCTCTGTCTTTGTCTCCATGTTGTTATTCGCCTGATGTTGGTCTTCTTCTTGGACAGAATCTGTCTCAGGTCCTCATAAAGTTGGTCAGATTAGACTGTCAAGGGGGCGGGGTAGGGCAGGGGGCGTAGGGCACTTTCACCTTCACTCTCAGATAGAAACTACTAAAAGACTTTTGAAAATTGCCCTCCATGCCTGAAAGATAATGAAGAATCTGTGTTGATCCTTTTTTCCATTTTCCCTGTGTCTCTTGACTCTAAGCTCTTTTTTTTATTTACTTTTTGATATCGAGGAGCTAATCTGATTAAACTCGACTAAGGACACCAAACATGCAGATTTAAGCCACTAAAAATAATACAAATCACAAAGACTTTTACAGCAGAATCAGTGAACCCATAATTGATTTTTCTCATTAATTTAGCATATTATGGTCTTTAATTAATTAATGATGACAGATAGCAGAGGCTGCAGACTGCAAGTACTACAAGCTTTATTTTTAACCTCTTATCTTCCATGTTTTTCAGGGTGAAGTTTGTCAATGTTTTGTTTTGTTTTGACCTCACCGGTTAAGCAAATTTCTTTCTTTGCTATCTTTCATCCGCAGTGAAAAGCTCCCGCAGCGACTCCCGTCCCCGTGATCCGTTTACCCGGCTCTGGATGGAGCCGTTTCCTGATGAACCCGCTCCGTAACTCCTAATTCGGTGAAGTCTGAACAAGGAAACAGTCCCGAGGCTGCAGGCCGTCACGGCCACCTCACCGAGACGTGAAACAGACTCACTTTCATTTCAGTTTGGATTTTTATTATCTAATTGCTTTTTCATTTTCCACCATGATTTTTTTTTTTTTTTTCCTTTTTACACTATTTTTATCCTTTTTCTCATTTTCTCCCTCCTGCCACTTGGTCACATTTTAATTTTGTTCCAGTCATATTAGATTTTGCTTCTGCCGCTTCTGCTCTCGTTCCCTTTCTTCCCCTTTTCACGTTTCCTCTCTTCCCACTTTCCCCTTCCTGTCTTTTTAAATACGCATTCTCACTCTGGCTTCTCCAAACCCCAGCTCTTGTTTTTTTAATTCATCCTAATGTGTTTTTATTTCACTTCATGGTTCCCCCTCTCCAGCAGGGAACCGCTTGCCATTCTCTCTCTCGTAGCTGCTCCCCTCGTCTTCATTTATCCTCTTCACCCTGTAAATACTCTGACTGCCTGGAGGACACACACACATGCGAGGAAACTGCATACAATCACACACACAATACCCAGAAAGTTATCTCAGACCCACAGCCCACAAGCACACACACACACATCTCGGGGAGGTTTTTCCACACTCTCCTGACTCTGTGAGTGTGTGATGCCCGTCCAAAGCTCCATCCAGCAGCAGATAATGAAGCCACACTGTAATCCCTAAAAGGAGTGGAAAGTAGGGAGGAGGAGACCTCAGCTCCTTCTGTTTTTACGGCTTCATCTCACTTTGGTTTCCGTTGCCTGAGATTATCTGAAGTCGCTCCTCAGTCACCACTGAAGACATTTTTAAAAGTGTGTTTCACAAAGTACAGAAAGCGTTGCAGTCTGACTGTGAGTCAGAGAGGAAATCGAGCCTCTTGCCCCGAAGCTGCATTCAGCAAAGCAATCATCGAGTCATTTCCCAGAGCTGACGACTTGACCGGGAACGAAAAGCAGTCAGTGCCCGTCGGTGGTTGGAAGTAGACTACGAGTACGGCTGATCCAGTTCAGGGCCTTTTCCTCGGGCTCCTTTCAGCCTCACAAGCGTCAATCAAGCGCCGGCGGCACATTCATCATATCCAGCCCTGTAATTTCTGTGTGAAACATTTCCAGCTTCACGGTTACTGAAGCGTGAATCTGTGGAGGAACTTCATACTTTCAGCTTGTCCAGTTCTCATCTATGATTCCAAGATACGATCGAATAATAGTAATCATTAGATAATAAAAACTTCAATAATGCCACAACTAGGAATGGGCGATATTTTACCGTTCACGATATACCGTCAAAAAAATCCCTCACGGTAAGAATTTGTCATCTCACGGTAAAAACGATAAATTCCTGTTGATGACGTTTTTGTGTAAATCTGATTTATGGTTCTGTGTTAAATCCACGCACAACGTACGTGAAGGAAGGAAGGAAGGAAGGAAGGAAGGAAGGAAGGAAGGAAGGAAGGAAGGAAGGAAGGAAGGAAGGAAGGAAGGAAGGAAGGAAAGGGAGGAAGGAAGGAAGGAAGGAAGGAAGGAAGGAAGGAAGGAAGGAAGGAAGGAAGGAAGGAAGGAAGGAAAGGGAGGAAGGAAGGAAGGAAGGAAGGAAGGAAGGAAGGAAGGAAGGAAGGAAGGAAGGAAGGAAGGAAGGAAGGAAGAAGGAAGAGAGCAGGAGGAAGAGGAGAAAGGGAAAAAAGAAGGAAGGAAAGGGAGGAAGGAAAGGGGAGAAAGAAGGGAAAAAAGAAGGAAGGAAGGAAGGAAGGAAGGAAGGAAGGAAGGAAGGAAGGAAGGAAGGAAGGAAGGAAGGAAGGAAGGAAGGAAGGAAGGAAGGAAAGGGGGAAGGAAGGAAGGAAGGAAGGAAGGAAGGAAGGAAGGAAGGAAGGAAGGAAGGAAGGAAGGAAGGAAGGAAGGAAGGAAGGAAGGAAGGAAGGAAGGAAGGAAGGAGAGAGCAGGAGGAAGGGAGAAAGGGAAAAAAGAAGGAAGGAAAGGGAGGAAGGAAATGGGAGAAAGAAGGGAAAAAAGAAGGAAGGAAGGAAGGAAGGAAGGAAGGAAGGAAGGAAGGAAGGAAGGAAGGAAGGAAGGAAGGAAGGAAGGAAGGAAGGAAGGAGAGAGCAGGAGGAAGGGAGAAAGGGAAAAAAGAAGGAAGGAAAGGGAGGAAGGAAAGGGGAGAAAGAAGGGAAAAAAGAAGGAAGGAAGGAAGGAAGGAAGGAAGGAAGGAAGGAAGGAAGGAAGGAAGGAAGGAAGGAAGGAAGGAAGGAAGGAAGGAAGGAAGGAAGGAAGGAAGGAATGAGCCTGAAGAAAGGAAAGAAAGAAAGAAAGAAAGAAAGAAAGAAAGAAAGAAAGAAAGAAAGAAAGAAAGAAAGAAAGAAAGAAAGAAAGAAAGAAAGAAAGAAGAAAGAAAGAAAGAAAGAAAGAAAGAAAAGAAAAGAAAGAAAAGAAAGAAAGAAAGAAAAGAAAGAAAAGAAAAGAAAGAGAAAGAAAGAAGGATAAATTCCGTTGATACGTTTTTGTGTAAAAACATGGTGGATCTGAGAGCGAGATAGATTTATAGTTAAAAAGATGGAGTTGAATTGGTATTTTTTTTATCGTCATTTTTATCTTTATCGGGATAAATGCCAGAAATTATCAGTGATACATTTTTTTAGTCCATACCGCCCATCCCTAGCCACAACCTTCCTATTGAACTGAATAATGTGTTATATTTATTTATATATGCTTGTCAACACAAAAACTAATCATAGATTGCTTTTAGTTTGGTAAACAATTAAATGTACACCACTTAATCATAATTTGAATTTTAAAATGCAGGTTTTAGAGAGGTTTTATTGCCTTATGAGGGTGTTGTATTCTGAGCATCTATGGTCTGTGTTTTAGCTGCATATTGAGCTGCACACGCATGTGAGTCCTTGCTATGCGATTATGGAGCAAACTAGGATTTTATTCAGGGGTTTTCTCCTGAATGAAATCAATGGACAGCGAAGAGCAGAGAAAACCTTGTTGCAGTTTTCCCCATTAAATAGAGATTTAAGAGACGGCTCTCCGAATGTAAACTTGCCAAAGTTTAGTGCACATAGAGGTATCAAGATGAAATGATTTCACGTTTAAGTAGGATATGCAGTGACATCATTGTAATGTGTAATTCCTTTGACTTGATCTACATCTTCATCGTCTTTGTTTGAAGCTCCCAGTCCTGTAACGATTTAAACGGCAGCCCCTCCCAGAGTCTGGTCTGTTTGATGAAAGTGTAACTGTGGCCTTAAATCACACTCCCAAACCAGCCTTTTTTATCTAACAGGGCTTGAGATTTAAAACAGACATCAGACACTGAGCAGAGAGCAGCAGGCTGCACCAGGAGGAACAAGAGACTGTGCAGCTTTGAACTAATAAAGATCTCCAGCGCCCTCTAGTGGAAAAAACGAGCAGGGACACTCACTCAGCACAATGACTCAAAAACGGAAATGAAATGTACTCTTTAGGACTCCCTAAGTACGACGGAGTATTAGGGCCAAACTAAGACAAAAAAATTACGAGAATAAAGTCATAATATTACGAGAATAAAGTCGTAAAATTACGAGAATAAAGTCATAATATGATGAGAATAAAGTCGTAATATTTGAGAATAAAGTCTTAATATTACGAGAATAAAGTCGTAATATTTTGAGAATAAAGTCTTAATATTACGAGAATAAAGTCATAATATTACGAGAATAAAGTCGTAAAATTACGAGAATAAAGTCGTAATATTACGAGAATAAAGTCGTAATATTTTGAGAATAAAGTCTTAATATTACGAGAATAAAGTCGTAATATTAAATATATTATATATATAACTTCACAAGATGCTGCTCAATATTCCTAATTTTAACACAGGGAGAAGACTGCTCTTCCTGTTAGAATTCTCATAAATTACCACTTTATTTTCATAATATTACGACTTTATTCTCATAAATTACGACTTTATTCTCGTAATATTACGACTTTATTCTCGTAATATTACAACTTTATTCTCGTAATGTTACGACTTTATTCTCGTAATGTTACGACTTTATTCTCGTAATATTACGACTTTATTCTATTACGACTTTATTCTCGCAACATTACGACTTTATTCTGGTAAATTTACGACTTTATTATCATTATATTATGACTTTATTCTCGTAATTTCCATTTTTTTTTTTGTCTTAGTTTGGCCCTAATACTCCGTCGTACCTAAAGAGTACATAAATTAGGAGAAAATAATTCAGTCACCCACTGTAATGCTTAAAGAAAAATATAACTGAAATGAGAAAAAAAAAAGAATTAAGTAAAATCAAAAATCAAAAAATACAGAGATGTGGGATTACAAAAAGAATCAGAAGTAGAATTTGGTAGAAAAAGTTGCTGCCATGTGCCATTTGCAGCAACAAGAACAAACTTTCTCTGTTTATTTTAAATCAGTAAACACAAAGCCCCTTTTCAAGCTCTGGAAACTTTCCGTGAGAAGTTTACCTCCCCTGGTGAAGATCATGTGACTTACCAACAGATCAAAGGCAGCTACTAAAAGATGTTTACTTCTGACAAAGCTTTTTTTTTTTTTCTGTTTGGTGCCACAAGCTTATCATCCACCCAGATTGTACATGTGCATGCCTCTGCAGCAGGCTTGTGATCAGGAGACGGTCGGTCAGCTGTGATGGAGACAGAGGAGAGTTCAATGAGCTGGCAACGTTGCTGTACTTCTGTATAAATACTCGCATAATTTACTCATTCAGCGTTATTTATTTACATATAATGTCGGCTCTGATGTTGGCAAGTGACTCTGTGGGCCAAATTGTTTTAAATGTAATGTTAAAAAGTGTTAATTAATCATACGCTCTGCGATTTAATGGTAAAATTAAGATTATTCCATATTTTAATTAGTATTTTCCATATTTTGCATTTTTATTTATTATATTCCTATTTTTTCTTACTGATTAAGTGTTAATGAATAAAATGACCGATACGCACCAAACCGTTGCACATTTTATTGACAAACTGACAAACACAGGAGGATGGAGAGGTTATTGGGAAAGTGTGCGAAGGTGGGAACTGCCGGTCAGGAAGTGGAGGGGAAGACCAAAGATGGGATGTATGGATGAAGTGGAAGGGACGAAAGAAGAGGACAGGGTATGAGGGAAGGTGGAGAGAGAGGAGGAAGGGTCAAGAAGGTAGACTGAAGAATGAAGAAGAGAGAAAGGAAAGGACAAGGAGGGCTGGGAATGAGGTGGTGGAGAAGAGAGGATCCGGATGACTTGCTGTGGCGACCCCCGAAGGGAGCAGTTGAACGTAAGAGAAGAAGAAGATGTTTCGTCAATAGGGGCCTAATGGATAAAGCACCATTAACAAAGATGACTTAAAGAAATGGATTTGATTGGTCGGATTGTGTTCAAAACTCAAAGTGAAAGATGCACAAGTTGGACAGAGACTGAGCCGAGTCTAAAAGCTCATTCCTGTCTCCGACTGTCAGCTTCCTGAGGCGATCTAATCTCAGCCTCCGTGAAATCTGCACAAATGCACGTACTCAGTACATCAACTTTTTCTGACTTTAACACGCCGTGCTGCTGAAGGATTCTTGAGATGTGCTAAAATAGTTTGTGAAACATAGTTTTTAAACAAATCAATATACATAAAAAGCAGCTGCAGGCAAGGAACGTTATTGCTATTAATCTGCATCGATTTCCTTTTATTTTAATAATCGAGATGAGTCTGAACTCTGAGACGAACCATCAGTGATTTATTTCAAAGATATTAAGTGCAGCGGGGAAGATGTCTGGGAGTCGAATCAGCACTTCATCAATCAGTGATGATCCCACAATGATCGCATCCGTATGACTGTCAGTAATATTTTTCTAGAGAGCAGACAGACAGATAAAGAGACAGCGTCATCTGATGGAGAGAGGAAGACAGTGACAAAAAGAGACAAGGACAGATAAAGAGTCACATTAAAACAGGGATCACAGGAAGGGGCGGAATCTGGAAAGAAAAGACAAAAACGGGAGGAGAGAATAAGAAAAACAGAGGGAAGAGAGCGGGGATACTGCAGCGCTGTGGTTTTATTTCCCCGGGAGCAGAGCCAACTTTCTAGTAAGAGTTGAAAAAAAGGAGAAGAATAAATCCCCCCCGATGAGCCGAAGCTTCCTGATAAAAGGCAGCGAGGAGAAAGGTGGCTCAGCCAATCAGGAAACTAAATGTCACGTGGAACTTATAGTCTCCAAAAGTAAAATAATTATTAAATAATAACCAAAACTAAATCACTATGCACTTAAAGCTGGAAATAGCCATAAACAGTTAAATAGTGCCTGAAGCCGTTTGGTTTTTGAATAATAAACAATGCTGCCAGTTCACTATTTTAACTATTCTTTTCATGATTTTTTTTTCAAGATTCAACTAACCTGCTGTGATGGTGGGGGGGGGTTGTTTTGTAAGAAAAATCCCCACCTCTGTGGTTGTATTTCTACGACGGAGTATTAGGGCCAAACTAAGACAAAAGAAATGGAAATACGAGAATAAAGTCGTAAAATTACGAGAATAAAGTCGTAATGTTGCGAGAATAAAGTCGTAAATAGAATAAAGTCGTAATATTACGAGAATAAAGTCGTAATATTACGAGAATAAAGTCGTAAAATTACGAGAATAAAGTCGTAATATTACGAGAATAAAGTCGTAAAATTACGAGAATAAAGTCGTAACATTACGAGAATAAAGTCGAATGTTGCGAGAATAAAGTCGTAATATTATGAGAATAAAGTCGTAATATTATGAGAATAAAGTCGTAATATTACGAGAATAAAGTCGTAAAATTACGAGAATAACGTCGTAACATTACGAGAATAAAGTCGTAATGTTGCGAGAATAAAGTCGTAATATTATGAGAATATCATTTATGAGAACTCTAACAGGAAGAGCTTCTTCTCCCTGTGATAAAATGATGAATATTGAGCATCTTGTGAAGTTATATTATATATTTATAATATATTACGACTTTATTCTCGTAATATTATGACTTTTTTCTCTTAATTTTACGACTTTATTCTCATTACATTATGACTTTATTCTCGTAATTTCCTTTTTTTGTTTTTTTTGTTTGGCCCTAATACTCCGTCGTATATTTCACATCAGGATGTTCATTCTGAATGTTTGACCATGAAAAAACCAAGTTGAAGCTTGACAACATTAAACTTCTGGTCAGAAGAGGAGGAGAGAGAAGAGTGCAGTCCCATGGCGGAGTTGACGCAAACACTCCCCCACAGCCGTCACACTAGTTTACTCTGTGGATGGAAACCCACGAGGGAGAACAATCAAACACCATGCAGCACTTTGGATGCAGTTTTATACTCGCGTAGATTAGAAAGAAACTTTTTATTGCTCTCGGTCAATAAACTGGGCCAGTTTGGTTTCAGTCTTTCTTCAAATAAACAGGAATTTGGATCAACGTCACACTTAAACTGATTTCATAAATGCATCGATAGAAACTGGAATCAAGGCGCGCCATTATTGGATAGGTGACATCTCCATCAGGTATAATCTGGTTATGCGGGGACAGGTCGTCCCATCCATCAAAGACAATCCCATCAAGTATCTGGGGAAGTGGTGCGGTGAGTTATCGAGGACCACAGCAACATCTGCAGCACGGAGAACATCAACAAATCTGGACTCCCGGGAAGTTTAGAGCATGTCTGATGTGGTGATGATGTTACAGTGGGGAGGATGTAGGATCAAGTCACACCTCAGAAGATGGCTGGGAATCCGTCCAAGCTCCACAACACTTGGACCGTGCATCAGATCTGGGTGATGACACTCGTCTCTCTCATCCCTGGTTGACGAGGCAGGATGGCCACGACCTTCAAGAACTCAAGAGACGGCAAGGTCAGAGAAGCCAGAACAAATACGCGGTCAGGATGAAATTGAGATCCCTCAGAAGCTCCGGCCCGAGCTGGAGGGAACCTAAAACTCAAGGACATCAGAGTACGATGCCAGGAGGGCAAAGGCTGAGAAAAGACCCACTGGGGGAACGCCAACCCATCAGGCAGAAGAAGCAGCGTTCAAGGTGGAACTTGGGGACGATTGGTTGGCGATTGATTGTTGACCACATAACATCATGGGCTCATTACGTTACTGTTTCACGGGTTCAGAGGCCAGGACGGGTGTCAATTAGATCAAAACTGTAAATTATTTGAATTTCTAAGATTTAGTAGCGTAAAGTCCAAACCAGAAGGGACAACATGCAGGAGATCATGGATCATTACAGCTAGAGTCATTACAACCACAAGAGACTTGACACTGGTGCATCTTTGCCCTGACTCTGAACTCAGACTGCTTTTTTTGGTCAATTATACCGTCAAAAAAGTGAAATCAAGAGCAAACCCAGCATCTTGTTGCTGCGACATACTCAACATGCCAGAGAGCATCCAACCAAAATCTACATGAATTTTGGAAATTAATTCCTAAAGATTAAAATCTATAGATGGGTAGAGTAGCCAAAATTGTACTCAAGTAAAAGTACTGTTACTTCAAATAATATGACTCAAGTAGAAGTAAAAAGTAGTCATCCAAATAATTACTCGAGTAAAAGTAAAAAGTACTACAATTAAACAGACAAAAGTACAAAATAATCATCTTCAGGCAAATTAAATCAATAAAATAATAAAATAAACTAAAATTAATAAAAATAAAAAAATAGCTTAAATTAAAATAAGCTTAAAGTAAATTCAAGTACTTTAATAAATAATAAAATAAATAAAATAACAGAATAAAAAAATAAATTAAGCACAAGTAGCAGAATAAAAAAATAAATTAAGCACAAGTAGCACAAAATTTCAAGCCTTTGTACTTTTCTTTTTATACCAGGCAGAACTAGAACAGGCCCATGAACTCATAGAAACTCTGTGTGTGTTTGAGTCTGTGTAAATGTGACAAAACATGCAAAACAATTTTTTTCCAAAGAATCACTCAGTGATGTCATGAGATTGACGCTACGTGAAGGGGATAAAAGAAAAGTAACGAGCTCAACGTAGCCTAATGTAGCGGAGTAAGAGTACAGTTTCTTCTTCACAAATCTACTCAAGTAAAAGTAAAAAGTATAGTGACTCAAAACTACTCCTAAAAGTACAAAATTTCCCAAAATTCACTCAAGTAAATGTAACGGAGTAAATGTAACTCGTTCCTACCCACCTCTGATAGATAGTTATCACAAATCATCATCATCATCATCATCATCATCATCATGAGATGAAAAATAGCAGGATGTTGCTTAACAGTCCTGCAACTAAGTCACAAGTGTTGCTGTGATCTCAGTTATCAGAGATCAGCCTTTGCGGCTCATCCTCGTGAGAGGAAAAGCAGACTCCAGCGTGTGTCATCCCAGTTTACTGAGAGCTCTGAGAAACAAACAACGCCTCAGCTGGGCCACACACACATAAGGAATAAGTTTAGTTTAAGCTCACACTAAAAAGTCCTCAGACAAATGTACACCATGACACGTGATTTTCATCTCTGTCAGCTCTACAGATTTTCTAAACGTCACTAATTTACGAGCTGAATAGAAATTCCATCTTCCACCGGCCGCCTGTTTAAAAGCGTGAAGCATCCATCTACCCCAAACTTCTTCCAACAGCCTCAGTGTAAAAACGTCCCGCAGAAACGGCTGCACCGTATCGTCTGTGGATATATTGACCTGACTCAGCACGAAAAAATGTGTTGTTTCATTCCCCGGTCCTCCAGCCTATTCAAACATGAAGATGTTCCCTCGCCAGCTCGCGCTGCAGCTGGACGGAGAGCGAGATGAAAGAAAAAGCGAAGGAGAGGGATGCACTCTAAACCATTTGCATACGAAATAGATTGGCACTTAGATCAAAAAACTGGAGCTGAAAGGAAGTACACGAACACACACACACGCACAGTCCCTGGAAGTGTGTGTGTGTGGGGGGGGGTGGGGGGGGGGGGGGGGGGGGGGGACAGCAGCAGCCTTGTGTGAGCAGGGAAACATGTGAGACTGTTAGACAAAGTTTACTGCTGAGTCTGTGCAGACACAAGGAGACGAGAAAGAATAATCAAGAAACAGAATGAGCGCATTTGGAAAGATAAGATATAAAACTGAAAGAGCAACAATAATGGAACATAATTAATATATTTCTTTACACATGAATAATCTAAAGGTTGCATCCTTCTGATGCCATCGATGCCTGATCAGACTGGTATCCAAGGAGACTGGATACCTCTTTGTGGCTTACTGAGTGATTGCTCGGCGAAAATGTTTAGGTGGACGACGAGAGGCAGAATAACGTGAATGCCAGGATGCACTTTTTCTCAGCAGAGCATCGCATGACAATAAAATGAGCAGTTTTATACTCACAGTACACATCAGTGGTCATAATGTTGTGGCTGACTGGTGGATAAATTCATTGAAAAGAAATAATAGCCAAATTCAAAGGCTTCATTTGAACATCACACACGTGAGTGACATCGGCCGTCCCATTTCATACACTCCTCCGAATTTGGTCCACAAATGCACCCTTCTTCTCTCGGCTGGAGAAGGCGCATCATTTGATCTTTTCATGACTCAGCGTATCCCAAGATTGCTTGCCCAACTGGCGATTGTTAGATGGTTGGCAAAAAATTGCGGAGTGCATATAAAATAATCATCTTAATCAACTAAAAACTTAAATGAAATGACTAGATGACAGAGCTGGTGAGTACTTTTCTAGAAGGGTTTTACCATCTCATTTCACTAACCTTGGTTTGCCATGGCAACACAAATGCTGCCCTCCAGATGTTTTCCAAGAGAAATCTTACTTATTTCAAGAAGACAAGGCTGATCAAAATCTTGTTACAATGAAACTTCATATTTTATGTATATGTTATGTATGGAGTCCCAGATATGACATCTGGGAGTTTAAACTATCATTTTTTGGCCACAAAGAAATTAGTATTTATTGGCCTCAAATAGTTATTTTGTGATTGTTTCTAAAATACTAATTTGAGACAGTGGAGTGGCTTTACAGCAGCATCACATGACAACATTACTGCTGTCACTCTCACAATCACACTAATAGTAGGTGATAAACAACCAATTGTTTTTTTTGTTTCCCAAAGGCCAAAAAAAGTAATTTTAAGAGTTAAGATTTAAGATGATTATTTCCACCCGCCTATAAAAGACAGTGTTCATACCAAACAATGAAGTTCTTACTCTTGTGGTGTGACAGGTTCTTAATTCCAATTATAGCGAACACCATAACTTGAAAGTGTGAGCAAATTACCACGAATCAGACGAACCAAGAATAACTTGTAGAGCAGGAGACCGTTGTCACACTTCAAACATGCCAGATTCAGCGCTTTTATTTTTCATCTGAATGTAGAATAAAGCTGGTTTGTATAGAAAGGAGGGGGAAAAAACAAAAAATGACAAATATACAAGATTATAAGGACAAAGAACAGAGGTTCAGATCCGATTAGATCAGTTGAAATATTTACATCATATTTACATCTCATATTAAATGAGTGCAGACACACTTGACTCAGCAAAAGCAGGGTTGTTTTTCTGTTTTTTTTTTTCATATTAAGCTTGAATTATGGTTCTGCGTCAAAACGACGCCGTGCCTACGGCGTGTGGTACGCGTCGACGATTTTTTTTGTTTTGTTTTTTTGCACAATAGTTGTCCTTATCTCTTTGATTCACTGTGACCGGAAAAAGTCGGATAAAGCATTCAGGAAAAGATCGCAAATTAGCGTTCACGGGGGGGTACTGCACTGCGGCGAAATCGAGTGACGGAGAAGTCCGAAGGGTTCACGCCGGCGTCATGGCGACGGCGTCACGGCGACGGCGTCACGGCGACGGCGTCACGGCGACGGCGTCACGGCGACGCCGTCACGGCGACGGCGTCACGGCGACGGCGTCACGGCGACGGCGTGTGCTCTGCGTTGGTTTGACGCAGAACCATAATTCAGGCTTAACACCATGACTGGTTCACAGCTGCCTTGCGGGAGAGAAATGTGCATCGTCACACAGAGCCAACAACTGTCAACAACAACTGTCAACAACAACTGTCAACAACAACATGTCATTTCCAGCCAGACTGCTGGTGTCAATCTCACCCACAGAGAGAGAGAACTTCTACACGGGCGACACCCCTTAAACCGAATCCCGAAGTGTGCAACAATGAATTACGCGAGCACACACAAAGAAACAACACACACCATCATTGCTTTGACCTTTAAAGCAGGAAGTGACTTTGTTAACATCATGTGTTTTGCACACACACGTACAGTAAGCACATGGTGCACACACATTTTTCATCCCAGAATATCCCCTTCTAAATCCACTCCGCCCACACACCCTTTCATCCGTCTGCTTTTCCTCCCACTAATTGTCATAATCTCCTCTTTAGCTCCTAAACTTTTTTTTTCATTTTTGCTGTTCATGGGTGTTTCTTCTACCTTCCTGACATTTTTTGCATTCCTTTCATCTCTAACGGTGCTGCAAGTTGCCTGGTTTGCACTCTTTTCACGTCAAAATGACCCTTTATCTGCTTCTTATTCCCAGAGCCTGAAGCTGTGTGGTCACAGTCAGCGTACCGCTACTATACATTTCAATCAAAGCCCCCAGGGGACAACACATCCAGACTACTACATCAGAATAGCATGACCTTTGACAATCCTTCAAGGCTCAGGTAGACCACAGTTTCTGATATGCATGACTTTCAGTGAAATGTTTATTACTTTGGACTGGACTGCATGAGCCAGCCTCACCCAGCGGGACGGAGAGAGTGTCCTGCCAGCTGCAGGTGAATGCAGGTAAAAATAGATCCACCGCATCACTCTTCATCCGTGTTTTTGTGCTGTCAGTGTCTGTGTCTCAGTGGGAGATACAACCATCTGCAAACATGTCATTAAAACTTACTTTGGAGCTGTACTGCATCCTTAACAATATGAATACCTGTTTGTCAACCTGTGAAGTAATTTTTTAAGGAAAAATCTTTTTAAAAATGCAAGATTGGGTGACGGGACTAAAAAAATAGAAGTGCTTGTATAAACATCGGTTCACATACTGTCAGCCCTCAACCTTGTTACACTGTTTGTGAATAAATCCTACTTTCACCTGCCTGCCGGTCTGAATTTTAAAACGGAGGGATAAAGAAGCACTGCTAGCAAGGTAACGGATGCACTGCATTTGTCTCAAAGATCTCTTGACTGATCCTTTTTGTTTCCCCGTTAGTGAAGGCTAAAACCGAACCGAATGTTAAATTGTGTCTGACTTTTTTAGATGGATTTTCTTCCTTTTTGGTTCAGTCACAACTCTTGAGTCAGACCTGATGAGTACTTTTCATTGCTTGACCACGGATAAACTACGAGGTGAAACAGGAGCCCATTATTGCTAGATAGTAATAAACGCATCCCAGCTTGACAGCTTATAGCAAGGACAGAGTCATTATGACAAGAATCATTGTTTTAAGAAGTATGTTAAAACAAGAACAGGAGGCCCAGTAGTCAACATGTCAACATGGCTAGGTGAGTAAATTCAAACTCAAATTTATAATACTTAATTAATCCCTGAAGGGAAATTAATTAACTCAGATCTGCAAGGATTCACGCGTCTCCATAGTTTAACTGGATTAATTGAATAGCTGAATTTCTTCTAATACTTTGGCATTGTACTTATCTGAAACATGTTCACTGCTGAAGTTTAGTCTGAAGCGGTAATTTCAAGGGTAGTATTATGAGCATATTTTTTTCATATTTATTGACTGCAGCTAAACAAAGCTACTGTTGAAACCAGAAGTTTATATTTCTTATGATAAGAAATAACCTTTTTTTCCCTCTCTCTCATTGTCTGATGCTAGACTAAACTGTTCCCATTTTAGCTCAGTTAGGATTAGCCCATGATTTCTATTGGCTAAATACCAGAATAATAAGAGAAACAAATTTTAAGAGAATTGTTTTATAATTTATTTATTTATTCAAAGCCAGAAGCTTAAATGCACTGAGCTTAGAATTGATTTAAATAATTTGGGAAACGCCAGATGATGATGTCATGGCTTTGGAAGCTTCTGATGCCAGGATTAGTCAAAGGCACATCTGTGGATGTATTTAAGGCACAACTCCTGGGAAAATCTAAACAAATCAGCCAAGATATCAGTAAGAGAACTGTGGACCCCCCCCCCCCCCCACAAGTCTGGGGACAATTTTTAGATGACTGAAGGTGCCATGTTCCACTGCTCAAACAATGATGTGCAGGTGTAAACACCATGGTAATGTCCAGCCATCGTACCGCTCAGAAGGAAGATGAGTTCCAAAAAAGTGCACATCAACCCCAGAATAAAAGCAAAAGCAAACCTTGTGAGGATGCTGGCTGAAGCTGGTAAAAGACAGTGAAGTCAGTCCTCTGGGCTGAAAGGCCACTCAGCAAACAGGAAAACCATTACTCCAAAACCAACATAAAAAAGCCAGATTACAGTTTGCAAATGCAGACGGGGAGAAAGACTTTACTTTTTAGAGACATGTCCTCTGGTCTGATGAAACTAAACTTGAACTATTTGGTCATAAGGACCGTTGTGAGCTTGAGAACCCCATCTCAACTGTGAAGTACGGGGGTGGCAGCAACATGTTGTGGGGGTAATTTCCTGCAGGAGGGACTAGTGTACTTCACGAAAATAGATGGCATCATGAGTAAAGAACATTATGTTGACATATTGATGCAACGTTTCAAGATTTCAAGATCAGGCAGAAAGATTAAGTTTAGGTACAAATGGGTCTTCCAAACAGACAACAACCCAAACCATTCTGCCAAATTACTTACAAAGTGGCTTTTAAGGACAACAAAGTCAACGATCTGGAGTGGCCACTATAAAACTGAGATCTCAATCTAATAGGACATTTGTGGGCTGAGCTGAAGAGGCACATGGGAGCAGGGCGGCCTTCAAACCTGACTGAGTTACAGCAGCTCTGTGAGGAGGACTGGGCCAAAACACACAAACCACTGTGAAAAGCTTGTAGATGGATACACAAAACTTTTGACTCAAGCTATACTGTTTAAAGGCAATGCTACCAAATACTAACAAAATGTATCTAAACTTCTGACTTCTTAGAAAGTAATACAAGGTTTCTCTAATAAATGTTCTGTCACTATTCCAACAGGTGGAAAATAGAAACAACTCTGGTAATCCTAACTGCTCTTACACAGGAAAAGTTCAGTCTGATCTTCTTTTGAGCCATTGAATTATCCTTAAGGATGTAAGTTTGGCCCCTGCCTGGACCAACTTACCTCCTACCTCCCAAACAAAACACAAAATACCCACCAAAAAAGATAACAACTGATTTGCATTCATCCGTGTGGATCACAGCCCACACTGTCCGCTGAAGAATCAACATAACTATGTCAGCACAGACTCATATCCAGCACTTTAAAACTTCATGTTGTACATTTTCTCTCATGTTGTACATCTTCTCTTTTCATTATATGTTTGCTCTTTGTATTGCACCAATCACCACAACAAATTCCTTGTGTGTGTTTAACAAACTTGGCAATAAACCTATTTCTGATTTTGATTCTGATTCTGATGTCCATCTATAGCCAAAAATAGATGGAAGTTTTCAGTGTGCAACAAATGCATTAATGGCTAAGGGTTGGAGTCTGAGGGTTAGGAGTCCTGTTTCTTTTTGATAGCCTACTGTATCATTCCAACCTCACCTGAAACCCTGATCCTGATTCCTCGACAGGCTGCTCTGCATCAGCAGGTGGTGGCTGTTTCCTCTGGATCCAATGTGACAAGAAAATATTTTTGAGAATAGTATCCATTAAATCTTTCTATTCTTAATGCTAGAAATCTCACTGCAGATAAACAAACCTGTTTGTTTTGGGGAATTATACATATTTTATGTCGTAACAATCATAAAGTTTACAGGGCAGATAATCTAACCAAAAGAACATCTGACTGTGAAATTTAGAGAAAATAACAATTGAAAAATAAATGAATCATGTTTGTACGTTTGTAAGCATGTGCGCTACTACAAGATTCGAGAACAAATTACAACATGAAATGTCTTTGGCTTTGAAGTAAATCCCATTTTATCTCCCTTTTGCAGTGACTTTTATCTTCACATGGCTGAATAAACTTTTATGTGTCGAAAACCAACTTGGCACTTGACTCAGATTCCAGACCAAATTGGAGCTAACGCATTAGTGTGCAGGTTTAGACTCCCGGGAGGTGCAAGCATTTCTCCTGCAGCACTTCCACTGAGAAAAGTGACGTTAATGAGGGAGGAGAAAGTAAGTTTAATATACTCTTTCAGACACAGATGTTAACAATAAAAAGGTTCCTCTCGTTAGCTTCTGTTTTAGCATTTGGTCCGACGAGAGAAGTAAAATGTGACTGTTGATGCCACAGGACATTTCCCAGCAGTATAAATGTCAGGCCCATTTCTCTAGTGTACTGCCGCTTTCCTCACTGCTGGGAAGTGTGTGTGTGTGTGTGTGTGTGTGTGTGTGTGTGTGTGTGTGTGTGTGTGTGTGTGTGTGTGTGTGTGTGTGTGTGTGTGTGTGTGTGTGTGTGTTCCTGTGTGTGACAAGGCAATTAGACCTCTTTTATTCAGCTTTCAGAAGCTTATCAGTGGAGATGACGGTGATTTGTTTGCAGGTGGCAGATTACATTATTAAATCTTAAGCACAAATGCAGAAGTGACACAAATATTTGTCTTTTGTACTCACTAAGGTTTTTGCAGCAGGGAAAAGCCGCCTACGGTAATTGGGCAAGTTCAAGATGCTGACTAAGTTTTATTTGTCAGAATGTGATTTCTTAAGGGGGGGGGAGGAGATATGTATAGTGCAACTTAGTTCAATATTTTAAAGATTTAAACTATGTAGAAATTTAGTCTAATCTTTAAAATAAAATGTTTCATGCCACACACTTTATTTGCAGCCTTGCTTCCAAAAAGCTCCATAAACAACATGTTTCCTTCCTCATTCAAGCTCCTCAACAGCAGTTTTTTTCCCCTTTTTTTTTTCCAGAAAACACAGACAAATGGGCTAATTTTAAGTTTGGCACACTAAATGTCAGCCTGCATGAGGTCTGTTTGAGAGCTGTTCTTGTGAGAAACACAAAAGATCCAGCAGATGGAGAACTGATGAGTAAGGATCTTGTCCCTTCTGTTTTCCTCTCGAGAACATTGCAGGAAATGTCCTGATCGAAGACGGAAAATCCATAAAGAAGGTTGTTACTTTTTTCTTTTAAAGATGATTAAACAGGGTTAATAGTTGCACATAAAAAGTTTTTAACGGCCCCTAACAGAGACCATTTGTCATAAGTCATGAACATTTGCAGGTAAAACATCACATCACATCACAAATCCAGCATAACACATTTGCTATTATATTTATTAATTCTCGTCTGCTTTGTTTACGATGGTACATTTATTATTTAGTGATTATTATTGTTCTTTTTTACATTATTGATTTATTGTTCTACTGTTTTATGTATTTTTTTGTGCTTATGTTCGAAAACAATGAAAATCCCAGCTGGGGCCTTTCTGTGCACCCACATGGATCATCTCTGGGTGTTTATGGCCTCCTCCCACGGCACAAAGAACAGCCTAATGGGTTGTTAGGTTTGAAGGAGTGAGCATTAGGATTGGGCGATATTTTACCGTTCACGATATACCGTCAACTAAATTCCCCACGTAAGAATTTGTTATCTTGCGGTAAAAAACGATAAATTCCCGTTGATGACGTTTTTGTGTAAGCTGATTTATGATTCTGTGTTAAATCCACGCACAACATACGTGAAGGAGGAAGGAAGGAAGGAAGGAAGGAAGGAAGGAAGGAAGGAAGGAAGGAGGAAGGAAGGAAGGAAGGAAGGAAGGAAGGAAGGAAGGAAGGAAGGAAGGAAGGAAGGAAGGAAATGTGCCAGAAAGAAAGAAAGAAAGAAAGAAAGAAAGAAAGAAAGAAAGAAAGAAAGAAAGAAAGAAAGAAAGAAAGAAAGAAAGAAAGAAAGGAGCCTGAAAGAAAGAAAGAAAGAAAGAAAGAAAGAAAGAAGAAAGAAAGAAAGAAAGAAAGAAAGAAAGAAAGAAAGAAAGAAAGAAAGAAGAAAGAAAGAAAGAAAGAAAGAAAGAAAGAAACAAACAAACAAACAAACAAAGAAAGAAACAAAGAAACAAAGAAACAAATGAGCCTAAAAGAAAGAAAGAAAGAAAGAAAGAAAGAAAGAAGAAAGAAAAAGAAAGAAAGAAAGAAAGAAAGAAAGAAAGAAAGAAAGAAAGAAAGAAAGAAAGAAAGAAAGAAAGAAAGAAAGAAAGAAGAAGAAAGAAAGAAAGAAGGATAAATTCCCGTTGATGAGGTGTTTGTGTAACAAACATGGCAGATCTGAGTCATTACAGTTTTGCAGTACAGGTGGACTCATTTAATTGGTTTTTATTAATTCAATTTAATTGGTGTAGTTTAGTAGCATTTAGTATCTTTTAGAGCAGTGTTTTGGGGGCTCCAAAGACTGAATGTGGTGATAAATTTATAGTTACAAAGGTGGAGTTGAATTGGTATTTCTTTTATCGTCATTTTTATCGTTATCGGGATAAATGCCAGAAATGATCGTGATAATTTTTTTAGTCCATACCGCCCATCCCTAGTGAGCATGCATGCTTGTTTGTCTCTGCACAGTTACTGTCCCGGGTACAGTATACCTCACCTCTAACCCATGACAGCTAGGGCGGGCTGCAGCCTCCGTCAGTTCCTTTGAGTTTCTCCAATTAGCGGCTAAGTTTCCCTCTAAGACTCCTGGGGCCTGTACTACGAAGCAAGTTCAACATATCCAGGATATCTTTTCCTTATCCAGATTCACTAAGCGGGACAATTGCAATCACGCTAAGCGGTCACACGACGGCGGTTATCAACTCGGTAGATCGACCCAGCTTTCTCCAATCTGGATATGAGCGCGTGCACATAAAAGGGGCGGTGTTTTCAGCGTATGACCAATCGCAAGCATGGAGAAGTCCGCTGTCAGAGCCGCTTACTTCAGCAGTGAAGAGCAAACTATAATTCTACAGAAATACGATGAGTATAGGAATATTATAAAGGCAAAAAGCAACACAGTTGCAGCTGCAAAATCCAGGAAAGACAGCTGGCAAAAGATCGCTGACTGTATAAATGCATAAGTTCATAGGGATATAAACATATATTTGAATATTCTGGGAATCTTAATCTTAAACTGTAAACCATGATCAGCAATATTAAAATAATAAAAGGCTTGCAATATTTCAGTTGATTTGTAATGAATCCAGAATGTATGAGATTTTTTTTGTTTTTGTGTTTGCATTACAGAAAATCACAATATTCTAATTTTCTGAGACAGTCCTGTATATATTGGTTCTATAAGTATTGTTGTTGACCGATAACTTGTGCTGATGCTGTACCAAAGAATTGGGTTTATTTATTTATTTTATTTAATTTTTTATTTTTTCAGGAGGGGGGTATTTAGTATTTTAAAGTGACTTCTCAGAATGTTCGAGGGACGAAATTGAAAATCCCTTTTTTGCTATCCCCTTACAAATGCATCTTCTTTTGATTTCTTCTTGATTTATTTATTTAATTGGTATTAGTTTTGGATTGACTGTACATCGGATTTTGGGTGATGATTTGTTTTATTTATTCATTGATTGATTTATTTTTTATTTTCTCCTCCACCTATTTTTTCTTTTTTTCCTTTTTTTTTGGATCGTTCATACAGGTACTCATCAGGGAAAGCAAAGGGGTTTTGGTGGTCCCTGAATACGCGTTCTCTTCGGAGGGATCCTCTCACGATCCGCGCACCAAGCTCCACTGGATTCTCTTCGAAAGGGCATGCCATTTTCCAAGAGAGCTGATTGGTCAGTGGGCGGTGCTTTTACACCCGGCGATCTGTATCTCGAACATAACCTGCTCCGGAGCAGGTTAGCTGTTCAGCATAAGTTACCATGGCGATAAGAAGTGAACCACCGTCGTAGTCCTGAAAACCCAGGGTTAAACCGGAAGTTACCTCGCTAACCCCAAATCCCGCTTCGTAGTACAGGCCCCTGAGGTCCTCACGAGAGCCTCACCGCTATTTAAGTCCGTTTCAAGCTTCGAGCAGATTTTACGCGTCTAACCACAATTGGAATAAACCACCGGCAACAAAAGGGATACACCATTATGTACTTAGTGGAAGTGAAACGGCTAAATAACAAGAGGAACAGATGTTTGATAGCGGGGTGATTCAAACCAGCATTAGTGTGAGTTTGTGTCCTGCGGTTTGTGGTTTGGTAATATGTCCACATAGATTTGTTCCTAGCTTGAACACGACTCCTCTTCTGCTGGCTGAAGGCTCATTTGTTAGAAATGAGTCAAGCATCCACATATGAAAGACAGCTGTTTGTGTTGGCTCCGTGCACTAAGACTACAACAGTACGGGACTGGTGTGCATCATGTCATCCCTTACTTGAGCATCTTCCTGCCTCACAAAGTTTATCCCACAGAAGAGAACAATGACATACAGTATGTCCAATGTTGGAGAAAGAAAATGATCTAATCACCGAACGTCTTCTGACGCCACACTCGCTGCAGTGTCACAAATTAATCTTCATGGCTTTGTTGGTTTTTATCTGCCACACAGATAATGCAATCAAAAAACCATCCTCCTCTTCAGCCAGAGGACTTATGGTACTCTGTAATGAGGTATCCGCCATGTTCAAAACACAACGACGAAAACAGGTTATCACAATAAACCATGTTCATTGTCCCTGTTCACAGACAAAAGGTAATTACAATGTAATGTTGCCAGTTTACATTTCTTGAAGCTGTTGCACACACAAGAGACGTTCTTATCTGAGCCTTACCAACAGCAAATAAACAGTGATTTCACTTTCTTTTGCCTTGAACGCCTCACCTCTAGTCTATTTTAAGTTTGTTTTTTTTAACCCTTATTTTTTGCTCACATTTTTTATAGGCGCTAAATTCATTTGGTTACGTTTAGGCAGCTTGTTATGCTAGGTTAGCTGAGGACCCAAGCGCAGGAGAGCAGAGTAGGAGGCCGGAGGCAGGAGTTCTCAACAAAAAGGGGTTTATTCACAAAAAACAAGAACTAAAAGCACTGCAGAGCAGGATCAACAAAAAAACCAGGATCAGGAAAAACTACAAGGAGACATGGAGGAAGAACCAGTACGGACCGACAGGGAACAAAGGAATGACAAGACCAGATATACACAGGGGATAACGAGACAGGACGAGACACAGGTGCAGACACAATCAGGGCAGATGGAAACAGGAGGGACAGAACTGAAACTCAAACTGGGGGGAAGTGTGAAACCCTGACACAGCTAAATCACTTTGTTAAGGTTTGGAAACTATCATACAACCTTACAAGTGCTGCCCTCTCCTCAGATATCATCAGGATGTATACCAGTACATATACATATATTATATATATATATATACTGTATATTAGAGATGGGCGGTATGGACTAAAAAATTTATCACGATAATTTCTGGCATTTTAATCCGATAACAGATAAAAATGACGATAAAAAAAATACCAATTCAACTCATCTTTTTAACTATAAATCTATCTCGCTCTCAGATCCGCCATGTTTGTCATCAACGGGGAATTTATCTTTCTTCTTTCTTTCTTTCTTTCTTTCTTTCTTTCTTTCTTTCTTTCTTTCTTTCTTTCTTTCTTTCTTTCTTTCTTTCTTTCTTTCTTTCTTTCTTTCTTTCTTTCTTTCTGGCTCATATCTTTCTTCTTCTTCAGCCTCATTTCTTTCTTTCTTTCTTTCTTTCTTTCTTTCTTCTTTCTTTCTTTCTTTCTTTCTTCTTTCTTTCTTTCTTCTTCTTTCTTTCAGGCTCATTTCTTTCTTTCTTTCTTTCTTTTCTTTCAGGCTCATTTCTTTCTTTCTTTCTTTCTTTCTTTCTTTCTTTCTTTCTTTCTTTCTTTCTTTCTTTCTTTCTTTCTTTCTTTCTTCAGTTTTACACAAAAATGTCATCAACGGGAATTTATCGTTTTTACCGTGAGATGACAAATTCTTACCGTGGGGAATTTTTTTGGCGGTTTATCGTGAACGGTAAAATATCACCCATTCCTACTGTATATAGACACACACACACACACACTCCGGCAGGAGGGTCCCCCCTTATGATCCAGGTCCTGCTCAAAGTTTCTTACCTCCGAAAGGGAAATTTTTCTTGCCACTGCTTGGTTTAAGGTTTTTCTCCCACTAGGGGAGTTTTTACCTGCCAGTGTTTATGTTATGTTTATATAATAATAGCTCATGTTCTGGGTCTCTGGAAAGCACCTAGAGACAACTTCTGTTGTAATAGACGCTATATAAATATAATTGGATTGAAGAGGTATAGGAGACAGCGAGATGTTTTGGTCTGGAAACATTGAGATGAGGTCTAAAAAATAAAAAATAATACTGAAATACATTATAAGAGAGTAAGAATTGGTGTTTTTTTATCTACACACCAGTCAGATATCAGTTCAGCTCACTTGAAGTTTTGACCAAGTTAGGACACACAAAAAAAAGACAATGAAAAACCAAAGGAAAAACATCCACACAATAAATCACAGACAATCCATTACTCGGTATTTTGAGCTCATGTGGACAAAGTGTTTACAAGTTTGTCTTTGTCAGCAGAAAACACCTGCAGAGGTTCGTTACCGCATTTATGATTTATACTTCCTTGCTCCTGTATGGCCCCAGGACCAATATCGATAACCAATGGAGTCATATTTTTATATTTACAATAATCTTCATATAATCTACAAAAATCTAAGATGCAGTAATAATAATGCATTCAAAAATAAATAGAAAAAAATGAATATTTGAAAAGATCTGGCCAAAGTGTAACAGCAAACAATGGTCCTGAATCTTCAAGTGCTTATCTATATTTGAGTGAGTAAGGCACAGCAATACTTCAGACACGATAAACAACTTTTGGATCCACTTGAAATGTGTCATATCAAACCATTTCAAGGGGTTGAAAACAAATAAATTACATCTACCAGTTCAGATTTGACGATACCATGCAGGGAAAATTATGGGCTGTTTTTATTGACTATAATTAGAGGATATTAATTTAATTCTTTCTAAGAAAATAAAATCCAATAAAGATGAGAGCCAAAGATGAAGTCATGAAGCAGCGTGATAATGATCCTGTTTGATTCACGTTCAGCAGAAATTAAAGATCCTCGCTTCCAAGGCTGCAGAATGTGCAACATCATTTTTATCACTCCTTCATCTCTGATTTTACAACTACTATGACACACTTGCTACACACAATGAGTTTGAAATCCTTAGACGATGCTCTGCAGGTTTATTCCTATGATTTCTTCAACACACACACACACATTTATACACACCACCGCTGGCTGATTGAGATGAAAACACAAATACGGTAGATTAACAGACAAACTCGTGCAAAAGACACAGACAAAAGCACCTCTACCTTTAAAGAAATACACCCTGAAGGACGTGTACATCTTCTCATCTTCATCGTCCCCCGTCCTCCCCCGCTCTGGTAATCGCCTCTTTTTCCACCGCATTTATCTTTCTCTCTGTGTTTGACTACACACTCTCCTCCCTTGTACCACTTCTTGGTCCACTTGTTAAAGCCTCTCGCCTCACTCTCTCATTCTCTTCCTCTGGCCTGTCTTTTCTTTTCTCCTTCTCTCTTTGACTACACTCTCACTTTGCCACTCCGACGACCCTCCTCTCTCTCACGTGGTCTCTTTCTCCCGACAAAAACAGCAACACATCCACTTCGAAAGATAACTGTGGTACCTTTAAACCCATCTGTGGTGCGGGATATTTCATTTTTAATACTCAATGTGCCTGCGCTACAATTCTGAGGAGGTTTTCTGCACTGTTTTGCTGCAGACGGAGCAAATTTCCAAGTGTTTACCGTACACAAATGTGTTTACATGTGTGCCTTCTCGGCTCGCCTCACCACACTGTAGTTACTTTTGCTGCGTCAGCCTCCGTGCACTCAAACACACACACAACGTCTGCCACAGATAAACACAATCAGACACAGAAGAAAACTATACATAGAGAGTAACAGATGCCGCACAAGGCACACGTCTGTGCATGCTGCCGAGGCTTTCAAAGGAGCTAACGTCCCTTACTTTTATTCTGCGGGAAGCAAATTCGAGAGTCCTTCTATTTTGCTATCAAGTCAAGTCAAGGACAGTTCACATGTATAGCACAGTTCATGTACACAACGGTTCAAAGTGCTTTGCATAAAAACATTAAAAGGTGCATTACAAGTAAAAGAGTTTAAAAGCGGAATAAAAAATTATAGAGAGGCCGCGAAATAAGTTAAAAAAAATAATAAAACAAATTAAATTAAATGCAAGAAGTAAAAGTTATGGTACATTGTAGGAATGGGCGATATTTTACCGTTCACGATATACCGTCAAAAAAATTCCCCACGGTAAGAATTTGTCATCTTGCGGTAAAAATGATAAATTCCTATTGATGACGTTTGATGACGGAAGGAAGGAAGGAAGAAAGGAAGGAAGGAAATGAGCCTGAAAGAAAGAAAGAAAGAAAGAAAGAAAGAAAGAAAGAAAGAAAGAAAGAAAGAAAGAAAGAAAGAAAGAAAGAAAGAAAGAAAGAAAGAAAGAAAGAAAGAAATGAGCCTGAAAGAAAGAAAGAAAGAAAGAAAGAAAGAAAGAAAGAAAGAAAGAAAGAAAGAAAGAAAGAAAGAAAGAAAGAAAGAAAGAAAGAAATGAGCCTGAAAGAAAGAAAGAAAGAAAGAAAGAAAGAAAGAAAGAAAGAAAGAAAGAAAGAAAGAAAGAAAGAAAGAAAGAAAGAAAGAAAGAAAGAAAGAAAGAAAGAAAGAAAGAAAGAAAGAAAGAAAGAAATTAGCCTGAAAGAAAGAAAGAAATTATCCTGAAAGAAAGAAAGAAAGAAAGAAATTAGCCTGAAAGAAAGAAAGAAAGAAAGAAAGAAAGAAAGAAAGAAAGAAAGAAAGAAAGAAAGAAAGAAAGAAAGAAAGAAAGAAAGAAAGAAAGAAAGAAAGAAAGAAAAATTCCGGTTGATGAGTTTTTTGTGTAACATATAGATTATAGTTAAAAAAGTGGAGTTGAATTGGTATCTTTTTTTAATCGTCATTTTTATCGTTATGGGGATAAATGCCAGATATTATCGTGATACATTTTTGGAGTTTGTTCCACAGGTGAGGAGCATAACGCTGAACGCTGCCTCACCCTGTCTGGTTCTAACGCGGTACAGAAAGTAGGGAACTTGGGAAGGTGCTGGAACTGCAACACATCTTAGTTCTGCATGAGCCTCAACTCGCATTACTCGGATAATGCGTCGAGCGCCATTCCTTAAGAAGAACGTAAAACATAAACTAAGCTTATTTGAGATTTGTAACTGGAATTGCGGTAACAGAAGTCAATGCTATGAAAACGTTGGGGCACATAATTTGTGTATCTGCAGCTTAAGACGCATAATAGGACATTAAGTCCATAATGTCATCTTTGCAAAAGTGACATCCAAAGTTGGCCTCTTCTCCTGAATCATGACTAGGAACACAGTCTCCTTCCCCCGTTATCTTTGCTGATGACGCAACCGACATCCCGCCAGACCACCAGGTCGTAGACCTGTAGCCTAAGACACTAGGGGGCATCAGCGTACAGTCTGCGTACGCCATTCTCGCATCGTACCTAAGATCGAGCAGATCCAAGTCTTACAGTCTGTGATGTAACCAATCTTATAAGACTGCAAAAATTATGCAGCGCTTCCTCACAAAAGCATGCACAAACCCATCTCCTCAATAACTCATAAGTTAAACCGAACGACACCTCTTTCCGACCACACCAAGATAAACAAGGAGTTGGAGGCTAAATATCATTAAAATGACTCATCTTTTTTTAGTTTGATTCTGTTACCATGTGCCGCTGCAGTGAATGTGAAGTCGTAAGAGTTCAGCACAGGAAAGAAATCACAAACTCTACCAAGCATTTCACCAAAAGTATTAGTAAAACAGCATACACAACAATTCATTTTCAGTTGGAAGCTCTGTTTAATAAAATAGAGCACTTTCAGTTGAGTGAAATTTCATTAAAAATGTGCACAAAAATGTATCTAGGTTCATGTCTGTATGCTTCCTTCTGTGTAGAGTTTAAACTTGAGAAAAAAAATAAACAAAACTGGGTAAAATTGCTTATTTACACTCAGTTTGATCACCTGACTCATGTTTCTTGCTCCTCTGGAATCTGCTTTAAAATAACTGTGTAACTGTAACCATGAGAGATGACAGCCAGACCTTTTGAATTAAACTGGAAAAGAAATTTAAAGCTCTATGCAGCAATAACATTTGAATTCCAGTTCGGAAGCAGACAGGCTCACAAAGTTACAGAAAGCAACTTTACCAACCACTTAGAAGTGGAGAAAAGCTGCTGAGGCTAGCCATCATGATGCTCAACTAATCCCAGCACTTGTACATGTATTATATAACATCAGCCTCTTATCTTGTAAATAAAACCTTTTTCAAATAACTTGAATGATTTTAATTTACATTTAATTTCCAAAAGAAAATGTTTCTGCACAGTGCCCTCCGTGACAATCGAGCTGTAATCACGTTAAGAAATTGCTGCGAGTGCTGCAAAAGAGTTATGCAGTGAATGTATGCATCATAATCTGGTATCATAGTCTCATATTTTAACAGTGTTTTGCATTTGTTTTCTTTTTTGCTTGTGAAAATGGGAGCCTGGTCAACTGCCAGCAAAACAACATTCAGTCCCGTACAGTAAACACCAACGAGTGGAACGTTAACTGTGATTATAAGATGGTCGTCAAGTGAAATGAACACTGTCATCAGCTCCACACCGAAGCAGAGCGTCTGCAGTGCAACGAGACGAGTAAATAAGCTGAGAGAGAGTGTGACCGAGGAGAGCGTCTGCTTCACGCAGGGCACAAATAAATGCAGAGGGTAGATAGAGGACATGCGGCACTCACACGGAGAGACAGACAGGCTCGGGAAGGGGAAAATAAAATCCTGTTCATGAAATATACAAGAACGGTTTAAAATCTGATGAAAGTAGTCCCAAAACCTTTCTCTGTGAGAGCAGAGAGGACTGATGTGACCCTGCAACAATCAAAACTAATACTTCTGATGAAGCATGTTTGGTTTTTTGTGCATGAAAGTGTGACTTTCTATCTTTGGACTTATGATTTGTGGGCTGAATAAACCTGAAATGATACTAATAACACTCTCACAGAGAAATGAAGCATAAAACTACACATCAAAGAAGATACAGACGAGATCAATCAATTCAGTTCCTCTCAACTGGGTGCATTTCCCATCAATGTGGCTATTCTGTCTCCATGAATCATACTGACTTTGCACTTTCTGCATTTTTATGTAATGAGTTATCAGAAAAAATCCCATCAAAAATGAATCCCACCAAAAAAACATGAATCTTTATGAAGGTTGAGAGAATATAAAGAGAAATTCAAACAAGAACAGAAAGTTTAGTTACTGCATCATCAGTGATTACTGTACGTGACGTACGACAAGTAAAAGTTCAAAAGCCTAAACACTCTCCTAAACACAAACCTGTCCACAGCCTGATAGTTTAAAAAAAAGGCATGCAGAGATGAATATTTAATCAGTAGTATTGAATATTCGAAGGCAGTTAACAAAAGCTCTTCCAGGTTCATGAGTGTTTGATTACCACATTTTAAACGATTCCCTGAACCTCAACCTGTTTCATGTGATTTCTTGTTTCCAGGAATGTGTTTGAAGACTGTTAGTTTACAGTGAGAAGTGACAATAAATCAAAGAGAGATACACCAGATTCATACAAACCTGAATGACATTTGATCTATCCTTCTGGGATGCTGGGAAACTACAGCTCATCCTGCATGTGGCAGGGTGGGAGAGGGCTGCAAAAAACTGCAAACTACCTTTTATTCCCAATAACCCAGGATTACGACTGCATAAAATATCATTTTATTATCACAATATCAGTGTCACAAACGAGTGTGTGGACTGGAATGGATGGAAGTTTGTCATGTTATAAAACATCTTTCATTCACGCTCTGAATGGTCAAATATTTGGACCAGATGCGTCCCCCAGTGTCCTCCTCCCAATCCCACTTTACTCAAGTTCCCCCTCAATACTGCAATATCCCTCAAAGCAGCTGCTTTAAACTCATTTTCAGATGTTTATCAATTAATTTATATAATAAGAAATCAAGGAGCAGGGTTTGTGTTTTCTTCAGTGTGTGAGAGGCAGAACTTATTTTTACAGGGGCTCATTAAGATGTTCTGTTCAAACAATCAAGAAACCACACTTCCACGCATCTCAGTCGGTTCATTGAGAGCGTAGCGATTGCTGCCAGGTGATTTATTTTTTTTCCCCCGATAAAATTTTGTTGTTTTTGGAGTGAAAACAACACGTTTAATTTTATCACCACTGTCTGTTTTCAGGCTATCCGCTGTCTGAGGCCAGGCAGAAAGGCATAAACACTGAGTATTTGGTTTCATTTTACAAGCCGTATCGTGACTGCAAGATTCAACAACATCGTATATTGAATGTTATAAAATCACGCAGCCCTACACAGAATGCCCGTTTCTGGGCTGTTGGATGGAAGCTGGCTCACCTTGTTCAAAGTTTTTCATCCTTTCTATAAAAACACATTTAAGAGTGCTCTAACTTCATTAAATTTGCAAAATGCATTTGTTATTATTATTACCATTATGAAGTCTAAAGTGATTGTAATCTCCAGCAAATATAAAAACAGTCTGTATGTTTTCAATAACGTTCCATCCAAAAAATAAACAATTAAAACGTAATTCTGTAGATGAACAGCTTCCTCGCCACCAGGCACGCTCTGATCCCCGCGGTACCACCTCGACTGCTATTTCACGCTCGTTTCCAAACTCAAATATAAATGCTGAAAAAGTCCTTTGTGACTTCAAACTTAAAGAAGTGCTCAATTAGTTGAAGGTCAAGAAAGGTCAGAAATTATTTTTTAACACAAAACCATGAGTAGTTCTCTTGCAATATATTTCTTAATATTAATGTAGTAGTAAATGGATCTTTGGAGATATTATAAATGTTCGTGATGATGGTCGATGAGGTGAGCCAGATGTTTACAAAACAACGTCAAACAAGAAGCAGGTAAGATGGAAGAAATGTACGACTGACAAACATGGAAATCAGGCTGGATCACAAATTATGTCCAGAGTAGGGATGCAAATTATCGATTATTTCATTAATTGACAGTTGATAACCTTATCGATCGATCATCGATTAGTTGATAAGCGGCGTTTTTCCCCCATCTGAGATACAAACATAATTTTTTTTGCTTATATAAAATACAAAGGACATTTTAATGTATTCCTTAATCAAATATTTATTTTATACAAAAGTAACAAAAAGACATTTTTGTACCACAAGGAATATAATATAAAGTGCACTTCAAGGCTATTAGTAGTAGCAGCAGCCATAATAGTGTCATTTGTGTCAAACAAATTTTAAGTTCTAGTTACGTTTTAAGTTAGAGTTTTGGCAGTGTTCAAAATAAAATGATGAGACCTGCTGTATTGGAGCACATTTTCTTTTAGTTAAAACTGTAGCGGGGACAGATGTTTAGAGAAACCTATGTATGTACCGGGTGAAGGCTGATTTATGGTTCCGCGTTACAACAACACAGAGCCTACGCCGTAGGCTACGGCGGCGGCTCTGTGTCGATTTAAGGCTTTAGGGGAGCATATCGGAGAACAACCAGAAGAATATAGAGTGGATTAAAAATAAAGGTTAAGCACTGAGCTACATGTGTCTCCCGTCTGGGCCATTGCAGACTCATTGCCTGAGCATGTTACTAAAACCAAACATATCCGCCGTCTCTTTCTTCTAACTTTATGTGCGCGACGCAGCGCGTTGTGCCGCATTAAATTTGGTCCGGGCGTAATACCAGCTGGTGAAATTAAACGAAAAAAATATATAAATAAATAGATTAATTGTAATCGTTAATTTTAATCGGGTAATTTCATAACGGCAATTAATCGAAAATCGATTAATTGTTAACCTCCCTAGTCCAGAGAGAGAGAGAGACATGGGGTCCATGTCTTCAGCATCACAACTGTATGTTCTGTCTTATCTGAATCTCAGCTTCCTGTCCACTACACACCCCGAGGCTGCAAAAAAATATATATATTTAGTCTTTGGTGTTGTTATCAAACCTACTTTTGATGGCAAACCTATCGTTCAGTTGTATATTAAACCACAGAAGCGTAACAGTAACGTTCAAAGACACTTGTCAAAATCCCATCATGCCAAATTGCTGTATTGTACTATTGCTGCCAAATAAAACACATTTTTGCACTTTTTTTTATTTCTTAAATATTTTCTCATATGGGGAAAGTATGTTTGTTATTGATTCCGGGATTTTACTTCAACAGCGTCGTAACCATGTGCGCCAGACGTTTCAACTTTATGCTGAATTGTTGACTCAAATAGAAATGTAAGACACACCTCTTTGTTTTGTATCTGAAGACTTTTTATATTTCCTATTAATTTTATATTGAAAAAAAAAAGTGCTGACATTGATTTGAGTTTTTTTCAATTTGTCTGTATGAGAACGAGGCCGCAGCAGAAACCCAGATCTGCAACAGAATTGGGGATTTTGATTCGTTGACACTGAAAGTAAGAAGTGGACAAAGGATTTAACAAAATATGAAGTTAAATCAAAGCAAAAAAATAGGCCTACACTAATAATATGTTTGAGACAAGAAGAAGTTATAACATTTAAGATGAAAAAAAAACTGGGACTGACTGACATTATTACAGCTCTGATCACACGCAAAACACAAATAAATAGTGAAAATGTCATCAAATGATTCTCTCAGTTCTGGGTCCACTGCCCTCCTGTTTAATAATACAGACAGTACTTTTCACAGTGTTTTTCCTCATAAATACTTTGAAACCATCGTTTCTGGCAGAATATGAATATGTCCAGCTAAATTATTTGGTGATTTTGTGTCACTTTAGTCCCCAAAAATGTAGAAAAAGCAGAAAATATAGTTGCTTTTTTTTTCTCTGGCAGAGGACTCCAACTCTTCATTCTGTGCCCCCTTCCCCCAAACCCCTCACCCCACTTTTCAAGCCAGAGTTAAACCCATGTACTCATCCCACACACAAATAAGACAACCTTCTTTCTAACACTGCAGTGTTTTTCTAAGGTTTGGCTCAAATCCCACAGCTGTGAGGAAAACTATGAAGGCCCTAATTATGCCAACTGTGCTTCCTGTCAATCAAACTGTGCACGTGTGGTTCAAGTGCAGGTTAACCTGTCACCATCCTTGCCACCAAGCTACTTTCAGATGAAGAACTTTGGAAAAACCACATAATCACAACTTAATCGATGCCGATTTTGCCAGTTTTACATATTCAGAGCGACCACAGAAAAGAGGAAAAACAAGGAGCGAGGATGGGAAACTACTTACACTTATTTACTTTTTTTGTCCGAGTAATTTTGCACAGACTCGCACAGTATTTATTAGTCTCGAAAGAAATGTGAAAAAGAAGTCTGTATATGGATGCATTCCTGCTGAAAATGTAAGATGACTGCCAGACAGATAAAGCAGCAGCAGTTGCTGAACTGTGCCAATCGTATCGTTTGGTAAATACACTTTTTCTCCAAATCCCATAAGTCAGCACATTCTGATACAAAGATAGCGCCAGTCATTTCTCCAGATTTCCATCCATCCATCCATCCATTTTTAATACCCACTCCTTCTTAATCAGGGTCACGGAGTTCTGCTGTGGTGCACATCCTGAAAAGGTCGCCAGTTCATCACAGGGCCACACAGAGACAAAGCAGACCAGCAGCCACACACGTTCACAGTCTTATGGTCAATTTGGAACCGCCTCTCGACCTAACTCGCATATTTGTGGACTGCTGGAGGATGCCAAAGTACCGAGAGCAAACCCACACAAGAGCAGGGAGAACATGCAAACACCACACAGTCTTCAAATTTATGAAATAAATTTCCTGTTCATTGGCTTAAGAAGAGAAAATACATGAGATTAATGGTACTATTATATAAAAATCTCAAATTTCAAATTTCAAATTACAACAATACAGTTGACGAGAATAAAGTCATACGAATATTGATATAATCTTAAGAACGAAGTTATAATTTTTACAAGATAAACATCATTCTGCACAATTCTTCTAACAAACACAGTTTCTTGTGTATTCTTTTTAAGCTCCGATACTTCTTGTATTTACTTATTTTTGAATCTTATCCTGCACAGCTGCAGAAGGTGTTCCACATCCCTCATTCTTAACATATTAAAACGTTTTTCAACAACAAAAACATTACAAACACTTCTGAGCCGCCCTGGTGAGGTCTATGCAGGGGTGCTGGAGAGGAGGGTCCAATCGATTGTTGAACCTCAGAATCAGAAGGAAAAATGTGGGTTCCCCCCTGGTCGTGGAAGACTGGACCAGCTCTATACCTTCACTGGGGTCCTGGAGGGGACGTGGGAGCTTCCCCAACCAGTTCACATGTGTTTTGTGGACTTGGAGAAGGCATTCAGTTGCGTCCCTGAGGGCATTTCTGGGGGGATCTCCAAGAGTTTGTGGTACTTGGTCCTTTGCTACAGGTTATCCAATCTGTGTACAAATGGAGCAAGAGTCTGGTTTGCATTGCCGGTAGCAAATCGGATTTGTTCCAGGTGAGAGTTGGACTCGGTTGAGGCTGCTCTCTGTCACCAATTTTGTTCATAACCTTTGTGGATAGAACCTCTAGGCGCAGCCAGGGGATGAAGGAAGTCTTGCTTAGTGGCCAATGAATTCGATCACTTCCTTTTGCAGATGATGCAGTCCTTTTCACACATCAAACAAGCAGTTCGCAGCCGAGTGTGAAACAGCAGGAATGAAAATCACCACCCCTAAATATAAGACAATGTTTTGCAGTCGTAAAAGGGTGGAATGCCCTGTCCAGATAGGGGACGAGATGCTGCCTCTAGTGGAACAGCTCACCAGTGACTGGCAGATTGATGGGCAGGTCGGTGCAGCACTTTCTGTTTACCAGGCGATCTACGTTCTTAACCTCACCTATAATCATGATCTGTGGCTCGTGACGGAAAGAATAAGATTGCGGATACCAGCAACTGAAATTAATTTTCCTCCGTAGGGTGTGTGGCCTCTCCCTTAAAGATATGGTAAGAAGTTCAGTAGTGATGCACCGATTGTTCGGTAACCGAAATTGTTCGGACGAAAATGGCAAAAAAACACTTTCGGTGTTCGGTGGAAAAAGTGGGAAAAAAACCGAACAATTAATAACGGCGTTGTAATATAAGGAAATAAACTGGCCGCTCCGTTCTGTTGCGCACCACATAAATAGTTGGCCAACCAAAAACTAACCACATAAGAATTTTACCTAACATTCACCAGCAGGTGGAACCAAAACAACATAAATCAATCTATTACAGGTTTAGATGAGGAAATCAAACAGCGAAGAGCGTGGAGTGAAGTTGTGCGGTGCAAACATGTCAGCAGTGTGGAAGTATTTTAGAGTGGCAAAGAATAATACAAGTATGGCTGTTTGCAATGAATGTTCTGCTCAAATATCTAGAGGGGGCACATCTGCAAAGTCTTTCAGCACTACAAGTTTGATTTATCATTTGAAATGATAAAAAACCCTGAGCGCTTTAATGCATTTTTATTGTTTTAAGGCCTATGTTACAATGTTCAGTCAGTTAAGCCTAACGTAAGCTCAAAGATGGCCAAAAAATTTATTTTGCTAATTTATTTATTTTAAGTTATTGTTCTTTGCTGGTATAATGTCTGCTGGAATATTTAAGAAATGCTGGGAAATTAAAAAATGTTCAGTTTTTTATGTTCAACAAACGTTTTCTACCTTGTAATTTTGTAAAATATTTTTTTCTTTAAAAAGCATGCCTAAATCAAATTTATTTGATTTATGCAATGGTGAAAAAATTGGCAAAATAAATGAAAAACTGCGAAGAACCATGTTCGGTATTGTTCGGTATTCGGCCAAGTGTTTATTATTATTTTCGGTTTCGGTTTCGGCCACAAATTTTCATTTCGGTGCATCACTAAAGTTCAGTCATCCGGGATGGACTCGGAATAGAGTCGCTGCACCTCCACATTGAGAGGAGCCAGTTGAGGTCGGGCTTGTGGTAAGGATGTCCCCTGGAAGCCTCGCTCTGGACGTGTTTTGAGCATGTCCAACCGGGAGGAGGCCCTGGGGAAGACCAAGGACACGCTGGAGAGATTATATCTCTTGTCTGGCCTGTTGTGACCTGACCTTGTATAAGCAAAATTAATGGATGGATGGATGGATGGATGGATGGATGGATGGATGGATGGATGGATGGATGGATGGATGGATGGATGGAATTTGAATTTGTTCTCTTTTTGGGTTACTTTCCAATCAAGAACAACCAGGAATTTAACCAAAGAAAGTGTCCATTACTACCGTCATTCAATCCATTCCTGTATCTGTTTCTCTCTGCAGTTGAGTAATATTTCCCCTTTTTTCCCTCTCCCATTCTTAGATTCAAGTTCTGCGCACACACACACACACACACACACACACACACACACACACACACACACACACACACACACACACACACACTCCTCTCTGTCCGTCATCTGGAAGTGATTGCGTTCACGATTACAGCACGGCCTGGCTGGCGTTGAGCGCGTTGATGTTGACAGCCAGCTCTTTGTCCTTTGCAGCCCCAAGAGAAAAGCTGTGCAGTAACGTGTAACGTGCTGATGAAACCATCTTGTGCTGCACACACGCAACACATGATTTCCCTGTTAACTCCCTCACGCATTTTGCACCTGTAACGAATTAAAGCATTGTTTTTTCTAGAAGGCTTCTGCAACAACCATTTAATTTGTAATTATTTTTTTCAAAATTAAAGAATATATCCACTCTTTAAATTCTTTAGATAAGTTGTTCAGCTTAATTGATCATATGACAGCTTAATTGTATCTGTTCACTTAATTCTCTAACAAAATGTGTTTTTATTTCACTAAAACTGATGAGAAAACAAAATTAGGCTGAAAAAAAAGGCTAGGGAAGTCTTGACCTCATAATTAGCTTTCTGTAGAAAAATCTGCTGAATGATTTACACGCTGAATTACTACAGCATGGAAATGAAAACAAAAAGTGTGAATATGGGATTTGTTCCAAAAAAAAGATCTTTTATGAAATCAGTTTGTACACTGGTTTTTTTATGTATGTATGCTTCCATAACTGATGTGGAAAGTCTGAGGTTCCAAGAGGAATTGTCACAGTTTCACAGTGTATGATAGGTTTTTTTACTGTTTAACTCACTCCCCTGTTTTTCCAGATCCTGCCACCCTAATCAGCCAGAGATCCACTCATTCCCTTCACCTGTGCTTCCCCTGCCCAGCTCCACACCTGGTTTCCCTCATCAGCAGTTCCCCTCATATACCGGCCCATTTCCACCTTCTAGTTTGCCAGATTGTCGTGTGTTTTTGCCTCGCTTTCCAGCCTGCATATCCTGTTTTGTTTCTGCCTGCCTGCCTGTCTTCGAGCCTGCCTGATTCTTGGGGTATGGATTTTTGCCTGCCCGTTTTTGGTTTTGTTTGCCTGATCTGCCTGACTACCCGGTTTGACCCCTGCCTGCCTTTTGACAAAGATTAAAGCCTCTTGGACTCTGATCCTGCCTGGTGTTGTGCATTTGGGTTCTCTGTCCTGTCTGAGCCGTGACAGTACAATCTGGCCAAGACCGAACCCAGCCAACATGGACCTACCACGTAAGGAAGAGGATTTGTGGGATTTTTTTTATGGGGACCAAGTGGCGTTCTACCACCGTACGGTGAAGGGGACAGAGACATGCCCCCAGTTCCAGCCTGTTGCTGTTCCCGAGGTGGCCCCGGACACACCCCAGTCTCTTCCCCCTTTCTGGGGAACACGCCTGGCTCTGGGTGGGCCTAGAGGCCTGCAGGCTCAGGGGAGACAACGACGGCGTCGGCCCCAGCCCCAGCTTGTTCCTGCTCCCCGAGAATCGGCTGATAACATGCGCTGGGCCAAGGAGGAGTATTGGGACCCCTTTTGGGGAACACGCCTGGCTCTGGGTGGGCCCAGGAGCCTTCAGGGCAGGCAACGACGACGGCGTCAGCGCCAGCCCCAGCTTATTCCGGCTCCTGCTTCTGCTCCGGCTCCTGTTCCAGCTGCTGCTCCGGCTCCAGCTCCTGCTCCTGTTCCGGCCCCCCGCATCCTGTCTGCTCCTGTTCCGGCCCCCGCATCCTGTCTGCCCCGGTTCCGGCCCCCCGCATCCTGTCTGCCCCGGTTCCGGCCCCCCGCATCCTGTCTGCCCCGGTTCCGGCCCCCCGCATCCTGTCTGCCCCGGTTCCGGCCCCCCGCATCCTGTCTGCCCCGGTTCCGGCCCCCCGCATCCTGTCTGCCCCGGTTCCGGCTCCCCGCCTCCTGTCTGCCCCGACTCTTGTTCCTGAGGCGGTCCCGCAGCCCTCGGTTCCTGAGGCGGTCCCGCCGGTCTCTGTTCTGGAGGTGGTCTCTGTTCCCCTTCCTGAGGCGATCCTGGATGGATCTGCCGCAGTCCCAGACCGACCCCCTGACCAGTCTGCCGCAGTCCCAGACCGACCCCCTGACCAGTCTGCCGCAGTCCCAGACCGAGCCCCTGACCAGCCTGCCGCAGTCCCAGACCGACCCCCTGACCAGCCTGCCGCAGTCCCAAACCGACCCCCTGACCAGTCTGCCAAACCCCCAGACCGACCCCCTGACCAGCCTGCCGCAGTCCCAGACCGACCCCCTGACCAGCCTGCCGCAGTCCCAGACCGACCCCCTGACCAGCCTGCCGCAGTCCCAGACCGACCCCCTGACCAGCCTGCCGCAGTCCCAGACCGACCCCCAGACCAGCCTGCCGCAGTCCCAGACCGACCCCCTGACCAGCCTGCCGCAGTCCCAGACCGACCCCCTGACCAGCCTGCCGCAGTCCCAGACCGACCCCCTGACCAGCCTGCCGCAGTCCCAGACCGACCCCCTGACCAGCCTGCCGCAGTCCCAGACCGACCCCCTGACCAGCCTGCCGCAGTCCCAGACCGACCCCCTGACCAGCCTGCCGCAGTCCCAGACCGACCCCCTGACCAGCCTGCCGCAGTCCCAGACCGACCCCCTGACCAGCCTGCCGCAGTCCCAGACCGACCCCCTGACCAGCCTGCCGCAGTCCCAGACCGACCCCCTGACCAGTCTGCCGCAGTCCCAGACCGACCCCCTGACCAGTCTGCCGCAGTCCCAGACCGACCCCCTGACCAGCCTGCCGCAGTCCCAGACCGACCCCCTGACCAGCCTGCCGCAGTCCCAGACCGACCCCCTGACCAGCCTGCCGCAATCCCAGACCGACCCCCTGACCAGCCTGCCGCAGTCCCAGACCGACCCCCTGACCAGCCTGCCGCAATCCCAGACCGACCCCCTGACCAGCCTGCCGCAATCCCAGACCGACCCCCTGACCAGCCTGCCAAGCCCCCAGACCGACCCCTGGACCAGCCTGCCGCAGCCCCAGACCGACCCCTGGACCAGCCTGCCAAGTTCCCAGACCGACCCTCTGACCAGTCTGCCAAGCCCCCAGACCGACCCTCTGACCAGCCTGCCAAGCCCCCAGACCGACCCTCTGACCAGCCTGCCAAGCCCCCAGACCGACCCTCTGACCAGCCTGCTGCAGTCCCAGACCGACCCTCTGACCAGCCTGCTAAGCCCCCAGACCGACCCCCTGACCAGCCTGCCGCAGCCCCAGACCGACCCCCTGACCAACCTGCCAAGCCCCCAGACCGACCCCCTGACCCGCCTGCCAAGCCCCCAGACCGACCCCCTGACCAGCCTGCCGCAGTCCCAGACCGACCCCCTGACCAGCCTGCCAAGCCCCCAGACCGACCCCCGGATCCGCCTCTTACGCCCCAAGGGCGACTCCCCGAACTGCCTCGTCGGTCTGCCCGGCACCGAGGACGGCCCCCGGAGCTTTGGCCATGTGTTGGCCGGGGCCCTCCTCCAGACCCCCTCCTCCTGCCCGGGGTGGGGGGTTTTGGGACATCTGGAATCTGTCCCTTGAGGGGGGGGTTCTGTCACAGTTTCACAGTGTAGGATAGGTTTTTTTACTGTTTAACTCACTCCCCTGTTTTTCCAGATCCTGCCACCCTAATCAGCCAGAGATCCACTCATTCCCTTCACCTGTGCTTCCCCTGCCCAGCTCCACACCTGGTTTCCCTCATCAGCAGTTCCCCTCATATACCGGCCCATTTCCACCTTCTAGTTTGCCAGATTGTCGTGTGTTTTTGCCTCGCTTTCCAGCCTGCATATCCTGTTTTGTTTCTGCCTGCCTGCCTGTCTTCGAGCCTGCCTGATTCTTGGGGTATGGATTTTTGCCTGCCCGTTTTTGGTTTTGTTTGCCTGATCTGCCTGACTACCCGGTTTGACCCCTGCCTGCCTTTTGACAAAGATTAAAGCCTCTTGGACTCTGATCCTGCCTGGTGTTGTGCATTTGGGTTCTCTGTCCTGTCTGAGCCGTGACAGGAATAGCATTCAAATAAGGTTTGACATGTGATATTTATAAAGAACCAAAACATCATTTGATATGGACGGATATAGCTGTGTAATGCACCCTTTTTGATAAGGTTCAGCATTTATCCTGCAGAGTCACCATCATTTTTCTCCAGGATCTTGTGTTGATATTAGGAAAGTCAAACCGCCATGTAAAGCCTTTTCCAGCACCTTCCCAAGTTTCCCAATGGGTTAAGGTCTTGACTCTGTGCTTCCTTAGTTGACAGTGCCTTTTTATTCATTTAAACAATTTCACCCTCCTGTCTTCCACTGCTCCAATGAGTCTTAACGTGGTTGTTTAGGATGCCAGAACAAACTTACTTAGTGGTAAATAACCTGTCGCCTGCTGACGCAGCATTTTTCCATTGAGTCACCCCGACCTATGATTTCAGGTGTTGACATCTTTTTGGCCAGGCTGTTTTTGTTTTTTAAGAAGGAGACCTTGAATGCTGACTCACATTGGGCTGACTCATTTTAATTTACTTGTGAAACTCATTTCCTAACAGTACGCATAAGATACTTTTGAGGAAATGCGCAGCAGTTTGTATCCTTTGAGATGTACTAGATACAGTCTACTTTCACATTACTTCTGGAAAGCATAACTCCATAATGGAGGTCTGCTGAATTCACTTGTTTTCTATCAAAGCACCGTCCAATTTTTTTACAGGAAAATAATGACTATATCCTCTACATATGGCCTCTCTAATGGACTTTCATAGATATATTTCTTTTGTAAATCAGATCCTTGTGTATTAGACTGTCACTAGTGAGGTGTCATGGCAGTAATGGAGGCTTATATCAGCTCCTGCCTACATCCTGGACTCCCAATGTCATGTTTGCCTGCATTTCTCTTACCATAACTACATTCTCTCTTGGTGTGTTTACATACTGCTGCCGTCATGCTGTCTACATCTGCTCCTCGAACAATGTGCCTCCATTGAGAGACATATTCTCTGTGCACATGCTGGCTGTATCCTCAGACCTCCACCGCCCTCGTCTATGATAGGAATCTGCTCTATAGGAGATAATGCAAACACCCAACCCGGGCCATGTCCTCGGATTAACACCACAGAGAAAACACAGACGAAAAGAGCTTTTGAAGAGATGAAGAATGGAAAAGTCTACTCTCATCTGCAGTTGTAGGAACTGGCTGTCCTGCACATGTACAGAGGTTCAACTACCTGCACTATATCTGTACTGTTACTCCACTGGTGTTTGTTATGTTTCACACTGAAGAGAAACTGGAGAACTTTGGGATCAGGAGGACAATTATGTTGATTTTGTCTTAGCTGTCCTTCTAAGACAAAATGTAAGTATGTATGTAAAGATCATCTCCAGTCTTCTTTTTAACCCTGTTACAACCAAAAACGTAATAACGGCCAATAACGTAATAACTGCCAATAATGTAGTAATTTTGGCCATTTCAAATGTAATAAAGCCAATAGTGTAATAATGTGCCAATAATGTAATAAAACTTTTGAGTCAATAATGTAATAACTTTTTGCCGATAATGTAATAATTTTGTAATAATTTTTTAATACCAGGCCAATAACGTAATAACCAGCCAATAATGTAATGCCTTATTACATTATCGGCAAAAAGTTATTACGTTATTGGCTCAAAAGTTTTATTACATTATTGGCACATTATTACACTATTGGCTTTATTACATTTGAAATGGCCAACATTATTACGTTATTGGCAGTTATTACGTTATTGGCCATTATTACGTTTTTGGTTGTAACAAACCCTTTCAGATTGAAATATCTATTTCATCTTCTTCTTTTTGCTAGTAGAGCATGTTGTGATTCAAAATAAACTGCAACAGTGGTCACAAGATTGTAGAGTCAAAGCTGAGGAAAAGCACAGAAGGTCACAGTTCCAGGAACAGCGACGGCAGCGATGAGGCTCTTGAATAACATACTCCAGACTGTAGTTTGCACATCAGATCATCCTTTACTCGTAACCACATTTCTGGCCACCTGATGATTTTTACTTAAATATTGAATCTCTTTTAGCTTTGTCTTGAGTCTTCGGGGGTTCATACTGGAAACACATTGCTCTCCAGCTGCCAGATGCTCCACAGTCAGTTTGTTTGGGGCCATCGAGTGTCCTGAAGTGGGTGTACAACAGACGTTCGGAGCATTTACAAAGACAAGCGGTTACCTTCAGCAACCCAGAACAATGCTGCGAGCTGTGAGTTCACTTGTAGCTCATGTTAGTTGTCACACAGAGATCTATAAAGCCCCAGGACTCATTTGAAGTCCTGCCATGTCCACGTCATGACATCTTTTCATGCAGATCTTCAGGGGGGATAGAGCTGCCTAAGTGAAACATGCCGGCTTATTTCTGTTTCTAAACTCAATCACCTGTTTAACAAGAATTGTGTCCTTGTCAGCATTTGGCTTTCCCATCCTTCACCTGATTCTCCACTTATTCCAGTATTCTTGATTTCCCTTCCTTTCTGCGACCTGCTAAGTGTGTGTGCATGAATTCTAACATGCTGATGAATTGCTGCATGCATTAGAAACAAAGAAACTACGTGTAGCTCTCAGCAGGAGGGAGGGCGAGAGAAAGGACATTCAGACCTACAATAATACACACGTGCAGGGCGGTAGCCATGGCGACGAGTTTGACCAGAAAAATGCAGCCAATGGAGCAAAAGGTGAGAAGTTTTACAAGAACAAAGATGGAATCGAGCATATGGTTGAATTGCCAATAATGTGAGGACATTTATATCCCCATTATTAGGACGTTATTAGAACCTTTTTAAGATTTAAGACGAAGGTGTGTGTGTGTGTGTGCGTGCGTGCGTGCGTGCGTGCGTGCGTGCGTGCGTGCGTGCGTGCGTGCGTGCGTGCGTGCGTGCGTGCGTGCGTGCGTGCGTGCGTGCGTGTGTGTGTGTGTTTAAAGGAGCGCGAGAGAAAGGGCCGTTGTTTTCCAGAAAATGAAAATGAGTTGTAGGATCAGGTAAAAAGAGAAGGAGAGGAAAACCTACTAACAACTTCCTGTCTTGGCTGAGAGCCTGGCCCATTCTCTCTCTCTCTCTCTCTCTCTCTCTCTCTTTCGCAGACACACACTTTTTCGGAGGATAATTAATTGCCACTTTGACCACAGAGACCACTCGGGGCCCCTGAACTCCATCTCCAGCTAAGTCAAGCTTTACTAATAACACAGACACTCTCACAGAGAAACTCAGCATGTGCCGACACAAAATACACAAAAAAGGAAAAAGGATACATTCGCACACAAGCCCACAGGGCAGTGTAAAACTCGCTCATGTGACTTTGTGTCAATTGATAACGTCACAAGACAAAGACTTGGTACGGTAAATGAAGTTAAATATGTCGCTCATGAAAATTAATCAACTGATTCATGTTCTTGGACATCATCCTGTCTCTTTTCTGTATAAAAAAATATATAACTACCATAGGGAGGACGGTCTTATAATATTTGGCGAAACACTCCTAAGAGGACAGTGGTGTAATTTAAACAGGTGAAATTGTTGTTTAGCAGTGAAGTTACTCACTTGGTAGTTATCCAGGAAACTTGAGTTCATCTCCTTTAAGATGTAGTTTTTATTTATATCATTTCAAACTTTATTCGCTCATCTGGTCAGGATTAGGCATCTGAAGTGCAAGGTTGGGTTTAGGCTATGAAATAGTATATATTACAGTTGGGAAAAGATGTTGGATTACTGTGACTGTCTCACAACATCTACAGGTTTTCTGATAAATCCCATCCTAAAGACCCAAGCACACGCCTTGAAAGAAACTTAAATCTGAAAACCATGGCTCCGCAGAAGTACGGCTAGGATAACAAAGAAATGTTGTTTTTTCGCAACACAAACTACACAAAGTAAATCTTGACGTAGTTAATTGTATGCATTCATGTGGCTGTATGTAGATATAAGTGATTATGAAAACATGCATAATCTGTTCAGGCTCCTGCTGGTGACAATAAACTATGAAAAATAGTTTTTAGCCTATCCAACCCAAAATATAGTCCATAGAATTTCTTTCAAAGAGTCTTATTTTAGCTCCTGCTCTTAAGTAGAATCAAGCATGTGTGATGCAACGATATGGTGTCTGGTCAAAATGACAAAGCCTAATTAGTCCCAACAGTAAAGGTTTGCAATGTTCAGTCAAACATACAAGCACAACATCCCAGCCCACTAATACAAAGCATTAAAACAATGATCATAGATGCAACAGTTTTCAACATTAGCTCCCTGGTCTACCACCTGCCAGCTGGCTGTTGCATCACTTCAGCATTCCCATCTGCAGTATGAAGGCAACCTGAGAGCGAAAGGTGCTTTTGGATCTTTTCTGAACCTTTTCTTGGTCCATACATCCAACTGTGGGACTTCCTCTCCTCCTTAGAACAACATTTTTCACTGGCCCATTACTCGTAGACTGGCTGTCACATCTGCATTCCTATCTGCAGTGTAAATACATCCAGATAAAAATCCCATGAAGCTCTCTGGTCCCCAAAGCCCCCGGAGACCCCTTTTGAAATGGTTTGGTCTAAATGTGCCCAATATCTAAAAATGAGGACCTCAAAGGAAAATGTAACCATTATATATATATATATTTTTTTTTTTTTTTAATGGTCCAGAGTGGTATTTACTCATCATCTACTGCTGACAGCTGGTTTCTTCAGGACATTTCAGGTTATGGTAACCAGTTCAACCCTCTTGAATCTGACCTTAACATGCCTTTTCTTAAGTTTGTACCTAAATTGTCTACACCAAGCCACTTCACTATCCCAAGGTTTTGTTTTCTGTTTATCGCTACTTATATTACATTTTAGAAAGAATCTTAACATGTTACCTGGTGCTATTTTGTCATATTGGCATTTATTATAAACTAAGTTCTGCTATGAGGTGAGGTTGTGGGGAGGAATCCAAATGCAGGAGATCTCCAGGAGGCAGAAGTTGCAAACAGAAACGTCCTTTATTGAACAAAAAGTGCTGCACATGCAGGAGTCCATAAAAACCAACCAGGTACACCGGCAAAGAGACGTGATGGAAACAGAGATGGGATGGAGGGCATATGGGTGGAAAAACAGACCAACCGGCTGGAAAGAGGGGAAAGACAAGACAATGGTCGTTTCTCAACATGCAGAAATCCCCGGATGTGTTCTCGCGCCGCCTATTTTATCAAGCATGCATTCAGTGGAGGTTTGTGTTAGCATAGCGATGGCCAAGCATCCCAGAATGCATTTCACCCCAACAAGGGAAAGTACAGTAATAGAAGAGGCGAGAGGAGTAAATATAAAGCTATAACTTTTGTTTTTGTTTGACAGAATGCAGTTTCAAGATGTTTTCATGCTAAAATATAGTTATCATAACTTTATGTTTGTGGTAAAGTTGGTTAGTTTCTTTCCTTCACTTCTACAGAACTTTACTTATAACGCAACCAGCATACTAAAGCATGAAACCCATTAAAAACACATCATATAAAGTAATGGTTATGAAGACATGAGGGGGAGCAATATATGGCCCATTCTCAGTTATTTCAGTGTTAAGGGTGTTTGTTTTTTTAACCAATTAAACTGTAGACGTCATGTGAGCAGTGCATTACGTGTTCATGTCAAGAAAAACCAAGTACGGTGCTGTTCCAACTGCAGAAGGAGAGAGATGCATTCTCGCGTTCTCCAAGGTACATTCTTCCAACTCGTGCTCGCCATGTACGGACTTCCTAAGAACGCCAGTACGGACTTGCATTCTTGGTGAATGAAAAACAGCCAAGATATACTCTCAGGGCCGACGAAACACAGGTGCAAACAATCAGGATCATGGGAAGTCAAGAAAGAACTACACACAAGGACGTAGTCTTTCAAAATAAAACAGGAAACAGTTGACATGAGACACGGGACTAAAGCTAAAGAACCAAGTAAAACACAAGAAATTAAACTCAAACCCTACTACAAAAACCTGAAAGTTCCACAAAAGAAAAGTTTTGCCAAATGTTTTGATCTATTGACCATCATTTTATCAGCATGGTTGGATTATTTCAATTCTGAATTCATCATTCTTTGCAACAGAAATTAGACTTCTCTGCTTTTTAACAATTGTACCTATGCAACAAAATGGTAAATCCATATAATCAAAATGTTTGGATATTAATGGCTCAACTTTGACACCTGAAAAGTTCTGCAAAGAGAAAATGAACAGGAAAATGTTTTCTTATGATTGTCTGTAAAACACGACACGGGTATACATTTCAGTCATGACTGAAGTCTAATGAGATTCCCCCGATAAAAATTTGGGAGCTGCAAATAAAAATAATAATAAAATAAAAAAAACAACAAAAAAACTGAAAAAAATTATTGAAAAAGAAACTCCTTTTTCCCACAATGTGCTGGGGTGGTGGAGGGAGTTTTGTTGTGTGCTGCCCTCTGAATCACTGCCTGTAGGAAGAGAGCGATGGTGGAGGAGGACAAGGAGAAATGAGCATTTTGACTCTGAAAGGATGTTATGTGCATGGATTTTACCCACGATGCAAAGAGGGGAAAACAAACTGACTCTGGGATTATAAAACTTCTCCAAAGTAAAGGCTTAGGAGTCCAAAGTCATTCGTTGCCATTGATCGCAGCATTTTCCGGGGTCAGAACTCGAATTTGTGGGTGGAAATCAGGACAAAACATGTTTCCGAGGGTGTTCTCAACAAAAACTGTTTTCCCCTCGTACGCCACAGTTTGACAAAAGCAAAGGGAGAAGAGTTGGATGATGGAGAGCAAAGGAGAAAAAGAGGGAGGAAAAGGGGAATTACAGAGGGGCCGACTAGCAGGGATACTGAGTCATGAGGCTGACATCCACCCGTGGGAACGAGGGAGGAGAGAAGGAGAAGAAAGGGGGAGTTTAAGCCTTTTTTCATTTTCTCATCAAGCATTTTATTTAAAGGATTTGGAAGGAAATGAGGGAGGGAAACATCGCCTGAATTATACCCGCGCTTGAATGCGAGCTTGATGCTTAAGTCCGAGAGTGAAGTTGGCCAGTTACATAATAACAAACAAATCTCTGTTTTTGCTTTTAAGTTTGCAATAAACAGAAGAAAAAAAAGATAACTGAGAAGTGATGCAGTATTAAGGTAAAAACAGATACAAAACAGAGAGTAACGTGGTTATTTATGGTTACAACAAATAATCCCCAATAGGGCTGCAAATACTTTTATATTTAACAATATGACCATAATTAATACATTGATTGTAATAATTAGCCAAAAATGTCCCTCAGCGGGTCATTTTTTACCTCGCAGGTTGGACAAACATCCACAACAATTCCCTGTGAGTGTATCGTGATAATGTGCTCAATTGCAGGAACATTTTGCGATTCCTCCATGAAAAACATGCATTTGCAATAAGGTTAATTAAAGGTTTTCTGTGTGCTGGCCAATCTATGTGTAAAAATGATGTTTCATGCTTCCCGAACCGCTCTTTCCCAGTTTGAGCTCAGTGATTCCTGGTATTGTCATCTCGGAATACGATTGTGACATGAGAGTGGAAAAATGTTTTTAAATGAAAAAGCCCGACCATTCAGTATATTATTGGGTATATTCAGGTAGTAAGCTGATCTCTCTTTTGTTGATGTTGATTTTTTGGGATGCATAATTATCGGTGAATTGAGACCTGACCAGGTTAAGTAACTTCATATCATGATTCTGCCTCCACCGACCTGCATCTGGACTCGTCAGATCACATGACCTTTGTCCACCGCTCTGAACCCCCATCTTTATGTTACCTAGCAAACTGACGATTTCTTTTGTTACACTTTGACTCACTCATAAGTAGGGCTGGGCGATATATTGAGATTTTAATATATATCGATATATTTTCAAACGCGATATGGTACGAGACAATATCGTTTATATCGATTTCATTTTTTTTTTTTTTTATGATTTTGATATAGCTTATTTTGTGACAAATTGACTTGAATGTTTTATTTGAGATTTGCACAAATGTTTTGTTATTTGCACAACTGTCAACTTCAGTGGAAAAGTCTGCCTGTTACTGTCTACATTGTATTAATTGCACAGTGTATTTTAATGTAATTGTTATGCAGGAAAGGGATATTTGTTTTATTTTATTCAAGAAGCATTTTTATTCTATATATGCAGGCAGTTTATTTTTATTTCATTTGTTTTATACATTTTGATATTGTGCAGACCTTTGTTAATAAAGGTACCTGTGTGACATTTGGCATGAGGCTTTGTATTAAAACTGACTGTTTTTTTAAGGGTTCTCAGAAAAAAATGAAGAAACAGAGATGCTATGCTATAATGCTTTGGGGGAAACCCCAATTATGGCACAGAAAAAATATCGATATATATCGAGTATCGCCATTCAGCTAGAAAATATCGAGATAATACTTTTGGTCCATATCGCCCAGCCCTACTCATAAGCAATTTTCCTGAGGCCACGCAACTATTTAGTTCCAAAACACATGGAAATGCTTTCCTTTTAACTATTGATCATTGCTATAAATTATACTGCCCATTTTATTTAAATAGATTTCACCAAATATTTAAGTGACCTCAGATCACAATCTTTCAAGATTTCTTGTCCCAACATGTCCCCCTTCTTATCCTACAGGTTTTTATAATGCATCAGGCAGTTCTTAACCCAATTTTAACCAGTCTGTTGTCTCCTTACAGTTGTTTCAAATAGGAGGATCAGACCTGTTTGCTTTGTTTAATCCAACTAATGAATAATAACAGATTAACAGTTCGTTAATATCGTTGAAGTTTCTATGTGCAGTGAATGCAGCTCAAAGTCAAACAAACACGTTATTGTCTACATACTTTAAACGATGTGGGGATGCTCTCAACAGAACAGAATGTAATAGTAAGGTATTTTAGGTATTTGTGGCGTTGAGGACGGTACAACAAATCTTCCAACTACAGGCTGTCACACAAAGCGTTGGTCTTTTCTGCTTCTTTTCCAGTTCTCCCTCTGAATTTCATCTCATTCATAATGTATCAGAGGTGAATAACCTTCAGAGCGCAGATTTGTTCAGGTCATTGTAACAAACGGAGCATTATTCTAGTCCCTCATTATTATAGTTGCATGACCTTTCCGTCTAAAGCCACTGGTTCTCCTGATCGACTCCTGTGCCTTTTCAGAGAGTGAGTAACGAACACCTCTAAAGAGAGAGAGGAAAAATAGCTTTTCCTCTTTTACACCCCAAACCACAGTTTTGCTTAAGGGTAACCTGCACCAGTGGGTATTACAATTACAATTATATTACGAAACTCTAAAACATGAACCATAGGTCCAATATATCAGCTATTATTGACTAAATTCATGCTGCTTTTCTTCTCTGGGATTTTTACATTGCTGCTTTAAAACTTAACAGTCTTGCTTCTTGAAAAGTTCCTTTAACTTTGTCTTTTTAATATGTGAAAAGAAAATGCTACACAGTGTTGCCCATCCTGATCTTTTTCATGTTGCAACGTATTCATTTCTTGCTGCATGTGAGAATGAACCTGTGGCCTGGGCATGTGAGACGGGTCCCATGCATGATCTTCACACTCGATGCATGACAGCGGACAGGCTTCAACCGCAGCACACGTTTTATTTTCTCAATAAGACAACAAGTAGAGTCTCTTGGCCATCTGCAGATAGCAACTACGAATGGACAGTTTTTAGCATATTGACAAGCAAGAAATTACCAGAACTTTGATTGTTGCATGTAGGGCTGCACGATTAATCGTTAAAAAATCGCGATCTCGATTCATAGTTGAACGCAATCTCATTTCCAAATGACGACGATTTAAAAATATATATATTTTTTTTTTTTTTTTTTTTTTTGGATGTTTATTGTTTTTATGTTCAATGTCAGCTGTTACAAAGTTGATGCCAGTCTTTTATCAGGCACCATCATATTTTTTGTAACGTTTACCTTTTGTATCGGCAGCTTCTTAATAGCAGCAAAAGGCAATGGGGGATTCATCCCAGCCAGAGGAATAATTTGTTGCCTCAGAACTACAGGATCTGTTACAAGTCCCCTTTCTGAAAGGGTGTTCAACTCAGGGAGGAACTAATATTGTTCAAAATTGTTATTATTGTTTAAATTATTCAAAGGTTTGTGTAAAGAAGACAAGAGATGTTTATTGTTATTATATTTTTGTTCAGCTGTTGCAAAGTTAAAGTAATAAGTGCAATAAATTTTATATTGGAAAAAAATCGTGAGAGAATCGTGATCTCAATTCTAAGCAAAAAAATCGTGATTCTCATTTTGTCCAGAATCGTGCAGCCCTAGTTGCATGTCTGTTTTTTGCAAGTTTTTCCGTGAAGCCATTTTATGAAAATTGCCTTCAGTGAATGGTGATTTCCTGGTACACTAAGGCACACACACACACACACACACACACACACACACACACACACACACACACACACACACACACTTGTTAATACAGTAGTAATTGCCACTTTTTGGACTGACCGAAATAAAACCCAACACTACTTGAAAGGTGAAACTGAAAGTGTCCACACCATTGTAAGTTTGAAATTCAAACTTCTTAGGAGCTGAAAAACATTCAGCAGTAAACAAATACACTAAATGGATGCTAATGCCAAGTGAAATTGCAATGTTAATTTGTGGTGGACTTTGCTCAGCTGTAGGGGGAGATATGAAGCAGTGGTTCAGGGAACAGTGCCAGGATGGACTAATTAGGGATTTGCCACAGCTGTGTTGAATAAGTTCTCTCCTGGCACAGTTCCCTGAACCACTGCCCCACATCTCCCTTACAGCTGAGCAGGAACTACACACCACAAGTACTTTTTTTTTGTCATTTTTCTTATTCTTTCTTTGTGACGTTTTGATTTATCAAAGAAAAAAACTAGAAAAACACTATCATTTTATAGTACAAACTTTTGAATGGCTTGTGGGGATGGAGATTGGTTTAATAATGTATTTATACAGCATGAGTCTCAAATGCTCGGGTCAGCAAATCCTTTCATTGCTTGAAAGGAATCCAACTAATGCTGCGTTCCATTTACCTCGGAAGTGGGAACTCGGAACTGGGAATGACGTCACAGCCGAGTTATCAGCGTTCCAGTTACAAAGTAGGTAAACAAGTTTGTAGTTCGCATATACCACATGAAAAATGTAAATTACACTATAGCAGCATATATATGCGAACAATACTTGTATACGACTGATTTAGTGTGACCAAAACTAGAATGAAGTGCTACGAATTTTTACAGAGCTCTCTTCTACTGTTTACAACCGGGGCAGCCATCTTGGAATGTGAACTCGGGGGTGGTGAAGACTCTCCCACTTTCCCAGTGGGAAATCCCACTTCGAGGGGCGTTCCAGTTGAAAAATCCAACTGGGAACTGGGAAATCCCCACTTCCGAGGACAAATGGAACGCGGCATAAGATGTCAGTTGGGTAACAGGTGTTTACAATTTTGCTGATATTTTTCACTCAGTCAATTTTGAAGCTCGAAAAAGGTTGCAAGATGCACATTTTACATCTGAAAAAACGCACCTGCAGGGCTGTCGGTTACTAACAAAGTCCAAAAGTGAAATGTGCTTCCACACTATAAGAATTTAGCACCACTTTGATTGGGAAAGCCAAGCTGAGTGGCAAGCGTTTTGTTCCAACACACTCAAAACATTAAAAGAAATGAAAGTACGAAAGAAAAATCACCCTGTAAAATGAGTTTGAGGTTGAAGAAAGGAATGTTGTTTCCCAGCAAACAGAGTCACAGAAAAAGGCATGAAAAGAAAACACCAAACCTCAGTTTGCCTTTACATACTTGGGATACTCCTGTCCCACCCGGGGTCAACGGCAGCCCGCAGGAAACGAGCCCAGTACGAGAATGCTAAAGAGGAGGTGTTTCAGAGGACACCGTCCTCAAGTTCAGGCCCTTCTGAGTGACAACTTCCAGTGGAAAGTGAACACACACATGCACACAGTCGCTGGCGTTATCACGCTTTCCAAACTGACGAGTGACATGTTCTTCCTCTCCGTATCAGTGGGACCCCTCTCGTTCCCAGGGAGAGGAAACTTGCTCCAATCGCTCTGCTGAATGTCCATGTAGAGGTCCTTGGAAGCGTGTCAGGAGATCTGACTCTTGTAAAAACTCAAAAAGCGAGTGGAAAAAATCCCCTCATCGGGGCCTGGGACATGTGCTGCAGTGCATCTTTCACTTGTTTTGGCAGGTGGACGGGAGAATAGTCAGCAGTTGTTACTGGTGGAAAATTACACATGCAAGTTTGTTTTTTCTTTCCTTTCTCTCTGGACATGAATGAGGAATGGGGGTTGAGTGTTTTCATGCTTCCAAATGTGAACCCCATCAACTTCTTTAACCTGACCACACCTACCTACAGGTGGTTGTCATATGTAAGTGTTTTGACTTGTGCAACTGTACTTTGTCAGTTAAAACGATGCAGCAGGCCTCTGCGCAGGAAGCAGTAGACAGACTAATCACACGTATTATAGAGATTTTGGATTGTAGGGATCTAAAACCAAACCCAAAGGCAAGAAACCAAGCAAAAAGACTGGATATGGCTAGCACAGCGTAGACTCTCTTTGTGGTCTTGGTCTTGTCTCGGTGTCGACAGTCTTTGGTCTCCCCAGGTCTCGGACTCGGATAAATAAGATGCCATTGCAAACACCAAGGTGACAGAATCTATGATCACCAGTTCTTCCTCTGGTTAAAGCAGCACAATGTAACTTTCAGCTTTTCTGAGTTTGGCGGCATCTTTTGGACAAAAGCGGTAGTGCTTTACCAGAAAGAACACTAAGTTTCCCATGAGCACCAGCGCGTACTGCCGGAAAACTCCTGTCCCGTCGCGTGCATTTGTTTTGAGAGAAGACGGGACGCTTTTCTGTTTCACCAAGTGAACAGACAGAACGCAAAAAAAAAGATGTTAAACTGCTGGAAAGGAACTGGAATTCACCAGGATACCTTAAACAAGGAAGCCAGGGAGCGGTATATGGAGAAAACAATGATGCCGGGGGCGGCAGTAGCTCAGGTGGTAGAGCGGGTCGTCCAATGATCGGAAGGTCGGAGGTTCGAATCCCGCTCTGTCCCAGTTTGCTGTCGTAGTGTCCTTGGGCAAGACACCTTACCCACCTTGCCTCGTGTGAATGTGTTCGAATGTGTATGAATGTTGGTGGTGGTCGGAGGGGCCGTTTGGCGCGATATGGCAGCCACGCTTCTGTCAGTCTGCCCCAGGGCAGCTGTGGCTACAAACGTAGCTACCACCACCAGTGAGGATGTGTATGAATGAATAATGATCTCTGTAAAGCGCTCTGGGTGCCTTGAAGGGCGCTATATAAATCCAAGTCATTATTATTATTATTAACGGTCTGGATCCATATGAAATCCCTACTAAAGAATGGAGCTCCTCATCGGAGCGCCACTCACGCTTTGGTAAATGTTTGACTCGCCATGTGTTTCAATAAATTGAATTGTATAAGTATAATGTGTATATATATATATATATATATATATATATATATATATATATATATATATAAAGAAGTATAATAGTACAACATACAGTACATGTTTTGTATTACTCTTACTTTTCTTTTCTTTTCTTTTGACTGCTTTGAAGAGGCTCCGAGGCGTGAGCAATATTTTTTTTTCCTCGTGAGATTATTTTTTTCCTCTGCAGCTACAAATCAAATAGTTAATATTTTTTCCTCAACAAAATTAATCGCACCGCAGAGAGCTGGCCAGCAACTGCGTTTAGCTGGAGTAGTGGGGAATAAAACCCGTTTGAATGATCCAACCCCGGTCTGTGAGTGTTTGTTTGTGGTTTAATAAACCTGTGTTTTGATCCGATGCCCGTCTGTGTGCGTGTTTGTTTGTTTACTAAGGAACGTTATGTTTGGTCGGACTCGTTACAGCCGCGATCCAACCGAGCCGACGACTCTTTTACTCTTTTAATTTGTTATCTCAGATAATTGGCCGGCCTCCGTGGTTCTGCCTCCGAGCAGGAAAGCGGTGAAAAGTTAAACCATTAGCGATCTTTTCCCCACGTCTGTTGTGTGTGGAGCTGCTGCAGCCACAACGCAGCAACGGGTTACCAGCTTCTGCGGAGCTCTGAGCTCCACGCTCCGCCCATTTTCGTCTCGACTACGAATCGGGAAGGAGGGGGAAGTGACGTATGCCGTAAAGCAGTCAAAGCCGTAAAAATGTGTAGTTTTTTAGTGTGGCAGGGTTCCTACCATGCTCCTCAAAGTTACATAGTGCCAGTGAAGGCGATACAGACCCCTCAGACCATGACAGAGGTTCATTAAACCTGTTGGAAGTTGATGTACCATCACAATGACTCTGGAAATATGATATTAAGGTGGAAAAGTTACATAGTGCCGCTTTAATGTACAGTTTTGTAAACTGTTTGTATTTTGCAGTTGATTTAATGTTTTGGTGCATCTGCATGTGTGTCTGTATTAAATTACAGTTTTGTGTCTATAACGGCCTTGTTTGAATAAATATATGGCATCATTGGCCTTTGAATAATATATGCATATCGTTGTGATTGATTAAGCATTAGGTCTATTTCAGTGGTGCTGATATACGGTGTAATCTGGCTATTATAGTTGTAAATAATGCAAGTTCAAGTGGATAATTGTGTCTTTAATATTTAAAATTCATGTTTCATCTACAAATTAAGTCCAAAATCAGTAACATTTACTATTCATCAGACTTTTCTGAGGTGGAGGGGGGTGTTGGAGGCTTGTTATTTTGTTAGATGACTTTGGGACTAGTTAGTAGTCGTGTCAATCCTTAAAAGCACTGGAGTAAATCCTCCAATAGTGTAGAAATAGCGGTAGTGCAGTCGCCACACATACTGTATCTGATCTCAGCTGATTGATGAAAACATTTATAGTGAGCTCAACATCAGGCATCCACCTCTCTGTGTTATTGTGCTGCAGTTGAATACAACCTCATATGTAAACTAAGCAGCTGAACCAGGATGGTGCTGATGTTCTACAACTCACGCAAGATGATGAAATAACTAGGTTTTTTTTGGTCTTGGTCTTGAGCTAGTCTCGGGTTAGGCGGTCTTTACTACAACTCTAGCACAGCGTAACAAACGTAAGTTAATTCAGGGGCATTACACACTGCAGTTTTGTGAAATTAGTTGCAAAAAGTTTCTCTCACATCATGGAACTGCAAGCTGTTCATAGACGCTGGTCTTTCTGGGATCGGAGGATTTTAATTATCCTGTAAAATGATCCAACTTATGTGCAACTCATGTTTTTACCAACTCCATTACATAATTATCAAAAGAGGCTGAAAAGATTCTCCAGCTGGAGCTGCAGACCAAGTTGGGCGCAAAAAAAAAAAAATGGGGGTTGTAAAAGTGAAAAGAGGCCCGTCCAGTTTCGACTGAAGGAACACAAACGGAGACATAATTCAGTCGGGTTTAAAGCCTGGTGACAGAACACAGTCCACACTGGAAACCAAGACTTTTGAACAAATACTGCTACAATTACGAAACTGACAGAAAAGCTGCAGCAAAATGTGATTTCTGCACATCATCATTCATCTCGGGTTTGCAACTAACTGTTATCTTGTTAGTCGACTAATTCGTAAATGTTTTTTTTTATTAGATTTGCCTTAGTGCTGCTGTAAAATAACAGCCCCGGTATCTCTTTTTTCATTGGCTTGTTTTACTTAAAATTGACCCATATATGAAAGCGTCATCTAGGTTTTCTACTTTCCACTTTTTATCTTTTTATTATATGGATTAACTCCCTCTGATATGGTTTTACAAACCGGATTCGGTTGAAGTTGGGAAATTGTGTAAAATGTAAACAAAAACAAAATACAATGATTTGACAATCCTTTTCAACCCATATTCAATTGAATACACTACAAAGACAACATATTTAATGCTCAAACTCATAAACTTTATTTTATTTTTCAAATAATAATTAACTTAGAATTTCATGGCTGCAACACGTGCAGTAGAAGTTGGGAAAGGGCATGTTTACCACTTTGTTACATCACCTTTCCTTTTAATAACACTCAATAAACGTTTTGGAAGAGAGGAGACTAATTCTCTTAGCTTCTCATGTGGAATTCTTTCCCATTCTTGCTTGATGAACCGCTTCAGTTGTTCAAAGGTCCGGGGTCTTCTCTGTCGTATTTTACGCTTCATAATACGTCACACATTTTCAATGGGAGACAGGTCTGGACTGCAAGCGGGCCAGGGGAGAACCTGGACTCTTTTACTTCGAAGCCACGCTGTTGTAACACGTGCAGAATGTGACTTGGCATTGTCTTGCTGAAATAAGCAGCGGTGTCCATGAAAGACGTCGCTTGGATGGCAGCATGTTGCTCCAAAATCTGTATTTTTCAGCATTTATGTTGCCTTCACAGAAATGTAAGTCACCCATGCCATGGGAACTAATGCACCCCCATACCATCACAGATGCTGCTTTTGAACTTTGCGTTGATAACAGTCCGGATGGTTCCGCTTCCTCTTTGGTCCGGAGGACACGACGTCCAGTGTTCCCAAAAACAATTTGAAAAGTGGACTCATCAGACCACAAAACACTTTTCCATTGTGCATCAGTCCATTTTACATGAGCTCGGGCCCAGATAACCCGGCGGCGTTTCTGGATGTTGTTCATAAACGGCTTTTGCTTTGCATGGTAGAGTTTTAACCCGCACTGACTGATGTAGTGGCGAACTGTATTTACTGGCAGTGGTTTTCTGAAGTTTTCCTGAGCCCATTTGGTGATATCCTTTACACACTCATGTCGGTTTTTAAGGCAGTGCCGTCTGAGGGATCGAAGGTCACGGTCATTCATTCTTGGTTTCCGGCCGCGGCGCTTACGTGCAGTGATTTCACCAGATTCTCAGAACCTTTTGATGATATTATGGACCGTAGATGTTGAAATCCCTAAATTCCTTGCAATTTTGCTTTGAGAAATGTTGTTCTTAAACTGTTCAACTATTTTCTCACGCAGTTGTGGACAAAGTGGTGACCCTAGCCCCATTCTTGCTTGTGAATGACTGAGCATGTTTGGGGAGGCTCCTTTTATACCCAATCATGGTTCCCACCTGTTCCCAATTAGCCTGATCACATGTGGGATGTTCCAAATAGGTGTTTGATGAGCTTTTCTCAGCTTTCTCAGTATTTTTTGCCACCTTTCCCAACTTCTACTGGACGTGTTGCAGCCATGAAATTCTAAGTTAATTATTATTTGGCAAAAAACAATTAAGTTTATCAGTTTGAACATTAAATATGTTGTATAGTGTATTCAATTGAATATAGGTTGAGAAGGATTTTCAAATCGTTCAAACTTCTGCTGCAGTCTCACTGTGGTTCTTTAAGTAAACTAACATCAGAGGTTTTTGTCCACAAACATCAAGAGATCATACACACTGAAGCATATTGATAAAGTGCTCTTGAAGGTAGAAACATGTAAGTAACTGGTTTCAGCCCAAGCCACTGGCAGCATCTCCGGTTTGTGGCCGCTGGCTCCTCTAGACAAGTAAATGTTTCAGCCACTTTATCCTAGTGATAAAAATGTGCATCACTGTGTTTGATTTTAACAGTAGGATGTAAGAGACAGAGAAAGAGAGGCGGTGAAGAGGGGATGCTGGTGAGAGCTGATGGCTGGGGCTGCATGTATTGATTATTTAGCCACGTGCTTCTGCCCACATGGCAGTGATACAGTAGGAGCCCACACAGGACTCAGAGAGGAGAGAGAAGAGTGGGGATCTCTTGTGAAGGAATGCTCTCTCTCTCTCTCTCTCTCTCTCTTTCACACACCTTAGCTCTAACCCTAACCAGGACCCAAGAAATGTCATTCTCCCTCATTAGGGCAAGGCTTTGGTCTCCACAAGGACTACTGATGCTAACAAGATCAGTAATTATATCAAAATAGGATTTTTTTGATAAGACACACACAAACACACACACACGTATCTGTAAAGTAACGAGAGGATGATTTCCATTTTGTTTCATCTTTCTTCTTCCCCTCCTTCCAGCTCTACATCTGGTCTGTGTTTAAGGGGACTTTCTATGTTCTAATACTACATGCTCTCTTTCTCCATCTCTCTCTCTATCTCTCTGCCTCACACACACACACACACACACACACACACACACTCTCTCTCTCTCTCCTCTGATTGCCTCGTAAAGTCGCGCTCACAGTCAGCTTTCCTCACTCGTTTTCTCACTTTATAGCCCCAGTGAAAGCTAAGAGAAAGCGACCCCATGATGACTTTCTGCACAGTTCAACAGGCTGACAGCCATGGCACGAATATCCCAGCATGCATCTGCGCTGCATTTTGCTCACGTGGGAAAAAAACTGTAAGGTTTGTATGTTATTGTGTCTGGGGTCAAAATTTAAACGCTATCCTGGAGTACATGTTTTTGATCCACCAGCGTACATTAAATGTAAAAACCACTCTAGTTTCATGGGTTTATTAGTCATGTTATTTTACTCCTCCTTCCGCAAGAGAGGGTGCAGTTTTTCAGCACCAACCGACTGAACAGCAACTCTGAAGGCACCTGACACACCAATGAGTTACTGTTCTGTGAGAGATGTCAAATCTGAGCAACAACGATACCCATAATATACCCTCAGCTAAAAGTTTCTATTGATGCAAGCTTTACGTTGGGATTTAAGCAATTAACTGAGTCTCAAGATGAATTCCTGAGGTCTTACTAAAGTAAATTGACATAATAAACAAGAAAATTATCCCAAAATATCCAACAACTAAAGAGTCAGACAGGCAGCTGAACATAAAGTTTATTGTGCAAGCCTTCAAACTAAGTCTTAAATCATAAAAACAACCTGTTTGAATGTAAATCTGTCACCTTCAGATGAAGTCTGGACATGAAACTGATGGTTATGCATGTGCATGTACAACTTCTGGCTTCCTCAGTGGGGAAAGGGGTTTGAATATGTGTGAAAATCACCAGGAGAAAGTCTTTAAACGCTTTTGAAAAGGAGCTGCCTCTGACAAGGTCAACGCATCGCACTCAGGAAGCGTCTCGCCTCACTGTTATGACCATTCCCACCGCCGTGGGACTTCAGGCGTCAAGTTTCGCCATCACATCTGTGCAAACTGCCTGCAGGAATATAATATGTCCACATGTTTGAGGATTAAAGGTGAACACGGGAGAAGTCTGTGACAAAACACATCATCTGAGCATGCACATGATGAATACATTATTGTGACTCTGCAGCTGGAAACAAACTTCAGTGGAGTTCTGAAGTGAAAAAGAAACAACTGCAAAGTTGGAGCCCAGACAGAAGAGGAGGGACAGGTGGAGTGACAAGTTGTCACTGACAACACTCCAAAACACGCGTGACATCTCTACATTTCCACCAAGTTCACATTCCAGCCTCCACACCCTCGTGCTGCCTTCAGGGCCGACTTGTAAACCAGCAAATCCGTCAGATAAATTCATTTTCTTTTAAAAGTCAAAGCAAAAGACTGGTTAAAGAGCTCTGTGAGCTCCACCACCATCACATCTTAGCAATTAAACTGGTTCTCCCTTTTTAGGCCCACTTTAAAACTTCTTTTAGTAACTTTTGAAGTCAATTATCTTTTTAATGAGCTTCCCTGCAAGTAATAAGGAGCCCTCCAGCAGTGGTGGACAGTAACGGAGTAAATTTACTTGAGTACTGTACTTAAGTACATATCCAGAGGATTTGTACTTTACTTGAGTATTAGATTTCTTTGGTACTTATTACTCTTACTTGAATACATTTCCAAGACAAATATTTTTACTTTTACTCGAGTAAATTTCTAGGAAGGCTGAAAAGTACTCGTTACTTTCAGGTCTGCTCTTTTTTCTTCTTCCCTAAAATCCTATTGGACACAAGCTGTTTTTGTCAAAGGAGGAGACCTATCACTGTGCACGCTCTCCACTGGGATGTACGTAAAGCGGAAATACGTCAAGCCTCCTCAAAACCATACCGCCAAAGTAGCCTGCATTTGTCAAGACAGAGCCGTAACAAGTCAAGACATAGCCGCAACAATGGCTACAACATTGAGTTATTGAAAGCAGAGATGTAGTTTTTTGTAAAGCAGTGGTCTTTGAGGGGGATCCAGACTTAGTTGGATGGTGCAGGTTCATTTGGTTTCAGTTCATGATTGTTAATAAACTCTGCCTCATCTGCTGTCCTCTTATGATCCCATTCATTTGATTTGTTTTTGGTGTTTCTGCAGGTTTTATATAACATTGTGGTTCTAAAAGCAGCACATCAGTGCAGCTGGTTTCAAAGAGTTAATTCTCATAAACAAGAGTTAAAAGATCCTTAAATTAATTTAGAAAAAATATAGTAATTTACTGATGTGGAAAATAAGAAATTTACTCTTACTCTTACTTTTACTTAAAGTAAATTTAAAAGCATTTACTTTTGGATACTTAAAAGCAAGTACTTTTCTACTCTTACTCGAGTAATATTTTGACTGAGCTACTTTTACTTGTAACGGAGTAAATTTAGACCAGTAGTATTTGTACTCTTACTCAAGTACTGGGGTCGAGTACTCTGTCCACCTCTGCCCTCCAATAATAAACTTTTTTTACTCAGTGTTGAGTAAATCTGAATGAACCATTCACAGGGAACAGATGCATCCCTAGTCTAACACATCCACAAAACTGTGATCAACTCTCCTCCTGGACACGCAAACAAAGTTGAGAGCAGGTGAGAGCTCTTACAGGTTATACAGCTCTTATACATGTTGTTTTTTTAAATGACTCTTACTTCTCGGTGGGGGCTTGCTGGCCAGCTCCGCGACGTGCCTCTGCAGGCGGGCCAGCCTGCCCTCCAGGGCCCCGGAGCGGCTGCAGATGGCCCGCAGGTCCCCCTCCAGGTCCTGCAGGATGCTGAGCGAGTGTCGGGACAGGTCGGCCAGCTGCCGCAGCGCGGAGCCCAGGGAGAAGCCGCACACGTCGGCCAGCTCCAGGAACACCGCCGCCCGCAGCCCGCCGCGCACATCCTTGCACACATCTTTGGGAAGTATCGTGCGTTTACAAAACGGCATGTTTTCTCATCTCTCTTGGGGGTGTGAAAGAAAAAAAAGGGAAAAGGGTCAACAAACTCCGCAGGTTGTCAAGTTTTTAAATCCCCGTGGTCCTCGTTCCTCCTCCGGGTGGCGCACGGCCGGAGCTGCGAGCTCCCTCATTCTTTTACTCTGTCAGGGAGATTTTTCTCTCTTTTGCTGCCGAGGAGAGTCTCAGCTGCTCTGAAGGGTTGTCAAAAAAAAAATAACAATAATAAGCCAGGACAGTGTAATATATTAGGCATCCGGTTTAGGTTTCAAAATAAGAGCTTGCGGTTTGACCATGACCCCAGGTCTAACGTAAGGAAACTGTCTTCATTCATTTTGAGTGCACTTTTTACTTCAATTGTAGTCTCTTAACCATTTAAGTCATTAGTGCAGATTTATGCTTCGATTCTGTGACTTTGTCCCTGCCCTATTGGGTTTAAATTGTATACATGCTTTTATTTTGAAGGAATCCATCCAACCCTGGGGTCTCACTTTGCCCCACTTGACGCGCCAAAGTATGAAGCAACAGTCTGGTGTTTCTAGAGCAGGAACCCTGCCTGGAGTAGAAGATGAAACAAACAGAAGGATGGTTGAGAGGAGAAGATGGATGGATGGATTAGCTATTTCATGCACCACTGCGTGACTGTGATCACCCACACATGCATGCGCGGGTGGGCAATAATAGGTACAACTATGGAGAAAGGTCCATCTCTGTTTCACTGCCCACGTGCACAAATGTGGGCCCATGTAGAAATGTTTTCCTGGTTTGGTGTGAAGGAACTGGTGTGGGAGGAACACAGAGTCCTGACAGCTATAGGGACTTTTACACTGCAGGAACCTTTTTATGGAGCTAAAACAGTCTCATAATTCACAAATGCACACGCCGATCCGCAAATGCACAGGACAAGATTCACAAATGCACAGACCGATTCACACGTGCGTAGGACAAGATACACAAATGTATTTTTGATGCACACACAAATATAACCTGATTTACAAACGTGTTTTTGTCTGTGAGCTGTGCTGGATTTGCGTGTGACTTTTGAGACTCCCCTGACGTGACTTGATCCACAAAGCAAATGATTGGCTGAAACAAAGGAAGAGATCTGATTGGTTGCAGATCCTTCCATATTAAAAAAAACGTATTTGTGGATTGAGTGACATCAGGGGAGTCTCAAAAGTCACACGCAAATCCAGCACAGCTCACAGACAAAAACACATTTGTAAATCAGGTTATATTTGTGTATCTTGTCCTACGCACGTGTGAATTGTTCTATGCATTTGTGAATCTTGTCCTGTGCATTTGTGGGTCGGCGTGTGCATTTGCGGATCGGCGTGTGCATTTGCGGATCGGCGTGTGCATTTGTGAATTTTGTCCTGTGCATTTGTGAATTATGAGACTGTTCTAGCCCCATACCTTTTCATTGTTCTCAGAACTGTTGCAAGAAGTTCCTCCTCCTTTTTTTGTCCATATACTAGAAAAAGCCAACTGTAGTTAATAGAAATGCTTAAATTGAGTCTTTTTTTTAGCATCTACTCCAGTGTACAGAGCCAACCTGGCAGGAAGGGAACCCCTGGTGATGCAACTGAGTGTGTGTCTGTGTGTGGGTGGGTGGGGGTGGAGGGGGCTTACAGTAATTCCCAAATCAGAGTGTAAAAAACAGATCTTAAATGGTTATTTTACTGGAGTATTTAAAACAAATACTCGGATAAAAGCCAATGTCTGGCATCTAGTTTTAGCCCATACCTGTTATCACCATCATATCTGTGTGCATGTGTCACCATGGTGCCACAGATAGTGGTCAACTATCTGGTTATTTTTACCTTGAAAAAGGCTGCAGCATGTTTACCTGCATCAGCTCTGCATTTTTCACCATTCTGAAAGGACATTTTTTTTCCCCTCCCCTGCCAGGTACCAGCTTTCAGCTGCACAAAAGATGTGGACCTCCTTTGTCATGTTTTCTGTTTCATAATGCACCAAAGGTTTTCAGTAGCCTGACAGAGCTATGTTGTTGTACTTTTGTGGCAGAATGTGGATTGAGATTAACTTGCTGAAATAAGGAAAGAAATGAGGGGAAAAAATACTTGCTGAAATAAGTAAGGTCTTGTCAAAGGGCTTTTCCCATCATACATGCCAAGTTTCTAGTAGAATAGAGTTAAAGGAAACGTAATACGCCTCTTTTTTTTTTTTCAAAACTTGACTGAACTTCCTAGTGTCTCCATGACATGTCTGAGACATCCATTGGTCAAAATATCAATGAGCTGTGGCAACTCAGCTCTCATTTAAGCACGTCTTATATATGTTATTGTATATAAATTGTATATATGTTAATAAGAGCTTTCATTTGTCTATTTTCTGTACAGTGATCGAAAATAACCGAGTCAAATTCCCCGTCTTGTTTGACCTGACTGGTTTAATGTGGATGGAGTCAGTCGGTCGGTTTGACTCCGCCTCTCTTCTCTTCAGACAGTGCGGTTACATGCACATCTAAATCGAGCTATTGGCAACAATCTAGCTAAGGATTTAACTGGAGTTTCCGAGAAATCCAAGTATACATGCGCGGAAGAGGATCAAATTATTGACAATTAGTATAATTAATAATTAGTAAACAAGTGCAGCAGAATTGAAGACGTAGAAAGAGGACAGCAACCCGGGAAGATATTGACGCTAAAAGATACAGCAGCTCTGTACATATCGTAAATACTAAGCCTGAGCATGTTGCAAGTAAGATGCACGCAAAGTCTTCTTCTTCTGCTACTGTGTTGTGATGCCGTGACTGTTGTTATTCCCGCTTCCGCGGTCTTGTCACTTCCAAAAAGGGGTGTCCCAGGCCGGTCAATAGCTCTGCTATAGCTGCAATAGCTCGATTTAGAACCACATTATCTGGCTAATAGCTCGATTTAAGAACTCCGGTGTATATGTGGCCTTTAAAACTTCAATATCAGTCGGACTAAGGCATATTTTCAACTTTCTGTTAATGCATGTAAACGTACTGAGTGAGAATAGCTTTTTAAAAATCAATGTTTTAGTTTTCCCCCACCCTTTTCAGTGGAACAACAAATCTTGCATGGTGTGAAGTTGGATGGAGAGAAAGATGTGAAGGCTGATCTGGGTCTGTGATGTCACAGTATCTTGTAAATCTGAACAACTCACTGAATTCTACACAATTTTAGACTTCACACAAAGGATTGGTATTTTTTATCTGATAGTCATGCCAGACACCCAATCAAATGTGCTCACGTTTTTGTTTCTTTCAACATATCATCGCGCTGATGAGATTTATTTCCAAAGCAGAGTTACAGAGAACTTTCAATCATAATTTTAATTTAATAAATGTTTAATTATACAGATTAACCACAAAAATACCTGATAAAATGATTTATTATGCACTTGTTACCGTATACATTTTACTGTGTAAATTTAAATAACTTAGTATAACTGCGATTTCTTCTCTTTATTCAAAAAAGTTTTCTAATATGTCACCTTAGTGTCACACGAGCTTGACCCAAGTTCAGAGCAACCACAAATCAGGAATCTGTCCAAGTCACTCGTCAGATGCATCGCATAACACAGTCACGAGCTCCTCATTACAGAAGAGCCATGTCCTTTCCTGCTACTTTTTTTTCTCCTTCACTTCTGAATACAACCCAGCGAGAGCCAACTTCATATGGTTAACCAGCATTTAGATTTCCTTTTCTCCCCATGAAGAAGAAGAAAAGTAAGACAAAAGAAGTGGTGGGAAGCGTGTCATGACGTGGCCTCGAGGAGTCCAAGGAGAAGGGTGGAGGCGACTTTCAGCTTCACGCTCCCTCACGCAAGCTGCTGTCATCCCAAGCTGGAAATCAACCCCTCTCAGGCGTCAAATGGCGCAAGAATTAAGCGTTCAATCTCCAAAATTAGGCTGCCTTACGTATTCTTTTCTCACACACATGATTTCTCATAATCAGTCACATAGTTACGTGGAGGATGCTGCAATGAGGTGTTGTTTCTTTCTTTATTTTGTTACGTTTGGTCGTGATCATGTGACCGTTGTCGATGGATGCTTCGCACCGTGCAGCTGAAATACGACCAGAGAGCTCAGGGAGAGATTTTGCAGGAGCAATAAAAGTCCATACATGACAACATCGATGTATGTCAGTGTTAAGGACAGGGTTAGTGCCAGGTCAGGAGCTGGCCTGCATCAATTGCACTGCAAAAACTAATTTCTAAGACAGTTGAAGACAGTCTCGTTTCCAGAGATTTTTCTTTTTTTTTTTTGTCTATTGGAAAGACTATTTTGTTAGTTTTTCACAACTGTAGTCAGGAACAATTTTCCTACTCTATTGGCAGATATTTAGATTAGATGGAGGAATATTAGGCTTATTTCAAGAGGGGCTGTTTTTGCAGTGTGCGTGGGACTTTTTATGTATGTTCATACATGTTTTTAAGACAAAAATACCAACAAAACAACACTAGTTGAATCCTTTGTTGGAGTTAAAAACACTTTTGACTCCTTATAATTGATTGTTTGTGAGGAGAAGCGACAAACTGCCAGTCAATTTGATCAAAGCAGCATTTATCATCTGTTTTTGCCCAGTGGGATCAGATTTATTTTTTTAAAGCACCTGAGCAGAAAGCTGATCAACATTTTGTCTTTTCTTCTTTGCATTTCAACACGTTTCTTGTGGAAATCACTGATTTGAGGGTATGAGACTCAAACAAATACGTTTTGGTAATAACTGCATAATATCTGTGGTAATCATATTCTCAGTTATAATTTCTGTTGGATCCTGAAGAAGATTGAAGCGTAGGTAAACGTTGTGATTTAATTAAACAACAAACTTCTGTTAAATATCAAAACTCCGGACTGTTATCCTGCAAACAAATGAGTTAAAGTATTTTGCAGTGAAGGCTTCAAACTGCAGGGATCTTGGGCTGCAGCTTGACTTCAGTTTATTTCTCCTTTTTCCTCTGGAGCTCAGTGAAATCCCCCTGATCCTCAACACGAGGCTCGTGAGCGTACCCCCCGTTCCCCCCCTGCCCCTAAAAAGCACATCTGGTCCTCAGTACGCCCCCGGGGCCTCCTTTTGCAACCCCTCCCAGACATGAACTTGGCCTACCTAAATGTTTTTGTTCAAGCAGCCTGAGTCTGACTTATGAAGAGGGGAGGAGGAATGGAGAGGGAGAGGGAAGGAATTTTAAAATAAACGGCCTTTTATTGACACAATTGAAAACATTAATATGAGAAACGTATGGGACGGCGAAGAGAGGGGTTCAGGCATACCAGCGAGAGCGTAGGAGACTGACAGAAGCGGGAAACAGAGAAAGGGTGTGGCTCAATTACATCATCTGATCATCACCGGCTCACCACCAGTCGTCTTTCCACCTTAACAAATCCATCAGGTGGTTGGTTTCGGCACCGGTCCGTCACACCATCACCTTCCCAGTCAATACACCCGGAAGAGTAGACGTGTTGTCAGAAGGTCGTCTTCAGCCTGAAGACCCTATGTCTATTGTCCAATCAGAAACCAGTCAGACCGTCAATCACATGGAAGCAATTGATGAAAAACAGCTGTACTCACCCGTTACTTCCTCCCCTCCTCCCCCGCCGGCTCCCCAGATGACTGAGTTCATTGTTAAAGCAGCTCGGCCCACTTTCTCTACAAACCCATACAGCTCCAATTTTACCAACATTATTTCAAGTCACTCCAACTCTCTTCTTCTTCTTCTCGGTCTCAATGTAATTTTTTTTTTTTTTCATTCTTTACATAAAAGTGACTCATGTTCCAAATCCAAAGTGACTCGTGTAGGTGTTCGGCTCAGGGCAGCGGATCTAGCGCCAAAATGAATCCGATGAAGTAAGAAAAAAAGAAACTCATTGTTTTAGTTTTTGTCTAAATAACATCCAAGAATGCTAAAATTAACTCGTGGAGAAGTGTTAAGTCTACTCACTTCTTCTAAGAGTTGGAAAGATTCAAGTTTATCTAGCCGACTCCTCAAGTCCTGCAAGATGAAAAGGATTTATTCAGCACCAGTGGTGGACAGTAACGGAGTAAATTTACTTGAGTACTTTACTTAAGTACATATCCAGAGGATTTGTACTTTACTTGAGTATTAGATTTCTTTGATACTTATTACTCTTACTTGAATACATTTCCAAGACAAATATTTTTACTTTTACTCAAGTACATTTCTAAGAAGGCTGAAAAGTACTCGTTACTTTCAGGTCTGCTCTTTTTTCTTCTTCCCTAAAATCCTATTGGACACAAGCTGTTTTTGTAGGAGACCTATCACAGTGCACGCTCTCCACTGGGATGTACGTAAAGCGGAAATACGTCAAGCCTCCTCAAAACGATACCGCCAAAGTAGCCTGCGTTTGTCAAGACAGAGCCGCAACAAGTCAAGACATAGCCGACTCGGAGCAGGGACTTTCACAAAATCCTTTGCCGTATCTTAACTCAATGTTTGAGTTCGACCGAGTAAACAACGAGGGCACAGACAAACCACAGACATTTATTTTCAAATGTTTATTGTGTCTGCCGAAGCAGAACTACCTCTCTGCTTTCAACAACTGGTTTCAAAGAGTTAATTCTCAGAAACAAGAGTTAAAAGATCCTTAAATTAATTTAGAAAAAATATAGTAATTTACTGATGTGGAAAATAAGAAATTTACTCTTACTCTTACTCTTACTTTTACTTAAAGTAAATTTAAAAGCATTTACTTTTGGATACTTAAGTACCTTTAAAAGCAAGTACTTTTCTACTCTTACTCGAGTAATATTTTGACTGAGCTACTTTTACTTGTAACGGAGTAAATTTTGACCAGTAGTATTTGTACTCTTACTCAAGTACTGGGGTCGAGTACTCTGTCCACCTCTGTCTGTAGCCGGTCCCAGCGGTCGGCCTGCAAACGGTGGACATATCCTGGACGGATGACCAGAATGCAACGCTCTGAGTCTCATCAAGACATGTGGGGAAAGGGAGTCGCAGGACCAAGCCACTGAGCGTCCATCTGGTGGAGCGCCACGGTTGCAGCACACCCTCTTTCCTTCCTAACACGGACATTGTTAAATAAATCATATGTTCCTTACAAAGTCTTAAAAATAAGCCCTGTCATCTTGTAACTGTTATTTCACACAAACTAAACCAAAAGTAGACTTTTCCTGCTTCCAAAGAATTTCTTTACAAACCTTGTTTTTTTTTTTTTTAAAGCTGCCTCTGAACAATGACAAGACTGCAGCGATGCCCTTCAGACGGACCAGACCAGACGGGGACGCCGCCGTGTTTCGTGACTTCCAAACCCGCTGCGTCAGCTCAAACGCACCGTGCCAACTGTACAGCACGGTGGAGGAGGGGTAAGGATTTGAGTTGGGCCTGCCGCCACGGTACCTGGCCACCTCCGAGTCCCTCCGTCCACCATGAACCACTCTGGATGCCAAAGTGGAGCCGGCGTGTCCAGTGTGAGGCGGGCGGCTAAACCTCGGCTGTAGCCGGGTCACCCGACTGGACGACGACCCCAAACACACCAGCAAGTTTAAAACAGAAAGACAGAGAAAGAAGTGAATCCATGCGCTGCACTGGCCCAGTTTCCACGCTTCAGATCTATTGAAACGCTGGCGTGGGATCTTACAACAGTTGTGCATATTTGAACACTTGCACTCTTTAAATAATTACAGCAACATTGCAAAGGAGGGTGGGCCTAATTCTCCCACAACAATGCAACACATTAAAAACATCAGACAGACAACAATAACTTATTAAAGTTGCTGCTGCTAAAGTCCCTCTGCAGCCATGGAATCATGGGGTGCACATAGTACTATATCATGGTTTAGTTGTTAAAATAACAACAATACGTTGTAATAGGTCATGTGTTTTTGCTTATCTGAAGGTGTACTAGCCTAAATTTAAGACTTACGGACCAAAGTGTTGATTATTATTTCCTGATATGTAAATATTGGAATTAGAGTAGAAGAGGGTGCACTTTCTTTTTCACTAGACTGCAGACGATTATGCTGTTTATGTTCAAGTATTTGGATTTATGTTCTCCGATGGAAAACAGATATCAAACTTGTTTGAAATCACGTCAAAAAAAGCAGCATGTTGAGAATGATTTCATTTGTAATTAACAGTAATAAAGATGATACAGCTCGCTAGAGGCATTTCATAGATCACACCCTGTTGTATTTCTGCAGCTTCCTCCTGTGTGTTTAATCCTGTTTGTAAGATTTATATATATATTTATATATATTTTATCCTTCAATTCTGAGTGAATTTTTTTCTCTAGGTTCCCTTTCTTGACATCAAACTAGAAGCCACTTCAAAGCCCCTCTGTGACTGTGAGCGTGGATCAAGTGTGATTTTTTTCCCCTCCTTGCGAGGAGATGCAAAGCAGGAGTGCAGCCGAGCAAAGCCTGCATCTGGCAAGTCTCACATTTCAAACACTGCATTTTTGTACGTTTCAGCGTGTGCATTACAAAAGTTTCATTAAAAATGGTATTACTTCAACACAAGCTCATCCTGGGTCTTAACACTAAGAGTCAACACCTTTTTATTAAACTAAAAACCCTGAAAATGTGGGCAAATCATGCCAAGGCCTCCAGGTGCGACTGAAAGCAGGAACCTTCCTGCTGCCAGTGCACCACCTTACTTTGGAGCATATTAGGATATTTACACTAACTGTTGATAATCCTCAGATTCAAAACTTAAATAGTCCATAAAAGAGTTAAAGGTGGACAGAAGAAAACTAAGTTTTTTTTTTGTTTAGTACTGAAATTCTTTACACATTGATAACACTTAGTGAAATGCTTTCACATAAAAAAAAAATACATAAATCATCTGTGAAAGAGAAAAGGCTCTATAAACACCATGTAGTGATTGTGAGTGAACAACTATGTCTGGACTTCTGAGGAGGCTTTAGTGATAGGACGTGTGGCTTTAGTGGCAGCTTTGGAAGGAAAAGGGGGTGTACTTTTTGTTTTATAAAAACAATCTCTGGCTCTCATGTTTCTTTCTACGACGGAGTATTAGGGCCAAACTAAGACAAAAAAAAAATTGGAAATTACGAGAATAAAGTCATAATATAATGAGAATAAAGTCGTAAAATTACGAGAATAAAGTCATAATATTAGGAGAATAAAGTCGTAATATTACGAGAATAAAGTCGTAAAATTACGAGAATAAAGTCGTAACATTACGAGAATAAAGTCGTAATATTACGAGAATTTAGTCGTAAAATTCAGAGAATAAAGTCGTAAAATTCCGAGAATAAAGTTGTGACATTACGAAAATAAAGTCATAATGAATAAAGTGGTAATTTATGAGAATAAAGTCATATTATGAAAATAAAGTGGTAATTTATGAGAACTCTAACAGGAAGAATAGTCTTCTCCGTGTTAAAATGAAGAATATTGAGCATCTTGTGAAGTTATATTTATAATATATTACAACTTTATTCTCGTAATTTCCTTTTTTTGTTTGGCCCTAATACTCCGTCGTATCTTTCCAATATCTCTTTCATAAAAAAAAAAAAAAAAAAAAGCGCTCTTCTGGACAAAGTTCTGTTGATCCTGATATCATGGTTGACACTTTATGAGGTGTGTTCAATGTGTCATGCGTCGTGTTGCGGCCGTGTCTTAGAGGAATGATGGGAAATGAAAGGCCCGGAGGGGGGCAAGTAACATTAATATCTTCCTCCGCCACTGTCGCATGGAGAAGTGAGAGCAGAAACAAACACGGAGGTGTTTGCCAGGCCAGGTTTCCGGGGCGTGGAGCAGGCTGCATCCCAGCAGTCGCCATATGGACACATACTGAAGACAGGACAGGAATGGAGGGATGGAGGATAGGTCAGTGCAAATGAGAGGGGGGGGTAAAGACAATAATGGAGAAGGGAAAACCACATAGGACTCTGTGTAAGGAAGAAAGGAAAAGATTAATATTCACAGAAGAGAGGCAGGAAGAGTGCACAGGATGGAGGGAGGATTTTTTTCAAGAAGTTGAGGATGGAAAGCTGCAAATTGGTGACAGGTGGGACTTACGGAAGGGTTGCAAGGTAGGAAAGAGGACGCAAAACATTTCAAATGATTAGCATGGCTGGACTTTGAGCGGGAAAAGAAAAATGACAAAAAAAAGATTAAATACAGGAAAAACGGAGTTAGGACAGAAGAGGTAGCATAGGAAAGGCACAAAAACAGAGGAAGAGAAAAGTGGGGAAAGAACTGAATTTACGGGATAAGGATGTGTGGAAAGGCTCAAAAAAGCAAAGGAAAAGTTGGACATTTAACAGTGAAATAAAGCAGGGATTCAAGTGAGAAATGCAGGAGGTAGATATGAAGAACGGAGGACACGGGAAAACGGGTGCACAGCAGGTTATCGTCTTGTAAATCAGTTTAATCAAATTTCAGATTTTGGTGTTTAGTAAGAATATTTGAACCATCAGTGACATCAAGAGCCCTTCACAATAAAAGCCTCATGGGGTCAGATCCACCTTAGCAACCGTTTGTAATAAGGTTTTTAATAAGCCTGTCAATCATGTCAAAATATCCCCCAGGACATTTAGAAATGAACAACCCCAAGTTAATGTTAATCTATGAAGAGGCAGTTAAAGAAGTGAATAAATCTTTGTAAAAAACACCACTTTGACTTGAGTAGTTTAAGGTTCCCCATTACCCGTTAAAGTGGATACTTATCCATTAGACAGGCCCTCAGAGAAACAATTCATCACTTCTTAAGTTCGTTGAGGTTTTGCTGATGCTCAGCTTCTCACTGTGATCGAGGTCAACGCTTCCAGTGTCTTGCAGCAAAATGATAAACTAGTGCATAGGTTTGCCTAAAATCTTTGTGTGCCTGCAAATCTAAAATATTTTGAAGATTGCTGCCCAACAAAATGCTTAGTACTAACTGATATATGAAAGATGAATCACCTGTTGAATTTCACGTGACAGCCGAGTCCGAGTAGTCTGACATAAATGAGAGCTTTACATCCTAACAGGATGTTGAGGGCGAGTCGCACGGCACCATTTCAAGCGTAATAAACCACAGCAAGACTGTTTTGTAAATAACATTTATTTGAAAACCAGGGGTCAGGTAATCTGTTTTTTGTGGCCAGTTTAGCTGCTGCCCTGTTTGGCGGCCAACCTCTTGTCCCTCTCCTCGGCGATGGTCAGACGGATACCCTTTCCTCTGGGCAGGGACACCCATGGCTTGTTGCCCTGGAAACAAAACGAAACAGATGAGAATAAGGTCATGCTGCTCATAAAAGTTAATGCTCAGGACACACAAAAAAAGGTCAATTGTGTAGCTTTTTGTGAAATTATCCAGTACTTTATAATTTGTCTTTTCAACCAAGTTTTCCGTTTCATCAAATAAAACAAACTGGTTTGATATTACAGTTAATTAAAACTGACACACCCCTCAAGTTCTTGTTGCTGGCCTCCAATAAAGTTTAAATAAAATCCAAGTACTGTAATTAAAAGTCTGCGTCTTCTGAGGATTTTATCCAAATGTAATCAGCCGTCCTTCCTTTCTGTCTACAGTAAGCCGTACTGTCTGAGCCTCGAAAGTAAACTTACATTTCACACTTCCAATTCTACAACCTGAGTTAAACTCAGTTTTAAGCACATTTTAGTGGCGCTTTTTTTCTGTTCACAAATTTAAAAATCAACTTAAATCTCCGGTGTGATAAGTGGCATCAAGATCATACGTGACCTAAATACAGAACGGGAAGTGGACTATCCAGGGAGTTATGTTACCATCATATCTGAAGGATGTTTCTTTGAAAAAGGTCATGGAGCTCAGCACTTCTTAGAGGATTGGTAGTTTATTTTCATTGCTGATCAAAACCACTTAGTCATCATTGCTCCAAACTTGCCCGTTTCCAAAAAACTAATCTAGACCTTATTGTTTTAATCTTTTGTCCCAAATATTCAAATCCAAGACAGATATTTGATGGTGGGCGTGGTGCATGTTTAATGAAACCCAGCCCAGATGCATGTTCTGTAAGCACATCTGCATTCCCACATCTTTTAAACCCCCAACACACACTCAGGAAAGTATAAATCTGCATCCTCACCTTGCCGATGACGAAGATGTTGGAGAGCCTGGTAGCGAAGCTGTTGCCTGTGCTGTCCTTGACGTGCACTACGTCAAAGGAGCCAGGGTGACGCTCCCGGTTGGTGATCACACCAATACGCCCCAAGTTAGCACCACCAGTCACCATGCAGAGGTTACCTGGAGGGAGCAGAGCATTAGAAGGTCAGGTAGGTTCCTCTGGGAAAGATTAATCAACATGCTTGAACCTGGTTCAGTTTAACTTACTGGTATCAAACTTGATAAAATCTGTGATCTTGCCGGTGTCCAGGTCAATGCGGACGGTGTCGTTGACCTTGATGAGCGGGTCGGGGTAGCGGATGGTGCGGGCGTCGTGGGTCACCAGGTGGGGGATTCCTTTAGTGCCGATGATGATTTTCTTCACCTTGCACAGCTTGTACTGCGGACGGAGGAGATGCGTTAGAAGAAAGGGCACCAATGTGCAAAAGGTGTCTGTTGTATCGAATTAAACAAGTTGATTCAGTTCTAGCACAAGATATGAATCTTCACAGTAGGGCTGTTCGATTTTGCCCAAAAATAAAATCTCGATTTTTTTTCTCTCAAAATCCGATTACGATTATTTTGTGAATTGACAAAAGGCAAAGAAATGATTTCAAATATGCTGTTTTTTTATTGAACATTTGCCCCATTGGGCTTTAAGTGCAAACTTTGCTCTTATTAAACCAAAAATGAATGAATAAAGTGCAAAACTCTGTAAAATAAGTTGAAAAAAAGTTTTAAAAAATATAATAAAATATAAAGTTTTATCTCTGAAAAAAAAAAAAAATCAGCAAATCAGCACTTGCAAACATACAGTAAGTTATATTTCCAATTAAATAAAACAAGACATTTTCTAATTAAACTAAACTGGGTCTTTGCATGCTAAATAATAATGCAACCCATGAAGGAGGTAGAGGTGTGTAATGTCAGTCATTACATTTGCTGTTCCCATTTGCAAGTTTTTTACAAGGAACACGAGCCGGTCTACCCGGTGGCATGTTAGTATATCACCATGGTTCCAACGCTCCCTCCTACACTAAAGAGCCTCTCTGATGGGGCACTTGTCGCAGGTATTGAGAGGTATTTCCATCAATCATTAATATGTGTGCAGACAAGGTTAAAAAAAAAAAAAAAAAGAAAAAGTGAAAAATCGATTTTACGATTTTCACGTTTTAACATCGTTCTAATTACATAATCGCGATTACGATTTAAAATCGATTAATCGAACAGCCCTACTTCACAGTGCTATATCGCTTCATTTTTCCATCTCGGTCTGTCACCACTGACACTGCTGGTCTCATATGCATCCTCCATCAACCCCACAGATAATTTATAACCAGTTTTAAACTACTTCAGTGGTCACAGCTGATCGTCAGAGTTGGCACAATGAAAAATCAAGTCTTAACTCAGACCTGCAGCAACAGATTCACAATCTTCTCTTTCAGACTGATGGCATCATATTCATGACCCAGAATTTTGCTTTAATCTTGATAATAGATTTAATTAAAAATGACACAGAAGGTTTAACTCATGTTTATCAATTCTTCAGGGGCTGAAAAAGCAAACCTTAAGGTTTGAGAGCTTTATGAAAGGAAGGCTTTGGTGTTTTTGATTTAAACCGGTCGGACACTTGCCAAGTCTGCCTAGAACTCCCAAATCTAGAAACTTGGTTGGGATGAAACTAATTTTGAGCACATGAAGTAAATAGTGAAATAAAAAGTGCTAAACTCCTTCAGCTGGAAAGACGCTGCAATTCTTGAAACAGAATTTGAACAAATCCAGGGAGTTATGTTACCATCATATCTGAAGGATGTTTCTTTGAAAAAGGTCATGGAGCTCAGCACTTCTTAGAGGATTGGTAGTTTATTTTCATTGCTGATCAAAACCACTTAGTCATCATTGCTCCAAACTTGCCCGTTTCCAAAAAACTAATCTAGACTTTATTGTTTTAATTAGTGATGCACCGATTGTTCGGTAACCGAAATTGTTCGGCCGAAAATGGCAAAAAAACACTTTCGGTGTTCGGTGGAATAAGTGGGAAAAAAACCGAACAATTAATAACAGCGTTGTAATATAAATAGACTGGCCGCTCCGTAATGGTTGCGCACCACATAAAGTGTTGGCCAACAAAAAACTAACCACATAAGAATTTTACCTAACATTCACCAGCAGGTGGAACCAAAACAACATAAATCAATCTATTACAGGTGCGTTTAGATGACGAAATCAAACAGCGAAGAGCGTGGAGTGAAGTGGTGCGGTGCAAACATGTCAGCAGTGTGGAAGTATTTTAGAGTGGCAAAGAAAAATACAAGAATGGCTGTTTGCAATGAATGTGAAATGATAAAAAACCCTGAGTGCTTTAATGCATTTTTATTGTTTTAAGGCCTATGTTACAATGTTCAGTCAGTTAAGCCTAACGTAAGCTCAAAGATGGCCAAAAGATGTATTTTGCTAATTTATTTATTTTAAGTTATTGTTCTTTGCTGGTATAATGTCTGCTGGAATATTTAAGAAATGCTGGGAAATTAAAAAATGTTCAGTTTTTTATGTTCAACAAATGTTTTCTACCTTGTAATTTTGTAAAAGATTTTTTTCTTTTAAAAGCATGCCTAAATCAAATTTATTTGATTTATGCAATGGTGAAAAAAAATCGGCAAAATAAATGAAAAACTGCAAAGAACCATGTTCGGTATTGTTCGGTATTCGGCCAAGTGTTTATTATTATTTTCGGTTTCGGTCACAAATTTTCATTTCGGTGCATCACTAGTTTTAATCTTTTAATCTACGGAAACAAATTTAACAAAAGATCCTGCTGGCTGCTAGTCCCAACAATCGAACACTTCCTGATACTGAAGCAGCTGCTCAGTCTTGAGTTTAAATCAGAAGTTCAGATGAACGACTGACTCAACTCTCAGAAACTCTTATATTTGAATGCGCCTTTAGAGAACAACCAACATAGAGACGCCGTGTCTGGCACGGTCGCTCTAAAAACACTTTTCATGAAGAAGGCATTTCCTTATGCTGTTTTTGTTTCAGGTTGTGCTGTGACCTCTTCACTGCCATTATTGTTTAGCTGCAGAAATGTGCCACATCCAGTAGGTGATGTTTCTGTGGCTAATGTTGAGGTATTCAGCTGGGAGTGTGGAGAATTCAACCGCGGAAATCCCCTTACTGATAGCATATTTTAGGAATATTTGGACACGGTTACTTGCAACAAGCTTCAAATCAAGCTACTTCTTCATGACACTTGAGGGGAGCAAATCGATCCAAACTCGCATCAACAGCCAACAAGTTCCACGGTTTGACCTCTCAAAGGTCCGCTAGGATCATGAGGCAAGAGTTTGACACGTTTTTGCTTCTCCCCCTCCTAAGCTCAAGACTAAATATACAAAAGAAGAGAGAGTAATGGAAAATAAAAGGACCCAGTGAATCTGTAGTTTACTGCCACATAGCCTTTTAATGCAGGGGTTCTTAACCTTTCTGACCTTGGGGCCCAATTTTTTCAGTACAGAGTGGCCCGGGGCCCATTAAATATAAACACTGTATAGCAGGGGTATTCAACTTTAAGAGGTCCATTTAGAGAAAATTTACTCAAGCGAAGGTCCAGAACATCATTTTATATATATATATATATATATATATATATATATATATATATATATATATGTGTGTGTGTATATATATATTCAAGTAGCCTCATAGTTGTATCAACATCTGCATCTGACTGTTATATTAAAAAAAGTACATATTTGCCAATTAACATGTTTAACTTGAATGAAACATATTTTTTTCTCTTAAAAATAAAGTAGATTTTATTTTATTTTTCAAATGCTATCTTATTTTATTTCTCTACCAGCAGTTTGAATTTCCCCTTTTCTTTGTTAATTGTCTCAACACATTTTTATACTAAATTAATATAAACACATCTTAACAATTTAAGGTTCAGGTTCAGGTTCTCATATGCATGTGGAGGTGCTCATTGATGAGCCTGAAACGATATTTAGTTTTAATTATGTTCACTGTGGAGAAAGCTGCTTCACAGCTGTATCTGGACCCAAACATGGGTGTTTTAAGATGCTCAGCTTATTTTTCTGTGACTTCAGTTCAGACTTGAGTGGATATGTTTGATGAAAAACTTTGTGTTTTGTTTCAGTGGCGTTTCACTTTCGCACTTTGAACGCCACGGTCTCTGAACGTATGAGACACTGGTTTTGTCCCAGTGGGAAGACTGAACAGGATGAATTTGTCCATTCCGGGTTGCATATTTAAAAATACAGCGAGGACAAAACTTAGTTTGATTTTACTTTAAGTTATTTACATTAATAAGTTGTCAGGGCTCAGTGTGTCGGGTTCATCCGAGCCTGATCAGCTGCGACGGGCACAGCCCGCACCGCAGCTCTCTGGTCGCGCTGCAGCAGTTACTTTCCGATGCTTTTTCGAAAGCCCGAACAGTCCAGTCCAGCAGACACGACAGCCCACGCATCTACATCTACCATCCTTCAGCAGTAACGATGGAGCCCACCGCCCGAGCGGCAGCCTCAGCCGACCTCCCCGGCCGCGGGGACGCGCCGGGATAAAGGTTCACGCCGCGCTCGCTCGCTCTGGGCGCAGACCCAATTAATCGATCCCTAATCCTGGCGGATCTAAACCTACTCTGTGCAAAATGAAGGATTTTCTCTGTAAAGACACACCCTTTCTCTTACACGTACAGCTAGCTGAGTGTCTTCTTCTCCTCATTTGGTCGGGAGTTGCTTTGCAGTCCCGCGGCCCCCGCGGCCCACACGTACAAAACTGAATTTTTTTTGGCGGCCCACTAGATGGCGCTCGCGGCCCAAGTGTGGGCCGCGGCCCTATGGTTAAGAATCACTGTTTTAATGGACACCCATGTTGTTCAAAGTGAAGTTCAGCTCTCACCTTGGCCTCCTCGGCGGTGATGCGGTGGACGGTGAAACGTCCCTTCACATCATAGATGAGACGGAAGTGCTCACCGGTCTTCTCGATGCTAATAACATCTGTGTGATGAGGGGAAAAAAAAAAAATTTAGGAATCCGTTCAGCAAGGAGTTTTACAGCCCTGTGTCTCAGTAATATTGGTCAGTGTGGTAATTTACACTCATCTTGAGCCTGTGATGCTGTACTGGGGGAAATTTAAAGCTAAACTACATCCCACATCTCCAGGAACCTTTTTTTCTTTTTTAAGCTTTTTTCAAGTTTTCTACCTAAACACATTAAAAACCTATCATTTTCAAAACAGAAGAGCAAATCCACCATTTATTTAGAACTGACCACAACTGTGGGACAGCAAGTGTGCAGACACATGAACATATTCTGCCTCCAACAGATATGTATGATACATGAAGCAAAGAAGTATCAATTCAGGGGCCATAAACTCTCCTTTTGTGTTTAGTGACAGTCGTTTGACCAACATTAATAGACTTCTATGGATTTATGACCAAATGTCAGGGTACACAGTTCTTTAGATACACTTTCCGCACATGCACAACACTAAAATTCCTTGGATGTTCAGCTCATACCATCTTACAGATATACAGTGAAATGGTTTCAACCTGTATAGTCAGGCTCATGATCAGGGACATTGTAATCCTCTAATGTTTGCATATACAGGACTGTCTCAGAAAATTTGAATATTGTGATTTTCTGTAATGCAATTACAAAAACAAAAATGTCATACATTCTGGATTCATTACAAATCAACTGAAATATTGCCAGCCTTTTATTATTTTAATATTGCTGATCATGGCTTACAGCTGAAGAAAACTCAAATATCCTACCTAAAAAAAATAGAATATTCTGGGAATCTTGATCTTAAACTGTAAGCCATAATCAGCAATATTAAAATAATAAAGGGCTTGCAATATTTCAGTTGATTTATAATGAATCCAGAATGTATGATTATTTTTTTTTTTTTTTTTTTTTTTTTTTTTTTTTAAATTGCATTACAGAAAATAAAGAACTTTATCACAATATTCAAATTTTCTGAGACAGTCCTGTAAATACTCAACCAAGATCCCACAGCGCAGGCGTCCCTTGGATTTGCAAATTAAAATGGCACACCTCGATATGAAGCTGCTAACTGCCAATGAGGCGGAGAAACGGACAGATGTGAACGAAGCCTGTGTCTTCGGCGCTGCATCCAGCTCTGCAGTGTTGCTTTGTTTACAACTGATGATAAACTGAGAATTTAAGAGAGCGTGACACCAAGATAATTGACTGCCTCTGATGAGAAACCATTTATAGACAATTCCCTTCACCTTGCATCTGAAACTGCTGTGATGCAGGGATTTAAAACAAAGACAGACCAGTGTTGTAACCCAGAAATGAAGCCTCACATTACCTTTGATTTTCAAAACGACAGGATTAAAATCAAGTCTCAATTGCATGAAACTTAGTTATTTTTGCTCACAATTTCCAATAATTCAACACAGAACAACTGATGTTGCAATCACTGACCAATCACCCACCCTCCTCTACACTGCTCCATCCCACACCATGAGGACAAAGAGAAACATCCAACTAAAATCCTGGTATGACTACAAAAAGACTATGGAGCACCCGCCCCACAACTTACAAAGATTATGTTCTCCAGCTATCAAAGCCCATCTTAACTCCACGTTTCCATTAGATCGCTGGTGATCTCTTTATCATCTGATAATCAATACTTTGACATCTATGCAGGACACTGTCAAGTGATGGTTTTCAAATTATACACAAGGAGCAGCTGCTTTAAAGTGTGGATGTTGTAGCTGGAGCTCAGAACTTCTTAGAGGAATTGGTTGAGTAGTTTCAGCTCATTGCTGATCAAACCCAAATATTCATCACTGCTCCCATCAATATAGTTAAAATCTTTTAGACTGAAAATGTACAAAACTTCCACATTCTTGTACAGTTCTGACATAAAATGTTTATCTCTGAAAATTTGAGAGGTAGATAAACGTCTTTCTTTTCAAAAAGACCCCAAAAGGCCGGTGTCTCCTCTCCAGACCGAGCATGGCTGTCAAACACTCACCCATGAATCCAGCAGGATAGGTGACATCAGTGCGGACTTTGCCGTCGATCTTGATGAACCTCTGCATGCAGATCTTCTTCACCTCATCCCCGGTCAGGGCGTACTTCAGGCGGTTCCTGAGGAAGATGATCAGGGGCAGGCACTCCCTCAGCTTGTGGGGACCGGTGGAGGGACGAGGAGCCTGACGAGAGAATGAGAGATATTAAAAAAGATCTGACAGAGCTAACACACAAAAATAAATAGATTAAAGACAAATGTATCTGCTTGCAGAGAAGGATCATATAGATAGAATAAGCTTTGACAGACACGGATTTTTTTTTTCTGCTCACTGAACCCAGATTTAAATAGTTACAAACAGTAATAGACAAATGGCTCTTATCAACATATTAACTTTTTACCTATCCTAAGTTCCTAAGTCACTTTTGTACAGACTCACCCGGCACTTTAAGACCTCATTTTGTACATTTCTGGTCTACATTTTATTTTACTGTTTATACATTTCATCTCTTACATATTGCTTTTATAATTGTATTGTGTTGCACCAATCACCAAAAACAAATTCCTCGTGTGAAAACTTGGCAATAAACCCTTTTCTGATAAAAAGGTTCTGATATACAATTTTAAAGTGAAAGGGTGCAGCAGTATGAGGTAGACATGGTTATTGAAAGGTGCATTGTTAAGAGCATATGATTGTGGTTATCATTATTGCATAGTGATTGATTACTCTGAGTGATGAGAGTTCATGAGAGCAACAGTTTGGGAGGAAGAATCCGTCCCGAGAGTGGAGGTTTTGGCATACAGCGTTAAGAAAATGTATGCAATTCCTAAACCTTTAACTTCTCTTTAAATCCATTCACAGAAGTAAAAGATCAACTTAATAATATTGATTATCTCCTGGTTTGCATGTGTGTGTTGGATGCCAGGCCAATAACACTCATTTCTCCTCACAGTTACAAAGTAAAAACAAAAGTCTTCCCCCTCAGTGATGAATGTAAACACCATAGCATAGCATAACATAATATAACATAACCATAGTTCATGTTTTAAAGGGAGAGAGTGACGTCACGTACGAAGACTCCGGTCAGCTTGTCCAGCATCCAGTGCTTCGGCGCGGCGACGCGCTTCAGGTGCTTCTTCGGTCCTCTGGCCTGCAGGAGAGGAGACAAAACCAGTCAGCAAGAGCGGAAAAAAACACCAACATTTATATGTCTCAAAATCTAAAATCATGGATATTTAAATGCAGAGTTTAAGCTGTGCCGCCTGGACCACCACGTTAGCATGTTAGCTCCGCCGGGGCGGCCCAGTCAAGATCTCGCTCAAACACTTATTTTTTCGGGACGATTAAAAAAGTACACAATCCAAACTTTTGAGAGTTATTGATTGTGAATCAGATCCACGGCGTGGTTGCCCCCCCCGCCTCTACCAGTCTGTCTTCCACCCGCTGCTAGCGGTGGTAGCCGGAGTGACCGGGGGGGCATGTACTTTTTAAAATCATCGTTTTAGAGTAAGCATCGCTGCACTTTAATACAATATCCACTCTCACGGCTGAGAGATGTGTGGTATTTCACTCTAAGACTGAAACGTGTTGGGTAAATGCGACGGCAGATGGAGATGTTTGGGGATTATTTCGGAGCAGAATCGTGAAGAAAGACGCTCACCATGTTGGAGTCTGCGGGGGAAAGGACGGCTCGGCTTCCGGGAGGGAGGGATATGGCCCGCTACGGCGCGCGGGGAGGGACAAACTACTGGATCATTACCGCTTTAAGTACTTCTTTGGACGCTTGTGACAATAAGATATTCAGATTTATTAATACACTTTTCAGGAAAGGATTCTTAAATCGGTAGTTTTATTGGCGTTTATTACAAATATTACAAATAATAGTACTGACCAAAACACCTGCAGAAATACTGCAGGAATGACACAGCAGCAGACTTTAAATATCCACTGGGCTTACATCAAATACATCAAAACACAACAATAAAAAACTGTTTTCTGAACTTATCAATATGACTGTCCTTCACAGGATAAGTAAAATGGATCACTGCAAAAACTCAAAATCTTAACAAGAATATTCGTCTTATTTCTAGTTAAAATGTCTCATTTTAGTAAAAAAATCTCATTACACTTAAAACAAGACTCATCACTGGAAAAAAACAACAATTTCCACCAGTTTCAAGTAGATTTTCACTTAAAAAAAGTAGAAAAATATGCCAGTGGAACAAGATTTTTTTGCTATTTAAAGCTTACAGAAGGCTGCATTTAACTACTGCTATGTCATTCCTGCAGTATTTCTGCAGGTCAGTGCTATCATTTGTAATATATTATATTATTTGTAATCAGCACAAATGATCTGTCCCCATATGATAAAATCCACCATCCCCCCTGATTTTTTTTTACAACTCGAGTACTGTATAAATATATATATATATATATATATATATATATATATATATATATATATATATATATATATATATATATATATATATATATATATATATATATATATATATATATATATATATATATATATATATATATGTATGAATTGTTGATGACGACAGCAAGAACAAATATTAAAAAGAGATGTACATCAATTAAGGCAAGAGAAATATGGAATAGTTGTGAAAACGACCTAAAAATGTGCAGTTCTATCTACAAGTTTAAGAAAATGTTTAAAGAAAATATTGTAAATAAATATAAAACACTATAACTATAAAGTATATAATCAAAAACATTCTAGAATGTGAAACGTCAATTTTATATTTTGTCTTATTTATTTTTTGTCTTGTTTATGCATTGTTTGTTTCCACGGATTAAAGCTAATGTTTCAGATTTAAGCTGATCACAAGAGAAAAAGGGTAGGCACTATAAACTACGGCTTCAGCCTTACACCTTTTTGGCAAAAGCAATGTTTATTTTACTTTTTTCATTTTGTTTTGTAAAATAACTTGTACAAGACCGAAATAAAGACAATTCATTCATTCATTCATTCATTCATTCATTCATTCATTCATTCATTCATTCATTCATTCATTCATTCATTCATTCATTCGTTCATTCATTCATTCATTCATTCGTTCATTCATTCATTCGTTCATTCATTCATTCATATGTGTATGTATATATATATAGTCCGTCTCTGAATGGCTTGAATCGCTCAAAGAAAAAAGAAGCAGAATTTTGGAAGCAAGTTGATGTCCAAACTTAGATGTGACTGAGATACCGAGTCATGACCTTGAACAGGCTGTTCTTGCTCAAAACCCTCCAGTATGGTTGAATTAAAACAGTTCAGCAAAGAAGAGCCGGCTCAAAACACCTCAGCAGAAATGTGAATGACTCATTGGCAGCTATTGTAAGAGCTTTTTGCAACCAGTTATTAGGTTTAGGGGGATAATTAATTTTACACATACGGCCAAGTTGGTCTGGGTAGTTGTACCCCCTTCGTAAAATAAATCATAATTCAAAATCTGCATTTTGCCTTTTCCAAGTTATCTTTTTCTGAAATTAAAATGTGTTTGATCCTCTGACAAATGTAACAGTGATTTAAAAAATACAAAAATAAAAAAGAAGTAATAATGAAAAAAAGAAACAAAAATAGAAGAAATCTGCAAGGGTCCAAATAATGTTTTAATGTGACTGTGTATGTGGCCCTGTGATGTGTCGCGTGAAGAGAGCTGGCATAGGCTCCTGCCCATCCCTGAATAAGCCATTTTAGTGGATGGATGGATGGATGGATGGATGGATGGATGGATGGATGGATGGATGGATGGATGGATGGACGGACGGACGGACGGACGGACGGACGGATGAAATACTTCAGGTTACTCTATGTAGCAGTACCACTTTCGACCACATGGGGGAGGGCACATTGGCTGAGCAGATTATTTCTGTTTTCAACTGTGGATTTCTTTAAAAACATGCTACCAATTTAAACACCAGTTTCTGCAAGAATTGAGGTAGTTTTCGAAACTGCAATAAATTACTCCCGATTTCACTCACCTGTGGTGTCACTGGGTCAAAGTAGGTTGGATCTGTCAGAAAATATTGCTTCATTTAAAAAGAATAGTAAATCATTTTTGTTCTTTAACAGGTGCCATTTATTATTAAATTAGACATAAGGGATGTTGATTTGGCGGTATGAAATTACATTATGAAATAAAGCGAGATGCTGTGGTAAATCCACCCAAACTTTACTGCAGTTTAGTGCAGAAAATGTTTGCTTTCGTATGTAGCTAAAATGTATCATTTGTCTGTATCTTCTTCTGCCAAATTATTTCCAACTGCAGACATGTAGAATCTAACAAAACCCCTATGTGGACATTCACACGTTCTTCAGGTGGCTGTTGCAGAGTTTTGAACTGAATCAACCCCCTAACCTACATTTTCATAGATCTAGATCCAATTTATCAGAAAACCAAAGGAAGGAAAATTGAAAAAAAAAAAAAAAAAAAAGAGTCTGTAGTGGACATCCTGTGCAAGAATAAACCTTTTTCTTGATTTCTTTCATCATCAAATATATAAAAAAGGAGAGATTTGTTTACCCGAGTCATCAAAAAGTTTCTTTCACCAACATGCAAAAAAAATATACATCATCTCCTAAGATAAACGATTGTATTTCAGGATATAAAGGCCTTAAAACAGATAAATTGCCTAAAACCTAACATTTAAAAAAAATGTACAACATGAGATATTCCTGACTGAGTCATTGCCTGTGAGCAAGGACTAAAGATGGAGAAGCAGTGTGTGAAAAAGTCAATTATACTTCACAATTTAATTCATTATTGAGCAATCTTACAGACTGACTGCTGAAATGTGGTCTATCTTGATGTAAAACGTCCTTATTATCCCCGTGTTTCTGTTTATGTCCACACGTGTATGCGTTCATGTACTGCAGCTTCTTGTCAGACACTCATTATACAAAATGCACCTGCAGAGGACAGATTTGTGTCTTTCTCTGAGCTCAAACGCCCGAGCAGTGCCTCTTCTCTACTAAATCAACTCAAAAGTGAGACAACTCAACAGCTGCCTCTGCATAATGATGTGTTTGGTCAGTATAACAAGATTTTAGTGCTGTCCTACATGACAGCTCAGTGTGCTGATTAGAGAGGCCATTTATGATAGAGTAAAATACCACCCGCACTAGGTCACTTTGCCCAAAAAATCTTATTTTTCTGCCTTATTATTTGTGCTCCTGGCAATGTATAGCAAAACCCTCACTGGCGTGTTAAAAGGTGGCCAAAGGTCAAACTAAGGTCATTTGATGGCTTGTTGACACATCGGTATCATATTCATTCATTTTACCTAATCCCTCCATTCTGCCATCCATCCTTTACAAGAGAGGCCAGGATGATGGGTACACCCTGTCTTGGTTTCATTTTAATCTTAATTTATTTTATTTTAAATTGAAATATGTTTTATTGCCACTAGATGGCAGCATATTACCGTGAACACAGTTAGAAAGGAAAACAAAACCATACAGTCAACTGTAGATTAAATGAATACACGTCTCCTGTGATCCCATCTACTTGTGGAAGGATTTAATTTTATATGGTGATTATTTAAAATCCAGAGAAATATAAATGAAGATTCAGTTCGTTATTTCTGACCACTCAGCTGTTTCTGAAAGATCCGTTGGAAGGTTTAATTATGCCTTAGACCCAGTTTCTCCTGTCTGATCGATGTTTTCCACTGACATATTCACACTGAGGTCTTTTCCAAGGATCATGACTTTTTTAAGGTTCAACACAGGACGGCTGGTCTCAGTGGAGGACAAACTGGAAGACTCAAGCTCAGTCTTCAAAATGATCAAAATTAGAGGACACATCTGTACCAAACCAAGATGGAAGATCTGTAAAACTCTATTTTATTTGACCACTTTCAGCCTTAAATAACTCTTCTACTAATGGTTTGTTGGGTGAATCCATTTACTGAGAAATACCAGTTTGTGAAAAGTCCCAGATGTGTTTCAACACATACACACACACACACACACACACACACACACACACACACACACACACACACACACACACACACACACACACACACACACACACACACACACACACACATCAAGAGGAAGAGTCCCAGCAGAGAAATGGATGAATGTGTTACCAACGATAACTGTTCGGGTTGCTGTGATGGCAAATGAAGACTTTAGTATTTACTGACCAATTTAAGTTCAAATTTTCTAGAAGAGAAATAAAAAAATAATAAGTTATATTAGGCGATTTATTTTAGAGGATGTCAAAGGATGACCGTTTTCTTTGAACCAGTCAGAAAAAGCTGAGCCTATGACACAAATTATATGCAAAATGCAAACTGAATGCAGTAATTCTTGTTTGTATCTTATATTTATTTTCAAACAGCATTCACATATTTAGTATTTTATCTTTAGTCTTCCTTTCTTGTCAACTTCATTACCTTTATTCATACATTAGCTTACAGATGACTCCAGAAAGGTTGGGATGCTGATGCACTTGGTAATGCTGATATTTTTCCTTGCGACACTTAAAAGCCATTCTGGATACAATTTGGTTATTATTTTGTCTCATTCTACAAACATATCTTCATTCTTCTGCAGTAGTACAGGGTTGTCATCACTCCTGATATGATTTAAAATCCATCTTATATTAAAAGACCATGCTTGGACTGCTGCCCTTTTACATTTGTAACTTGATCACACAGAGAAGTGTTGATTCTTATTATTTGCGTTCAAACAATAATCTGATAACTGTTCCATTTGCCCGCACTGAACTGGGATGGAGGGCTTTTGCCTTCTCTGCCCCTTCTGCATGGAACCTGTTGCAAAAGGACTTGAAACTATCTGTTCTACTAATCTGTTCAATCCAGACTGAGAGCATGTGAGACGGCCTCCTTAACCTGTAACTGTTTTATCTCAGTTTTTTGTAATTTTACTTTTTTGAAACTAACGTTTTGCTGCCTCTTGGCCAGGACTCCCTTGAAAAAGAGGTTTTTAATCACTCTCCTGGTTAAATAAAAATAAGAAATGATTCTCCTGTGGGGACGGCAGGCAGGCAGTCCAGTATCTGCACCCTCATCTGCATCAGTCTCTGTAATGTGTGCAATACGTGGTTTTACATTGTCATGTTGAAATATGCATGGGTATCCTTGGAAAAGTTGTTGTCTTAAATGTATTATACGCTATGTTGCTCTAAAATACCATCACTGATGTGTAAAGTATCCCTGACAAAGACACAACATGATATTGTGACAATGCCTGGGTTTTAGACTTGTTGCTGGTAACAGTTTGGATGGGTCTTTTTATTTTTGGTCACAAGCAGAAGGTATACATTTAATCCAAAACAAAACATTCTTTGCCCATGTATTTATGTCATCTTTTGATATCTGATAATGTGTCATCACATTTACACAAAAAACCTTCCTCCAGATTCCTTCAATTGTTTATTATGTATATTATATTGTTTATTTATCTGACGGTGTAAAGAATTTACTGTCTTTATAGCTCATGATTACAAGGGATTGTCATCACATGTTTAAATATTATTTTTATTTCACCTCCTTTTTAGCGCTAAATAACCTCCTTACAGACAAGTTTTGCCATGTGTTGTATTTATTAAAATTAATCTGAGTGAAATGACCAAAAAATTTACTAAATACAAGTCAATGTTTTTGTCTTTTAAAAAAAATCAATTAATTTTCCATATTATTCCAACATTTTCTGATGTGCGGTTGTAAATACATTGTCTGTGCAGCTTATTCAGTTCTTAATCACAATGTCTTAAACTTTACTAATCAGAGTTTGTTTTTTCTTTAAAAGAAAAGAAAAAAAAATATGAATATGATTGATGACCTGCAGAAAATGTAACTAAAGATATCTGTTAGTAATAATGCTCTTTTGAGACGTGTAATTACCACTTCCAGCCAGCAGGTGGCAGCACGTTACTGTTAAGACTAGGACAAACTCATGCATGAGAAAATGCTTTAAAATAGTACATTTTATGTAGCTTCAGTGTAAATAACCTTAAACCTTTGAATCACAATGTTATGGAAGTTGTAAAAATGTGTTTAAAATAGAAATGTATACGCTGAGTAAAGGGTGCTGCTTGATAAAACAAATGCGGTGTGTAAACTTGACATTCACACTTGTTAGTTTTCTCCTTCTTTATTTCCACAAACTTCTGAACAGTAACAAAAATACAAGCATTTTCTCTCCAATATGATTTTTGATCACTTACGTATTCATACACAAGAACAAGTGAGAGCTGCTGAATAAAAGTGCTTTAAAAAAGTCATCTTTGAATAGTAATTTATGTCATTTGGGGTAAAACTCGGGGAAAAAGAAATATGAACTTCAAGGGAAACCAACAACAACATGAGATCTTAATTTGCAGATTGAAAAGAAGGTAAGTGTAATGAAAAAGTAAAACAAGGGTGAATCAGTGCCGTCCTTGTCTGTCTGGGCCTGGCAGCAGAGATGTGGCTGGATGATGAATTACGGGGGAGTTTTTATAACAGTGGCCTTTCAACAGATACATCTCTGCTTGGGTTCAAGATGTTCAGAGTAGTTGATGTGTTTGGGGATTATTTACTGAAGGACCCTAACCCCACCCCACCCCACAAACACACACACACACACACACATGCACAGGCTAACCCATCACTTGTGGATACTATGAAAGCCCTTCATTCATTTCCAAAAAGAAAAAAAAAAGAGTTTTGGGATCCTGTACTGATCAGGCAAATTATAGAATTTATAAACTAATCTGATCACTTACTAAAACTTAATAGATCTGTTATCTGCAAGCTTCAGGCAGTGAGACATCCTGTAACCTTTAACACCTTTAGCGGTGGCTCCTCCAATGAACTTCAATAATTAAGGGTCTTTTCTTCTGACAGATGATGCACTTAATCGATACACTTTGCCAATGGCTGTGAATGATCCAACCAAATGGTAAAGTTGAACTTAGTTTTATTATGTAGCTCGGACTGGAATTTGAAATATCCACTGACAGCAAGAGCCAGATGCAGATGTGGACCCAAAGAGTACTGATCATTACCATGAGCGGGCATGTTGTGAATCCTTTAAATCAAGCAGGAGAAGAGGCGTGCCGCCTGCTCATCTAAGGTGCTCTGAGGATACTTGGCTTTATAAGTCTGTTTGGAGCTCATTCAAAGAATAAAACAAAGGATTTTGAACCGATGCTGCAGAGCCAAAACAAGCTGAACCAAAGAGAATCTAACGCTCACTTCTGTAACAAAAGTCTCACTCGAGACAGTTTACAATTTACAGTTTTTTCAAAGCTTGAAACCCATCGATGCCTCCCAGTCATCAACAGATGCACCAGACTTCAGGTTGTGAAGCAGAAAATGTAATCAAACTGGTTGGATGTCAGATTTTAAGTACTGTCAAGAACATTAAGGGTTGAAAAAAGGTATGTGTTGGGAGTTTTTGTGAACTATTTGTAGTAAAATAATAAGGAAATGACAATTCAAGGATATGTATAAGACACCTTCCCTAGGGGGGAGAGGAGGAACCCTCTGGTTCACACAGGAAAAAAACTGAAACAGCTGGAATTAAGACTGGACTGCAAGCAACACACACACACACACACACACACACACACACACACAAAGGCTTTAAGACGATGTGGAGCAGATGGAAACAAACACAAGGCCCCCTTCGACGCGAAGAATGTTATTCTGACCCACTTAGGCACCGAGACAGAGGAAGAGGAGAATCAGAGTGTCTGTCTGTGGGCCTTGGAAGCGATGAGTGGCATCTTTCTTTCTATTCGCCATGTCAGTGAGGCGATTGTTATGAAGGAAATAACCGCCGAGGCCCCTTTTTAAAAGAAGAAAAAAAGAAAAAGGATTCTGTCAAATTACTCCTTCAACAGGCTTTCATTAATCGCCGGGTCTCTCATTTCATTAAGGAAAGACAAGAAAGTCGGGGGCTGTAACTGAGACGCTTAGAAATTGCAGAAAAAGAAGAAAAAACCAGTGGGACTGCGTGTGCGGGGAAACGGCAGGGATTGAGGGGAAAGCAAACATGAATGTACAGAAGCTGTTGTATATCAAAATAAATTAGTGTCTGGTTTCCTTCAACCAATAGGTGCTTTTATTTATTTAAATTTGAACTAAACCCACTTTTTCATCTCTCACACACACAAACCCCCCCAAACCCTGTGAAGTGTGTAACTGACAAGTGCCTGTTTCATGGCTGCGACTCCCATTTCTCTGCTGTAATACCATCCCTGTGTTTTGGATGTGTGCTCGTGTGCCTTTGCGAGGCTTTAGCCGCACATCCCGTGTGTTTTTGCAACGATGCAAATGCTCGTGCAGGTGTGTCCGTCTGCATGCATGCAGGCGGACAGGTGTGCTGTTTTGTGTGGTCTGACGGGAGGACCCAGAATGAAAGAGATGACAGACCCTCGGGGGTGAAAGGCCTTTGTAGTCCTGCGTCTCTTATTACCGCGGCAGGTATATGTCAGGGCCCGTCCCCAGCAGGACGTGGCTACGCTAAAACCCCCGCAGGCGGGCGGAGGGGCCGAGTGTCAGCTCCGATCGGTGATACCCTAGATCATGTGCGAGGTTGGCCGCAGACCTCGTCTGGTGGCGTCGGGGCTTTCGGGTCAAATCATACGAAAACATAAAAAGGTGTCCGGCCCTGACGAACAGTCCTTCAGCCTTTGAATGCATCCCATGATAAACAGCGTCTCACATTAAACCGTAAGGCGGCTATTAAGGTGGAGTGAGGTCTCCCGGCTCTGCTGCAGACTGATTACATAAAACAACAAGACAACACTTTCATGAAAAGGTTTTTGACCTCGGTGATGACCAGTTTACGTGTCACAGGTGATAAAAGAGACAGTTTCAAGTTGTGAAATCACTTCAAAACAATCATTTAACATTTAGTTTCACGTGTAAAAGCTCTTCGTAGAACACCACCTCAGGGTCGGCTCATTAGCTTTTCCCACAGCGTTCAACTGTATCACATGACACTGACATGGTAACGGGGCAACACTCCCCCCCCCCATATGCACACAAAAGATCCCATGTCCATGTCAAAGAGGTCAAAGCTGTTTTGGTGATTAGGCAAGTGCTTTTAATGCTCGTTAGCGGTACATCAAATCAGATATCTTCTACGAGCTGATCGCGTCTGAAGGTGTCATAGTGACACCATGGCAACCTGCAGACTTTGTGATGGGAGAACAGGTAACACATATGAAGACAGCAACAGTAAGGTCTGTTTGAAGTGTTTATGTCCACTGTTTTGATATAAACGTCCAAGCAGAAGGGCGGAGACGAAAATGAGGAGGTCCTGTCGCAAGGCCAGGCGTCTTCATCGGAGGAGATACCACCCGGGCTCATCGACACCTGGTTAACTAACCTCAGGACCAAAGCGGCTCCGCTTCCCTTCATAGCCACACCAAATATACTGCGTTCATGTCACATGCTCCAAAAAGATCCCACGTTTCTTAATCTCATTCATTACGATCAGAGAAGCCGGGCCGACCGTAGAGGTGATACAGAGGCACTCCTTGTCCAACACTCCTGATGGATATCAGCCAGTGTCTTAAGTAACTGGAATACAACTGATTGAACTGAATTCCAACAGAAAAGGGAGGGAAAAAAAGAGAAGAAGAAGAAGAAGAACGTTGCGATAACGGGTTCGCAGACAATCAGATCTTTGTGGAGCGTAGAGACAGGAGTCTCTTTCCCATGAGACCACAGTCAGATATTGTTTATCGAGAAGACAGGAAGCGCAGTGTTTGCCATCATCCCTTTGCAGATCTCTCTTTGAGCCGTGGCTCCCATTTTCTTTGCACGCCGATCGGATCGACAGAAGACGACTCTTTAAAGAAAAGAGGGGGAACCCAGTCCAACAGGTGTGTCTTTCTCATCTTTCTGGTTCTGCCTCTGCGAGGTGGGTTCGAATGTCTCTTTCAAGCCTTCTCACATCCATCAGATTGTCTTTATGAAGCCACTACCGCAGCATAGGGGAGGAAAGATGACAGATTAACATACTCCACTAATGCTTTTGCTTTTTGTCTTTTAAAGGGAAACGGGGAAATAATAAATCAGAGTGAGGCCATCATTGGTTTGATGGCAGTAATGACACATTTACTGATTAAATGACAAGAAATTCCATATAAGTAACCAAAAAAAAAGCAAGAGTCCTTTCCTTTGCATTGCCGGTCCACATGTAGCGAGTATGAAAGCAAAACAGATACAAGAGTATGTGTCCAATCTCTTTATCGCTGTGTCTCTTCTGTTTCCTCCGTGGATCAACCATGAAAGGGAGTACAGAGAAAAGCAAACCGGGAAGGGAAGTCTTCTCTCGCTCTGTCAATCAGTTCCACCGCATCTGCGTATGTGGGATTTTCATAGGTCAGCATCCAGCGGGCACATCGGACATGAAGTCAAACTCGTTCTGTCCCAGCCAGAGCTCGGGCAGCTCGTTGGCTCTGTCCAAACCCAGCTCCACCACCAGGGACATGAGAACCTCCTCGTCCACGGGGTCAAAGTCGATAATCCCGGACGCGCTTGAACTTTGGCTTCCCATGCCGATGCCCACGCCGCTGCCCGCGAGGCCTCCGGCGGGCCCGAGGAGCTGGCCGCCCGAGCCCAGCGCCGAGGCGCCGAAGCCCCTCTGAGCGCCGCCGGGGCCCGGGTGTCCGGCGGACGCGCTGGCCAGGTTCTGGTAGTGCGAGTTGAGCTTCTGCAGCTGCATGCTGGCGATGAGGTGCGGCCCCGTCTGCAGGCAGAACGGCTGCGGCTTGGAGAGCGGCGCGGAGGACAGCGAGACGCCGGGCGAGGACGCGGGACCGGCCGACGGGGAGAAGGGCACGATGGAGGGCTTTGAAGACGGGTAGTGGAGCAGGGAGGTCAGAGGAGACGTGGAGGAAGCGAGGTCCTTCATCACTGCGTGGGCGTTGACAGGGAGCAGCAGTGAGGTCATCACCAGGAACACCAGCCTGCAAGAGAAGAAGAATGAGGAACCAGGAAGAGAAGATGATCATATCCAATATCATCACACTGGGATATGGGCAGGATGAGATAAGCCGGTTAACCAAATAGTCCCGCTTTAACAGCTGCTGACATCACTGAGGATAAACTTTTCATAATTTTTTTCTGTTATCATCAGATATTCATTCTCATTCAGTTAGAGGAGGGAAGAACTTTCCTTTACCTCTTTGTCGTACCTGCAGTCACCAATCCTTTATCAAATTCCATGGCCCTCAACTCTGGAACTGTTTAGATAGATCTCTTAAATTAGCCTCATCCTTAAAAACGTTTAGGACCAGCTTGGTGAGGTATCTTTTATCTAGACAAAATTAACAGGCTATTCTTACGGAAATTAAATTGCCATTTCATGGATATTTTTGTTTGTGTACTTATTGTATTTTTCTTTGTTTATTTTACCTTTTCTTTTTTCCTTTCTATTCTTTTGCTATTGACTGATTTGTTTTTGGTGATTTTGTATTGAGGGGAGGATTTCTTATAAGCCCTTTCGGGCTTCTTTTCCTCTCCTGCACAAATTATTTGTCTTTATATGATAAAAAAAAATTATTGTACTATCACTGTGCAAAATAAATAAATAAAAAATAAATAAATAAATAAATGCTATGAGTGATAAAACTTCTTTGGGAGAGGAAAAAATGGGAGATGATAAATGTCGATATGCTGCAGAACAGCATCCAAATACTGAACATTTGAACAATGTTTATTGCTACATGATTAATTTCACCTCAGTAATGTTGGACTCTGTGTTAATCCTCATTAATTTTTTTAAGGGGAGTTTTTCTTGCTGTTTGGCTTAAGGTTTTTCTCCCACAAGGGGAGTTTTTTACCTGCCAGTGTTCATGTTACGTTTACGTAATAATTGCTCGGGGGTCATGTTCTGGGTCTCTGGAAAGATCTTAGAGACAACTTCTGTTGTATTAGACGCTATATAAATAAAATTGAAATGAATTGAATTGAAAATTGAATTAACCCAGAGTAATGTAAAAATTCAGTGTTATCCTCGATAAAGTTGATAGATTTACATCCAAGATTTGGGCGGTGAGCTTAAAACCAACAGGACTTTTCTTCCTCCTTTCTGATATCAAATAAGACAAGGACATTGATACCCCAAACTTGCTGACGCATGTTCCTGTCCTCTACCTCTGGCAGGTGCTCATAATATAAGGTTGCACCGGTGCCATAACCGATAAACCCTCCCGCCCTTACCTGCACAAACAAGAAACCATGTGTTTCAAACCCATCTCACTTTTCTAACAATACTCTTCCCTACTTCGTGGACCATATGAGCAGTAAAATGAACTAACAATGGGAAAAGAGCGATGAATAAAATGTAAAAAGTTATTTAAAATCCCAAGACGTGCAGGCTGGCCACAGTTGTGACCGTAATATGAAGCCGTATTCTGTTTGAGTCTAAAAGCAGCAACAAACGACTATTGTAACTCTACCCACAACTTTTTATTAAAGGTCAAGCAATCCCAATAATTAACGCATTGTTTGCTTTTGTAGCATGGACAGAATAAAACAAAACACTAGAGTGTAAAATTGACCACAAAAGAGACGAGAACAGATGTTTCTCATCTATTTCCAGGGCTTTTGGCTAAGCTACACTGAGCTGAGTGCTAACAGAGCACATTTTTGACCATTTAATGCACAGCAAATACACAAACAAATAGCCTATTAGTTACAATTTAAACAAAGAAATGAAAACTTTACTGGATACATTAAATGTTTGCTTTACAAGTGAATTTTAAAGATATGTTTTTAACAGCTCACATGCATATCCAGCATAACTCTCAGTATGTAAAAGCTTATGTATTTTTCATGATCCACGTCTCATTTTTGGAAACTACAGGTAGCAGAAACCAGTTTAGCTTAATGGTTAAAAGTCATGAGAACAATTAGCTAGAAACATGGTTGAAGCTTCTTAATAAAACTACAAATTGCTATTTTCATTAAAAATGTTGGTGCATTCACTGAACTGAAAAGACCTAAATAAATGCTAGCAGGTGTATTTTTTTAAATCAATTTCAATTTCTTAACTTGTTTCTTGAGACATCAAGCGAGCTTAGCTCTCATCTGCAAAATAAACAAAACAAACAAAATCAAGCCCTACAGCTGATAAACTAACTCAGGCTCTTCAGAATCTGGTTGACAAAATCATTTTGGTGAGAGATTATGAAGGTTCGCTGTTATAAAACCTGAAGTTAATGTCCCGTGGTAACTACGGATAGCAGAAGCCGGTTTAGCTTAGTAGCTAAACGTTAGGAGAAATTAGCTGGAGACAAAACTTAAAACTTATTTCTCTCCTCAAGAATACAGATAGTTATTTTTACATTTTTTTGTGACCTGATTGACCAAACAACACATGAACAAACAAACGAATTCAAGAATTCATGTGAAAAAAGTATTTTTCAAGACTTTTTGCTTAAAATAAGGCAATTCTCACAAGATTTATTGAATGTTAGACTTATTATGTTTTTCTCAGGCTTAAAGGCACATTAAGCCTAAATCTTCAATGAATGTTTGCAAAGACAACACTGAAACTTCCCCCTCGACTGGCAGTGGTCGCGTGTGAAAACATGATTCACGCTGACGCAACACTTTAAAAGTCTAACAGAGGATGGGCCAAATGTCTGCCATTTTTATTGGCTTGCCACTGTGCTGAAGACCTGGGAGGGACGTCACCTTGTTTGACTTACAGTTTTGGCAAATGTCAGTCTGATTTTGTAGTCTATGCACACGCGTGGGGGGGCAACAAATGGTGTCATGTGGAATGTATACACACACTTTTGGGTGGTAAAAGTGTGGTTAGATATAGTTAAACTGAGGAAAGCTCGACAAACATCTTAAGTGGTTATTTCCCGACAAACATGTGGCCCCCTTCGACTGCAACAACAAAGGCCCTGTTGACTCGACGGAAGCTTCGCTCATCTTATTAGGACCTGGCAAATCACTGAGGTAACATCGGCCTGGGAAACACACAACAAAGGGACCCTGGAAAACCTCATGACTATGTATCTGAGGCTGATTTGGTGCATGTTCACTTCGTGTCTGCTTATTCTCCTGACCTATTGAACAGCAAATTAAGCATGAAAAGGCTGCAGGGAGACAGCCTGTGGCCACCAATGGGTTTAGGGAGTGTTTATTGGTCTGTGCATGTAGGATGTGTGTGTGAAAGGAATCCGCAACACAACAGAGCCTTTGAGGATCTCAAAGAGCCACTGGGTCACATGGGGGGATAAATACATATGGGCCCTGAGAACAGACCATATGTCTAACTCTGAGTGTGTGTGTGTGTGTGTGTGTGTGTGTGTGTGTGTGTGTGTGTGTGCCTATGCACAACAACACTCCTTGAGGCTCATATTATAGTCCCTGAACTGGTTTATATTACACTCAGTTCAAACAGCATGTGTGCAGTAATGGACACACACACACACACCACATCATGAGGCTATCCTTTGAGTGAGATTAGCACTCAAAAATATACACTGATGCAAAAAGTTCAGGCACACAGACACACATGGCTTAATGTTTGAAGTGGAGGCAGGCATGCAGCTGCGCTCAACTGATAGTTAAGATACAAACAAAGATACCAAACATCTGTCAGCGGCAGGTTTGTGTGTGTGTGCGTGTGGGTGTGTTTGTTCATTATTCATTGACGGATTACTGTCAAGACCAGGTTGCACATGGGGTTTCTGCCCAATAACTTTGAGCCTCATTATTCAAGAAGAAGCAGATTAAAACTACTCGCGAGGCCCTTAATGCAGCAGCTTTTGAGATAGTCTGCACTTTAACGCTGCAACTACACTAATATTTGGGGTGCGTTAGTGTTAGTTTTTAGAAAACTCCGGAGTAAAAAGCTTAGGTTTACCTAATGTGGTTATGTTTAAGAAAAAGGTTAAATCCAAGAGGAAACCACCCAAAAAAATATTTTTTTTCATTATTCCCGTTAAGTGTTTATAAACCTGCAGCCTCCTGAAACTCTGAGATTCATAGTCTTTGTGGATTGCAAACACTTAAATTTATGTCAAAATGTTCCCTGATTTTTTGCAAAAATTTCAATATTGAGCATTTTTTCCACAGTCTCTGATTTACATCACGTCCTTTCATATTCATATATAGGTCCACTCTGTACTGTAGTTTTGAATGTTGTTTTTTTTTCATGCTTTGCTAAAATCATGTCAGAGATACTTTTTTTGAAGCTCACTTCATGACAGTTGGTTCACTGCAAAAACAGCTCCTCTAGAAATAAGCCTAATATTCCATAAAACTAGTCAAAATGGTCTCATTTTAAGCAAAAATATCTTCATCAGTGGACTACGAAAAAATGTCTAAGGTAGAAAAACAGCAAAACAGTCTAAAAAAAGTTTAATTGTCTTGAAACAAGGCTTTCTTGCATTTTTAGATATTTATTTTTGCAGTGTAGAGGGAGGACTGAGCCTTTACTCCTGTCTTTTTTAGACCCCTGACTTATTTTTTTCGTCGTAATTTCAGAGATACAGCAAATGCACCATAACGCAAAACTAGGAATAGATAAACACTGAAAAGCTGCATATTTCTAGCTTGATATTGGTTTGTAACATCAAAGTACACCTCAAGTGGCTCATGGAATGACATATTTTCAAATTCAGACATCATGATTCATGAATGCCCCTTTTTTGCAGAATTGTGACTGTTAAAACTTCCTATTGGAAGTAGAGCAAAACTACCAAAAAATAGCATTAGAGTTGTTTTCTTAAAAGCACAACATACTATTTTCAAAACCGGTATAGTTCAACTTTGGATGGATACTGATCAATCAAAAGCCACTTTCACACAGAGGTTGTGAAACGAGGACGCTGAAGATCCCCTCTTCACTCCAGAAGTGTCAAAATGATCAAACAATAGTTTTTCCTCTGGAGACTAAAGTGTTTGGGAGGAAAATGACACTGACAGAAGTAGTCATTGTCACTCAGGCCGGTGTGCTGACTCTTTATAAATAAACTGAGAATGAGGCAGAGGTGCTCCTCTCCTTGTCGGGTGGTGACTCAGTGGGGTTGGGAAGGATGCTGTGTGAAACTGGACTGGAGCAGTGCCAGTGTTTTTTCCTGTCCACAGCTGACCTGTCTACTGAAATCTTCCAGCAATTTTATGACATTGTGAAATCAGATACTCGCTTGCAAATTATTCCATTAGCAGTCTGAGTTGCTGTGATGACTGATAGTTATATTAAGGTCACTAATTATAAGGACTTCTCATCTCAGTAGTGTAAAGGTCTTTAAAAATTAAACAACAATACTATAGCGTTCAGATTTTGAATTTTTACTAAATTACAGTCACAGTAGATGTTATGTGTGCACTCTGTTTTGTTGTTGATGTTTTTTAATAACTGTATCAATAAAAAAAAGTTAGACTAGTATCTTAAAAACAAATTTGCCAAGAAATATGTTCATCTTTTTGTTGTCATTGAATCAGAACAGAGGGTGATGTACTTCAGCTGATTGAAATAACATCTCCAGACACCAGAGTTGCTTTCACCTTGGACTGGGGATGATTCAGAAAACAGAAAAATACTGCAGGCAATGCCAAACAAATAAATACATCCTGGAAAATGGCAAGTGGGAGACTCATTTCACCACAAGGCTGGTTTAGTAACGTTTACACCTGAACGCATCACCTCATTTCAGATATGATGCAAAGCTCCACAACATGTATTAAAGTGACCAAATGAAAAGAAAAAAGAAAAATCACCTTCTGAACATCAGTATTTAAGCATAAATATAATTGATCAGATTGGCCTTTGACCGAGGAAGGGTCTTGAACCTTAACAACGGAGCACAATTAGAGCCGGGGCAGCAGATTGAAGCGTCCGCGTCTCCGGGCTTCTGGCGCGGCACATGCGGCCCATGCGGCCCGCGCTGACACACTGGTACTCCACTTAATTACCTCCACATTGTGGATGGTTTATGAGAAGCCAATTCAAGGATGGAAAACAGCCTGATTTCACATGTCACCCCCAGTTTTTCTCTCTTAAGTAAGAAAAAAAATCTACTGCTTTAGAGAAATTCAATGAACTTGTCTCATTTCGATTGATTAAGTGGCCATAAGAGCTGCAAACACACACACACACACACACATCCAAATAATGCAATTAAAAAAAAACATCACTTTGTGTCTTTTCAATAGTGGACATTCATTATTAATTAAAACTTAAATTAGAAACCCTTCAACTAGTTTCAGGAAGAGTTGCGAGGAAACTTTAAACAGCGCACCCTGACTGACAACTGCTGTCAAGATGGGAAAAACATCACAGATCTGACCTACCTTGGAGAAAAGCGGGCAACGGATTTAAATAGTCGTGTCCAAAGAGTCCCAGGAGTGCGTTTTTAGAAATAAGAAGAATAGTGATGATGATAATAAGCAGAAATCCTGCGGAGCCTGACGCGCGTCTGGATGAAGCGTGTTCCCGGAGCGGCTGCAGAGACTCTCTCTGCTCCTCAGCGAGCCTGCTGCTGAATAAAAAGCACTTTGTGCCTTTCTCCTCCTCACTGAAAAGCGAGTGTGTGTATATGTGTGTGTGCGTGTGTGTGTGTGTGTTTCTGTGAGCGCAGTCTGCCATCCACAAACCCCGGACTGGATCTGGATCTGGACTGATGTGGAAGTCTCAACCACAAAGCAGCCACTTGGAGAAACCTGGAGAAGTGATCGGAAGCCCAGCAGTGGTTCCAGCTGCTGTTTCCCAGGTTTCCCCCCACAGACAGAGAAGAAGGAGTTGTGATTGTACATTGTTTCGAGCCTTTAGGTACATCACGCCAGCTGCAAGCCCTATCTTGTCTGGGCATGCCAACTTTATTGACTCCTAAGCTCTGGTTTAGATTTGATTCAACACAATGTCTCATTTGGCAGAGAAGGAGGGGGTTTTACTGACACCATCTGTTTTTATGCCTTATTAGATAGAATTAACTATCAGGAATCAGATAGACCGTTTCAGACTAGGGCTGTTCGATTTTGCCCAAAAATAAAATCTCGATTTTTTTCTCTCAAAATCCGATTTTCGATTACGATTATTTTGTGAATTGACAAAAGGCAAAGAAATGATTTCAAATATGCTGTTTTTTTATTGAACATTTGAGCAAACTTTGCTCTTATTTGCTCTTATTAAACCCAAAATGAATGAATAAAGTGCAAAACTCTGTAAAATAAGTTGAAAAAAAGTTTTAAAAAATATAATAAAATATAAAGTTTTATCTCTGAAAAAAAAAATCAGCAAATCAGCACTTGCAAACATACAGTAAGTTAGTTAGTAGTTAGTAACTAAACTAACTAACTAAAGTAAGTTATATTTCCAATTAAATAAAACAAGACATTTTCTAATTAAACTAAACTGGGTCTTTGCATGCTAAATAATAATGCAACCCATGAAGGAGGTAGAGGTGTGTAATGTCAGTCATTACATTTGCAAGTTTTTTGCAAGGACCACGAGCCGGTCTACCGCATCTGGCTTGAGGGATGCCCGCTGGCATGTTACAACGCCCCCTCCTACACTAAAGAGCCTCTCTGATGGGGCATTTGTCGCAGGTATTGAGAGGTATTTCCATCAATCATTAATATGTGTGCAGAAAAGGTTAAAAAAATAAATAAAAATAAAAAATAAAAAAAGTGAAAAATCG